>NW_012116411.1:3439810-3473342 GCF_000951035.1 Colobus angolensis palliatus
CAGAGTTAGTCTAAATTCAGAAAAAACTTAAACAAACAACTGATGAGACTAGAATCTAATAACAGACATACTATAGTTCCCAAAACATAATTATTCTCTCAGAGCCTGTACTCTTAACCCCGTGTTTTTTCCTGGTTGCCTGCCTCTCAGACAGTTAGTACTCTATAGTTATTTATTAGATTTTCTAGATGATACTGACATTTAGTCACAGAACCACATTTGGATTTATATTAATTCCTAGAGAATCTTCAAAGTTTTGTGCTTCTACAGAATGTTCTTCTCGAAAAACTGGAAGGTCTTGAGTAGAGTCCAAAATCTACTGTTAAGTAGTGAGAGTTGTTTGGAACTTAGCATAAAGTGGTCATCCTTAATGGAGTAAATTACTATTATTGTTGCTTTTATTATCTCTTCCAGTTGAATCTGAGGGAATTCTATGAGTATAAAGAAAGCAAGAAATCCCTTTCATTAAAATGGGATGTAGCTAAGTGTAGTTGAATCTGGGGTAATTCTATGAATATAAAGAAAGCAAGAAATCCCTTTCATTAAAATGGGATGCAGCTAAGTGTACATTCAAGTAATATGATAAAAGCATAATGCATACATGCCATATGGTATATATGCACATTTCACTGTCAGGTTTTAAGTAACGGTCGCTAAAAAGGCTATTATGCAATATGGTTTTTTATGTCTCTTACATCTATGATTTTCTTTTAAGCTCAATTCTTTGTCCTCTCTTATATTCCCTAAGGGAAGAAAAGACACATCTTTCAATATCAAATTGCAATTGGTACTTTTAAAAGTAAAATTCTGAAAGTATGATAAGACTACATCTGTTGTGTTCCTCACTATAGCCCCAATGTTTGCCCACTGTAGGCACCCAATAAACACTTGCATATTGAAATCAGTCATCATTCTCACAACTGTCACGATCGCCCTCATAGGCTAAATTTATGCAGGTTGCTGATGCTTTGTGTGAATCAGCCTGGGAGCACAGATACATGTAAATGCACAGGCTGCCTCTTTTCCCATACATTCCTGAAGCTCCGTTTGGAAAGAAGAAAGTCATCTTCCAGAAGTGAGTGGGGCACTTCGTTTCAGTAGGGCTTTGGAGTGGAAACGGAATGAAGTGTCAAAAATGAATGTACTTTCAGTACTGTGGAGATGGGACAGAATGTGAGAAGGCAGCATAATCAAGTGCAGTTTGGCCCCAGAGTGTGATGCTGAAGTTACCTGGAGAGTCATCTCCAGCAGCTGCATGGCTCAGACTATGCTGAGAAATGTAATTAGCTACAAGGGGTAACAAAATAAAAAGGAGACCTCTCTACCACCTCTCAAAGGTACTGAGCAAGTTAATCTAAACCAGGCTATTAACAAATTGTCCTTAGCTCTCCCTTTATAGAGATACATGTATACCAGCATCCACCTACTGTGCTTTTAAGGAGTGCAGGAAAAAGAGTAACCCCTTGCTGACCATTCAGCTCTTCATTAAATTGGGACCAGCTCTACCTAAGCACTTTGTACTTAGAGAGGCAGATATGTAATTGTTAAGAGCATCTGTCCCAGAACCAGATTAAGTTCAAATCCCTGTTCCACTGCTACTTACCCCAAGACCTACCTTAATCACACTGTTCTGTGTCCTGAGCCATTGGCCTGTACGAATCACATCAGCTGGCTTCCTTACCTTCCTGCTTCCCAGTGGGGAGCAACGGCAGGAGACAGGAAGAAAGGAGAGTGAGGTCTGATACTCCTACCCCTCTCCCTGTGGAGTGACCTTGGGCCAGTTACATTCCTTATCTAAAGATCTCAGTCTTTTGTAGATGACCCTATCCACACAGCCATATCTACTTCCTGGATCTTCAGGTTTAAGGTTTCCTTAAATCAGACAAATACTAGTGTGCCATCTGTCTCCTGTTGGGATCTGGCCTGATACACCGTTTACTAGTACGTGATTTTGGCAAGTTACCTAACCTCTCTGGGTCTCAGGCTGCTCATTTATGTTGGGGATGATGGTGGTACCCTGGTCACAAGGGTGTTGTGAGGATGAAATTATACATTAAAGCAGTTAGAACAGTGTTTAGTGAAATATTAACTACTGTTATTACAGAAGCTCAGTTTGAGAAGATTCCTCTTCTTTAGCCTCAGATTGGCCTCATTCATTCTCTCATTCCTACTCTTTCTCTCTGACTTCATTTGAAAGGAAAATACCTATGCAAACACTTTTTTAATGTCTCATCTTACTGATCTTCAACACAATATGTGAGATACACAGTTTTTTTTCCAGTTTCCTAAATGAAAACTGAACTATTAAAATAGTTTCTTGCCTAACCCAAATCCACATGGAGGTTAGGTCCAAAGCACAAATATGAAGTCAGGCCCTCTGCTGACCAAGATTTTAATTTAGACAAGTCAACTCGCTTTCATCTTGTATGACAACTCAGATGGATTGGTGGTAACTCCAAGGTTGACAAGGAATCAGTGATTGATGTCTGCCACGCATACCCAGGAAAGAGTGATCATGTCAATATCCCTGTTCTTCTCTGTCTACTGGTCCATTGAACCTTCGAAGTCAATCGATCAATCAATCAAGTAAATGGTAAACAGATATTGATGAAGCATATCTTCTCTTTGGATGCTTTCCTAGGTAAGGTGGAACACACAAAGATAGGTTAGATATAATCCACCCTGCTCCCTAGGAGTTTATAATCTGATCAGAAAGACAAAGCAGAAAGGATAAAACAATGAGATCAGGCTGCCTCTAACTATAAATGCAATAGAAATTGAAAAGGAAGCTGGGTGCAGTGGCTCACACCTGTAATCCTAGCGCTTTGGGAGGCCGAGGCAGGCAGACCACCTGAGGTCAGGAGTTCAAGACCAGCCTTGCCAACATGGTGAAATCCCATCTCTACTAAAAATATAAAAAATTAGCTGGGCATGGTTGCACATGCCTGTAATCCCAGCTACTCAGGAGACTGAGACATGAGAATCACCTGAACCTGTGAAGCAGAGGTTTCAGTGAGCTGAGATCATGTCACTGTACTCCAGCCTGGGTGACAGAGTGAGACTCTGTCTCCAAAAGAAAAAAAATATTGAATAGGGAAGAGTTTACTGTTTGTTTGATATATAGGCATTTTGCTAAACACTAGAGATGTAAAACTGAGTAGAGCTGCTTTGACAAGTGTATGGGAGAGAGAGAGCAATAGAGGGGAGAGAGAGATACAAAAAATACAAAATCCAAAACAAACCAGAAGACTTTAGAAAAGCATCATGGAGGGGAGCTTAGCCCAAGCTCAATGGAAGGATAGACTATCCAAAAAGCTTTCTAGAGAGGAGATGGCCAAGCAGTGTTCAGAGAAAGAACAACCTGCTAGATACTCTTCCTTCTCCAAGACTGTAGCCACATGGCCCTTGCCTCCCACCACAATTACCTTTGGACTCTGAGACCAATAATGTCTTTAGTAAGAACTTAAAATTCTAATTCAATGTTTAGTGAACTGGGCATCAAATTTGTTTTGATAACATTTACACTAAGACCTGATGCCTTAGTTCTAGAAACCAGAAATTCTTGAAGCCGAGTCATTACCCTGTTCCCCACTTCCAGTTATAGGGTATTTGCCTTGCTTCCAAATACTACGTCACTCTTTTCATCATATAGATATTCCAGATATCTATTTTGTTTCTACCTGTACTCTCCTTTCTTTGCCTTCATTCACTCATATTTAATTAATTAATTGATTAATTCAATATATGTTAAATAGCAGGTTCTGTGCTGGGCACTGACTATATGGTGATAAAACAAGACACACTTGGTCCCTGCATCTTATGTAACCTACAGTACAATGGGAAACATAGATATCACAAACAAGTAATTCCATATTGTAATAAGCACTACAAGAAACAAGTACAGGGCTCAATAAGACTGTGTCAGAATGTGTCAGTGGGCAGGGGTTCTACTCCTATGAAATAGGAGGTCAGGAAAGGCCTCTCTGAAGAAGGTTACATTGAAATTGAGACTTGAAGGAGAAGTAGGACTCAGTCAAAGTACAGGACAGTGGGTGGGAAATGGGGGTCGGGGCTGGGGACAGGATTCCTGGCAGAGGAAACAGCATGTGGAGAGGCTCTGAGCTGGAAAAAAAAAAAACTGACATTTTGGAAAAACCATAGACAGGCAAATTTGCTGGAGTATAGTGAGGAATGGGGAGTAGAGAGAGAAAGAACACTAAAGAGGAAAGCCAGAGCTAGATTTTGTAGGACTTTGCAGGTCTTGATAAAGATTTTGGATTTTATTGTTTGTGCAATGGAAAGCCATTGCCAGACTCTGATGTCACTGTTTGCCCCCCTGATTTTTTCAATATTACATTTTTTTCAGACTCCTGCCTGCTTGTCAGGACACCTCTATTGCTCCTTGCCTCATCTACTGGAGACCACCTGAACTGTCCCTATTTTCTGCATGTCCCTGCCTTTCCCTCCTTCCCTATCTGTGCCTCCTCGTATCATCCCCTAAGAAGTCCCCTTCCAGGTTCCAGGACTTCCTCTCTCTCTGCGGACCCTGCAGCTAAACTTTCCAAGTTTGCCTTCATTTATTGCTGGGCAGAGACTTCTGTACAATTCTGCAACATAACCAAAAGAATTACAGAGCTTTACGTTTCTGCAGAAATATGCAAATTACTTTTTTAAAAGTTTTCTTGTGAAAAAAAATGTATGTCTATCAACAATGCAGGAGTTTGGTTGGTTTTCTGTTTTTGTTGTTGTCTGGCTTTTTGCATGTGAAAAAGCTTCAGTGACAACATAGACTGTTTTTGTTTTGTTTTGTTTTGTTTTGTTTTGTTTTGTTTTGTTTCTGTTCATTCTTAACACATTTTCCCCCAAGCATATCCAATACTGGACTACTTAAGAAGTTGTAAAAATTCCTATTAGGAATTCAAATTGTAGTGCCATGGGTACATTTGAATTTTGGTTTGTAAAGATCTTGGGATGATGAATTTTCTGGTTCATCTTATAAGAGATCTATTTCCTGCAGAAAAATTAAAAACATAAATAATAGTTATATATCCCTTACTCATATCACTTTCTTGTTGCTTCTGTAAAGAGCAAACAGTATTTACAGAGTATGAAGGCATAAATGTACAAAAACACTGACCTAATGCCTTAGTGTTTCATTTCGTTTAGTTTTGGTTCAAGTTAATCAGAACCAGTATTTAGTTTTCACACTGCAGGCTACTAAAACATCCTCCAGGGTTGGAAAAAAAAAAAAAAAGAAGAAGAAGAAGAATTAAAATGCTTAAGAATTCAGCAAGATAATAAAATTCTTATCACTTCCTCTCCCAACTCCGATTACCATTCTACAACCTCTTGAACTTGAATGTCTGTGTCTAAAAGAATAACACAGCCATGGTTGAGGTTCCAGGTATATACAATTGGGAACAAATAATTAGAAACATCTTTCAGGACTTTTCAGCTCCCAAAATGAGAAGTAAAAACTAGAAGAAAGAATCCATTTTTAAAGTTATAAATCATGTTCACTGAAAATAAAATATCTGAGGCAAACATCTGAATGGTCAGTGTTTGCCTTATCCCGTATGAATTGACAGGATCTTGTTTCTCCTGGGTTTATTTTGACATAAATGATAAACAAACAAACAAGCAAGTACTGCCACCTGGCATTTGACAACGTGAAGATAAAGTTTTAACACACCTGCTCAGATGTTCCACAGTTAGACAGCTGCCAGCACCACTTCCTATATCAATTTGGAGGAATGAAAAGTGCACTCTCAGCATTCCTCACTCCCACATTTCCCCCAAAGTGTGAAGCACCATACGGAAACTGTCAAGCTCAGTTCTGCACTGCTTGGGGTAACTATGGAGTCATGTGGGGGTTCTGCATGTGGAGGGAAGGAATTACTGCATGCCAGGAGGAGACAATGATTAAATGCAGGAAGAGATAGCTTCTGTACTAAACCATCTGAAAGACTGCTAATGACACTGTTTGCATCTGAAGCTGTTAATCTTGGATATTTTTAGATGAGAACAGTAGCCAAACCCCTAAAATCAAAAATTGCATCCTCTCAGAATATGAACCCAATACTAAATATTTAAGGACAGCAATCTTATCTAAATGCTATTCATGAAAATAAACTTTTATTTCCTTCTGTACTCACTTTTTAATTCTATATGTGTAGTACCTGTTGCCTGTTTATGTAAATATAAATACATATATGTATGGGCTTCATAAAACAATATAGAAATGACAGAATCTCAAAGTTGTCTTCACCACCTTGAATACTTTTGTGATACAAAAGTTTCTAAGTGACAAACTAGGTATTAAGCTAATACGCAGGTAGGATGTTAAAATAACATTGTAAAACTGCGTTGTCTTTAAATATGATTCTCAGTTGACATGTATACCTGCTGATAAAGTGTGTATATGGGGACAGGGAAATTCCAAATGATCCTCTGAACTTCAATGTGTTTAAATAAAGCACATTATGTGGTTGGGAAGGGAGGAGGTGAGGCTGAAGCAACGCTGTATTGATTTAAAAATATTGGTATTTGAGAGAATAAATTTTATTCAGTTCTACTCCAAAGACTTTCTAATATTTATGTGCCTTTCTAAATGTCTCATTATCCATGGTGGGTTGGTTGGACAGGTACATTAAAATGATATGATTCAATTGGGTCAAGCAGAGAGAAATGCAAGCATCTGCACTGCTGTGGGGTCAGAGAGACTCAGAAAATAATAATACGCAGTTTTTACAATGGTGCTACTAGGTTTCACTACCTAGTATTTGAAATTTTCACAAAGTAACTGACAGTGCTTCATAGTTTGTCTATCTTAGCAAAGCAAATAAATCTATTTACAAAATGCCAGACTAGCACCAACAGAATATTGACAAATCATACCAAATTGCATTGATTATTTAATGTTATTTAGGCATGCAAATATAGGTATAACAGGAAAATACTGTCCCCCAAATATTTCACCAATCTCCAAAATATTTTTATTAAAAGAATTGACTGCTAAATAGAAAAGGTCTTATGAATGCATCAGTTACATATAAATTCTATTGCATAAGCAAAGCATTATTAGCATTACTGAGCTATGAGATAGAATTGGGCTACAATAATGTAGAACCAGATATTCTAGTAATATCAAGAGAAGATTGATTTACCCTTAGCAGGAATATCTTCCTAGTTTTTATTTTTTATTTTCTGAAAATGACTTGAATTGCTTATTTTCTTTTTAATAGCAATAATGCTTATTCTTTGGAGAGTACTTAGGAAATACAGATTTAAAAATAAAAAGAAGAATATAAAAATCACCCATTATCCCACATTATAGTCATGTTTTATTATCTATAATTTTAGATATTTTAGTTACACTGTCCCTACTTTTCCAAGGGTCATCATCGAATAACATATGATTCATATTCCTTTATGACATATTTTTAATAACAAACTATAATTCCATTAACCCATCTTGTGTGGTGGATCACTTTTATTGCTCCCAATTCTTCACAATTATTAACAATGCAAAAAGAACATCCTATAAGACCATAACTTTGCACACATACCTAGTTATTCCCATAAGATTAATTCTAAAATGTCATATTGCTGGATCAAAAGGTATACATCTTAAGGCTCTTTATAAACTATTATTAATTATAGAAGTAACACATGAACATAATTTCTCAAAAAGCAAACATCTATATTTTTTCTTCCTCCATGCCACCCTGCACTTTAGATGTAACCACTGTTAGCAACTTCTTATTCTTCCAGAAATTACAAAAATGGAAGCAGGCTAAATCTTAGCAATACACCGTAGAGAGTATTCACTATCAGGACATTATATCTCTACCTCAATCCTTTTGATGATTTTACTAGATTTAGTGGTCTGGATATATCATGGCTCATGAAAACAGTCCACTATTGATAGACAGTAGGTTTCCTTCAATTTTTGCTATTACAAACAATGATATAACATTCTTTTATGTATATTTTGCAAATTTGTGTAAATGTTTCAGAATAAAAGGAATTTACTAGGTAAATGGATAGATGCTTTTTAATTTTGCTAGATATCCCCATATTGCCATCCAAATAGTTGTGTTTATTTACATTTTTATTATCCTCAGCAACACTGAGTATTATGCAACATTTTAATCCTTGTCACTCTGCAAGCTAAGAAACTGTATTATTTTTGTTGTTATTTTCATTTGTATGTTTTAAATTATAAGTGATATTTATCACTTACTCAATCTGAATCTCAAATTCAAAAATCCAGTTGAATCATCATATGAATTCTGAAGCCTGGTGAAATTCTTATTCCTGCAATTCTTCAGCAAATTTGTTAGCTAAAAACTTGTTTTGTAATTTATATTATTCACTTTACATACATATTATATTGCTTTTATAGATGATAATCTAAAACAATAACAAGAGCTGTTTTGTTTTAGTACTGTTAAAAATGACTAACTGTTTACATGTCTGGGATACTTTGCTGGGAAATTCTTGAACATAAAGGATCCCCACCTTCCCCAAAGCAGAGTCACTCAGTGCCACACAATGGCCATTTGTACATGCCAAGAATTCAAAGTAACTTTGAAAGTGTTATGTCACAAACTGATCTGCCCAGTGGCAGATATTATATATGCCTAGTTGATTATGATGAATATTTATTAAAATATAAGGTCATACTCAAATACTTCAAATTGTATTAAAAAAGAAAATAAGAATATACCCCAGAATACTAACAGTGGTTATCCTGGGGTAGCAGGATTACAGGTTACTAAATTATAAGAAGATCTTGCCATGGGAAGGCTAAAAAAATCAACATTAAGTGCTTTGTGCATGAACCTACCATGTATACCTTTTTAAAAACTTACTAGAAGAATTTTTGAAATGTAAAGGAATTCACTCAGTGAGAACATTTTGAATACTTCCTGTATAGCTATGATTGTGCTATAAGCCAGAAGTATATGGAATAGCACTGGCTTTATAAGAGCTCACAGTCCTAGATCTACAAAACATGATAAACAATGTCAAAAGAGAGAAGATAATTAAATGCTGATTTAAATGCATCAACTATGCCCTTGGGGAAATCTAAGTTTCAGTTTTCTATTGAAATGATGGTGTTTAATTACAGTAGATCAAAGGTTCCCAAACTATTTGATCTCAGGGCTCCTTCATACCCTTCAAAAATACTGAAGATCAACTGGGCGTGGTGACTCACGCCTGTAATCCCAGTACTTTGGGAGGCCGAGGCAGGCGGATCACGAGGTCAGGAGATCAATACCATCCTGGCTACAGTGAAACCACATCTCTACCAAAAAAAAAAAAAATTAGCCAGGAGTGGTGGCAGGCATCTATAGTCCCAGCTACTAGCAGGAGAATGACGTGAACTCGGGAGGCAGAGCTCGCATTGAGCCAAGATCACGCCACTGCACTCCAGCCTGGGCGACAGAGCAAGACTCAGTCTACCAAAAAAAAAAAAAATTAGCCAGGAGTGGTGGCAGGCACCTATAGTCCCAGCTACTAGCAGGAGAATGACGTGAACTCGGGAGGCAGAGCTTGCATTGAGCCAAGATCACGCCACTGCACTCCAGCCTGGGCGACAGAGCAAGACTCAGTCTCAAAAAAAAAAAAAAAATACTGAGGACCAAAAAGAGCTTTTGCTTATGTGAGTTATATCAATCTTTACTATATTGATAAATAATATTGATAAACTAAAAAAAATTTATTAATTCAGGAATAACACTAATAAACCCATTGCATATTAACATAAAACACATTTTATAAAAAATAGCTCTTGGAGATGAAAAGAATTCTGGAACTTCCAAAGCAGACAAAAGGCGTAGCTTAATTGTTTGGAGTTAATTTATGGCATGAAGTGGGATTTACCAGAAAGAAAGAAACAAAGGAAGAATAAGGATAAAAGGAACTGAATTACAATGCTATTGGCTTTTATTTTCTCTAAACAGAAATCCATTTTGCTATCTTAAGGTGACTAAATTTCTTGTATGCCTGGACAGTTCTTGTCTAAGCCTATTGTTCTGGCATGACTACTTAGTTACTAATGGTGCCTGTCTTCACAAAGAGACAATACATTATCTTATCAAACTACTTATCCAAAACATTGCATAATCATTTCTTTATGCATCACTTATGCATGTATTTATTTCATTCAGCAAACACCTATTGAGCACCTACTGGGTACCAGATTCTATGCTATCAGTCAGGAATACAAAGTAGAATAAGCCTTTGCAAGATGTTTACTATCTGACAACTCCTGGTCCATAGACATATCAACTGATTTTTATCACGCATTACCTGATTCAAGTCTCTTTTAACAAACATGATGATGATGATGATGATTTCCAAAAACATGGAATTACAATAGTAGAAGATAAAAGTGGTTCCTACCTTCAAGGAGTTTACAAGCTTATAGTATAATGGGAAAGCAATTACATAAAAATTCCTAGAAACATGGTAAGTGAAAAAGGTAGTAACTTATAAGCAGCACAGAAGAGGTGATGGCAGAATTCTTTTTTGGGAGAATAATACTGCACTTGTATTTGCAAGTCCTCTTTAAAGGGCTTCTAGCCTGGCTTTAAACGAAGAAGTTTAAACACAGGAGCTCATCTGCTTTGTAGTATAGGGTTATCTGTATTGGGTTCATGGGTTTATTATTTAAATATATTCAAGAAATACCATAGTTCTTGAGAATCAGCTTCTATAGAATGATGAAGAATGCAGAAAAAAAGATTTGCCCTCAAAGAGCTAATAGTTTTGTTCAAGGGTTTGAACCATATGATCCATTAATATCTAAAGGATCTTTACATTTATTTATTCTTTCATTCATCCTTTTATTCCATTTATTGAAGAGGATGACCATATATTGGGTAAAGTGTTTCATAAGAAATTTTGGAAAGCAATAATGTCTGATGCTGAATTGTCAGTGTTTCCTTTTTTTTTTTTTTTTTCCTTTTGAATTACCTCAGATTATCCTCAGGTCCTCACAAATTGTGTCAACCACTGTCCAGAGCTGGTTCTGGAGCTGCAGCTGGACCAAAAGGTGACACACAGCAACAAAGATTCAGGAGCATTGACAGTAAACACTCATTTTCAGGAGAGGATTGCGTTTCCTTTAGTATCAGCATACTAAATAAAAGAATGATAAATAAAAAACCAGAAAACGCAAGGACACTCATTATATTTTGATAGGAGAAATATATGATGTTATGTAAGTAATCACTGTCACATTAACTCAGTCCAAATGCATCTACATGTTTCTTCAGAGAGCTCCTAACTTTGTTAAGTCCTCAGAAGAATTCATGACTGCCATGCCACCACACAAAAAAGTGAAGAACCATTGATAAAGAATGAGAGAAATGTAACTAATTGTAACATGGAGCAAATGTTATAATAAAAGAATGCACAAAGTTCCAGCAGTAAGCTCAACAAGACACTAACAGGAATGGGTGTGCATTTCTTAAAGCTTAATTTATTTACACATACCTTTTAGTATACACAATACTGCACACTGGCTCAAAGTGTGAGTTTTGAGATCAGGCAGATCTGCATTCACATTTGATTCTGCCACTGTTTAGCTATGTCACTGTGGGTGAATTACTTTGCATTACTAACCACAGTTCTCTTAGCTATAGAACTGGGAAATAACAGTCCTAACAGTGGAGCACTAACTATGGGGATTAAATTATAAAGAACCTGGGGAAATACCTGTATATTATAAGTGCTTAACAAATATGAACTAGGCACACACACACACACACGGAAAAAAGAGTAAATAGTTTCTGATGAACTGTCTTTAAGCTTGTCCCATATATTATCAGAAAATAATTCCTTGAAATTTCTTAAATGCTAGCATATAAAAGAGTGTGTTCTAAAATACATTTCCATAATAATTATATTATTTTAGTGGTCAAAAGTAACGATGTTGCACTTTAAGCAGTTGAGTTGAGAGAAGTGTGAGGAGTTGGGGTGGAAGACTCATATAAAGGCAGACAGGTCTAATAATACATAGAAAATGCAGTCCTAGGTTTTTTTCACAAATAAAAATAAATAAGTAATTAGAAGGTAAAACCTAATTCTTATTCTTCTCCCAGGTCCCCCCTTTAATCCACTCAGTCTCATTAGCCTGCCTTTGCAAATGGAGATGAAATAATTTTGCATTGCAAAATAATCACTGCCACCCCAAAGGTGAGATCTTCCCATCTTCTTCACTTTCCATGTGTGACATTCTTTAAATCAGACCCTTTTATCTTTCTATTTGCTGGGTTCTAAATTTAGTTAGGGACCCATATTAACTCACTTTTTTTGTAAATTTCATGTTTCAGAATATTGTACATAAGAAAAAAAATGCCTAAAATGTGATTCTTGTAAAGGAAATGATGAGTCCCTCTGACGATGTGTCAGAAAAAAAATAAAGAAAATAATCAGCCACCACATTTTTTTTCCCCAAATCTATAACTCTTTCTCGTTTTACTGCAATATACTGAGAAAAAATAATCATCATTGACTGGATCTGGGAAGCAATTTATTATTGGTCATTAGTGGAAAACTCTCTTTCAATTCTATACAGCACAGACTCCCTCACTGCCTCAAGGGGAGAGGAGGAGAGAGAAGGGCACTTTCTGGTGAGCCACATTTTTTTAGTGTACTGTCATCCCTTGGTATCCAGGGGGAATTGGTTCCAGGACTTCTCAAGAATACCAAAATCCACAGATACTCAAATCCCTTACATAAAATGGTGTAGTTTTTGCATATAACATACGCATGCACATTCTCCTATATATCCTAAATCATATCTTAATTCCTTATAATACCTAATACAATGTGAGCACTATATAAATAGCTGTCATATCATATTGTCTAGGGAATGATGCAAAGGGAAAAAAGTCTGTACCTTTTCAGTACAGATGTAACCATCCTTTTTCTCTCCATGTATTTTCCATCTGAGGTTGGCTGAATCCATGGATGGGTAACCCACAGACAGGGTGAGCTGGATGTATTTGCATTTCATGCCTTTTTTCCCCCCACCACAATTGCTTTCTCTCGACTTTGTAATATATGTCAGAAATCAGAAAACAAATCCTTCTTCCTAGTCAATACTTAGGACATGAATATTTACTGAGTGGCTCGTCACGGGATCATAGACAAAAAGGGAAACAGACACAAAGAGTGCCGGGCTAGGAGGGACATTAGAGACAATTTAATTCAACTTTCTCCATCATAACAGCATTCATAGAGTTTTGTTGTTGCTGTTGCTGGTTTGTTTGCATTTTACTAAGCACTTTACATGGCTTGTCTCTTTAAATATTCACATCCCTCCTGACCAGCACACTCCTCCCCCTGCCTCCCCCCGACACACACACACCACATCCATCTACTATTAGACTTATTTTATAGAAAATTGAGGCTTAGAGGGATTGAGTAACTTTCCAACAGTCAAAGAACTAGTAACTGGTGCCTTTAGGCTTTGAACACAGGACTGAGCAACTCCAGAGTCTGTCCTTGTATAATAACAAGCATGTCAAGGACAGCCTTTAAACCCTCATCTATAGGCAAAACAGAAGTTAGTGAGCTCTTGTTCTTATATTCAAGACTCACTTCTCACTTTTCATATTTGAAAATGGAAGCCCAAAAACTCAAATTAATGAACCAAGACCACAAAAGTACCCAGTGGCATGGCCAGAATGGAACTCAGGAATTCCTGTTCCCGGTTGGTTCCTCTTGAACTACACACTCTATCCTTGACATTTACATTAAATACACTTTTCCTATTTTTAAAGGGATGCACTGTTTCACGAGGTCACTTGCTGCTGCATCTTGCCTGCTTCCCTGATGGGCTCACTTCATTTCCCTTTCTCTTCTTTTGCCTACTATTCACATGTTGATGACCCCTGGGGCTCCCCATCTTTAGCCTCTTTGTTCGCCACTCATTCACTAGTCAGTACCATTCCCATGAGTTTAGTTATTATCACTGACATTTCATCTCCACACTTCTGTCTTTGGCCTGAACTATCCCCTGACGTCCAGACCCTAGAATAGGTATGCAACCTCCCCTTCTGAATGTTGCAGAAGTGCCTCGATTGACTGTATCTGATACCAAATGCATCATCCCTCCCTGTGTGTCCTCCCTTTCTCCCCGATCTCATTATTCATTCTACCTGATACTCATGACCCACCAGGACACAAGTCCACAAGTCCCATCGACTTTTACTTCTAAAATAGCTTCTTATTCTGCCTCTTTCCACTGCTTTTGCTATAATTTAAGACCTTATCATCTGGCATAAACAGATGTTGCAGTAGATTTCCTGCTACATTTCCAATCTATCTTCCACTCGGCCTCCAGAGTGACATTTCTGAACACAAACCAATCACATGACTTCCCTGCTTAAATCTGTCCATTGATGCTCTATCACTCACTGGGAGAGGGAAAAAAGTACCACCATGTTCAGGTTCAGTGTTATGGGCCACAAGGACTTCTGTGACTTGATCTTTCATGAACACTCTAATCTCATTCTCTACTCCTCATATTTTCATTATACAAATCCAAAACTACATGAAGTTCTCCAGACACATTTTATATTTTATGCTTATTGCCTTCACTGGGCCCTCTTACAGAAATACCTCCCCTACCTACCTCTTCCTGGCATCCTGAAGAATTCCTAATCAGATTTTGAAACAGACTTCACATGTCATCTCTTCCATCCACACATCCTCCTCTGGGTGGATTCCATTCCGAATGTGGTCATTGTTTCTTGTGTGTCTCTGTTCCTTGGATACTCATTGCTGCATTTCCCACAGCATATGGTAATTATTTGCATATGTTTGTCTTATGATACAGACAATGAATACAGACAATGAATACTATGTATGCGTAAAACACATGCATACCTTCTAGAGGTTAAATCTACTCGGATGGTACTAGCACTCACTCAGATATTCCACATACCCTCAGATTTTAAACATGCTTGTTCACATGTTTCACAGAGGTATTGAGATGTAACACAGGTTCACTTATATTCTAAACACATCATCCAAATGTTACATGTGCTTATGTAAATGGCACAAAATACTTGTTCAGGTGATACATATGTCCCTTAAATGTTAACATGTTCACTTAGATCTAACTTAGATGTTAATCAGCTCACTTGGATGTTACATGCAGGTGTTACACATACTCAGGACAGTAGTTCTCAAAATGCACTTTCCAGACCAGCAGGCACAGTGTCACCTGGAAACTTGTTAGAAATGCAAATTCTTGAGGCTCACCCTTAATCTGCTGAATCAGAAACCCTGGGGTGAGGTCCCAGCAATCTGTGCAAGTCACGCAGCTGATTCTTGCTGTGCTCAAGTTTAAGATCCACTGACTTCGATGTTATACACCTTCATTCAGATGTTCTCCCTGCCTGTTCAGATCATGTCCTTATTCATGTGGGTGATAAACATGTTCACTAAAATGTTATACGTCTGCAGCTTTGATCTCCTGGGCTCAAGTAATTCCTCCCACCTTAGACTCCCTTTTAGCTGGGACTGCAGATGTGGGCCACCACATCTGGCTAATTTTTAAATTTTTTTGTAGAGATGGGGTCTCACTATGTTAAGCAGACTGCTTTCAAACTTCTGGGCTCCAGCAATCCTTCCACCTCAGCCTCATAAGGTGCTGGGATTACAGGTGTGAACCACTGTGCCTGGCCAGCTTTTCTAAAAACCATATTCACTTAGATGGCAAACATCTCCAACATTACACACTGATATTCAGATAGAGCATGTGCTTCTTTAGATGTTATACCTGAGATATCACAAATCCCCATTAGACAGCACACGTGCACATGAAAATAATGCAAATGTTCACTGTGCTCATTTAAATCTCACACATGTTAAATGATTCACTTTGATCTTTGATATTTATGTGCTTATTTAGATGTTACCTACCCTTTTGCAAATGATACACATGTTCACTCAGGTCTTATGCAGGTTCATACATATGCTTCACAAACATCTTCTGATGTTATATGTGCCTATTCAGATCACTCTTGCTCATGTAGATACCCATGGATCATTGTGTCATATGTACACTCACTCAGATATCATATCCTGTACCAGGTGTGCATTGCTAACCAATCCATGCTAGAGATGATCAAGGAGTAGCTACTGTTCTGGCCACTTCCCATTGTGATTATGGTATTCTTCTTCAGAAAGGTCTACTTGGTCCTCTTTGGCTCCCAGCCTCTTTCCTGATGCTGCTGGCATTGCACTGCTTTTTAAGAAGAATGTGCTGGCCCACCCATTGCCTAATCACTTCTCGTGATCTTCAGGGTAGCTGAAGCACACCACTGTTTACACAGAATTTATACCTGTTTGCCACACTCAAATACCCTCATCTACTTGAAGAAAATTGTTCCAGCAATTGTAAGGCTTCTGCTGGATTTGAATGTGCTTATAACCACATCTTCTGTCATTTTTGGCAACCCACAGTCATATAACTACAAGGCATTCCATGTTCATTCATTTCAGGGAAGCTTTTGATCGGTTCTACTTCATGATTTTACAATTGCTTTAACCACAATCAATAAGAAAGGCTTGGACAGCAATACTGGGTCAACATTTAAAGCAAACAGTATTGATTGAGAACTTATTATGAATTTAGCCTCCTTCAGAAGCCCAGAAATACTTCTCTGTGTGTCCCAAGCGTTTCCTCCCCCAATTTGCAGAGAAAGACCTTGGTGTTTGGAGTCAGACTGGTGGTAATTTAAATCTCGGTTCCACCGCTTACTATGTGACTTTGAGAAAACCATTTAATGTTTCAGAAACATGGTTTCTTCATCTGTATAAAGGGGATAGTAATGCTTACCCTGCAGCTTTTATGTGAAGGTTTTATGTCTGGCATATAGTATGTGATCAAGGAAGTTTAGCTTTTAAAAAGGATTATGTTATAAGCTAAATAAAGGCAAAAATTATGCTTTCTCACATTGAAACTACCATGATACATGCAGGTAAGGTTTGGACTGACAGGCAAGCTCCATTTATGCAGGTGAACAAACCCATCACAGTCTCAGGAAAGATCCAGACCAGGAACCTCCAAGGAGTAGTAAGGACAATGCTCAAAAGTCCAGCAGTCTAACAATCAGCTACTGTAATTCTACCCACAGCTATCAGAAAACTCCTCAGCAGAAGCATAGGAAGCAATGGGAAATGAATAGAAGTCCCAATTATCTCAAATATTATTGAAATAAAATCTTGAAATAGGGATTCAGTCTAAAGTCCTAACCTATTGATTGAGGCACATGAGGATAGAAGAAGTGAGACTACTGAACTTGGAAACCATGGTACTAATGGACCATTCCAGGACAGACAATTTCAAGATCTGAGAAAGGGATAGACAACTATATAAACACTGACGACAGATCACTATTCAGACACCTCGCCCTGGGTTAGATTAGCTGCAAGGCCATTGACAACACAGCCAGGAGCTTGTGTTCAGCACTGAGGATTGATGCTACCAGGCACTAGGGAAGAGGATGGGGCTTCTGGAAACTTTCTGCCTAATATCAGATTGTTTCTAGAATGGAGATAGACTGAAGCCCCATGGGAGGTCACTAGTGAGCTGAAAAAGGTGGAAGCAAGAAAATGGGATTGTGGGTTGGTGACAGAGTGGCTGCTAAAGTAGTTTTCCCATGTTCACCACATTTAACTCACAATTTGGTGCTTATCAATCAAAAAGATCACCCGGCTGTACGCATTCATTCTTTAAATGAGGCAACCTACGTGCAGTGCTTAGAACAGTGCCTGACATAGACTAACGACCATATAAGCATTTTCTAATATGATGGTATTTATGAATTAATTCAACAACTATATAATGTATAGCTGCATGTTTTAGTTTAGGGGGATATAGGAAAATAAAACATAGTCCTGAGCTCAGGGGATCAATAATCTATTAATCTAATCTGATTTTTACAAACACAAAAATATAAAGAATGCCCAATTCTGCATGGGTTGGTGAGGTGAGTGTGTTCCAGAGAGCTTCTCTGACGTGTTTGAGTGCATTGTGCACTCCTGTGTATTCAGCAAGGTGGAGAAAGCAGGATATTGCAAGAGAACACTAGCAACTACAAAGGCACAGGAGGGTAATACAATCAGGGAAATGAAAGCAGCCAAAGATATCACATAGAGAACAGAAAAAGTGCAAGCTATAGAGGAAGGTTAGAACCATATCACAAAAGCCTTAAGTGTCTTGATAGGAGATTAGACATAAGCCTAGGGTAATAGGGAGCCACTGAAGGTCTTCAAGCAAGAGAACGGCTTGAGTTGATTTGCCTTTTAGAAACGTCACTCTGGCTACCATATGAACAATATCTGGAAAGTGGCAAGGCAGGAAGAAGGGAGCTTACTATGACATTCCGGCTGCAACTCAGATGGATGATGATGATGCCCTGGATAAGGCAGATGGGAGGTAAGAGGTAAAAATTATGGGATTTGATGATCACATGAACAAGGGTTTGGGAGAGAGAAGTGTATCCTATCATATTTTCAGAAAAACTGCAAGTTACAAATCAAATGTTGCATTGGAGCTGGGAACAATGGTCTGCTCCCTTGGTGAAGGATCCAGGAATGCTGATGAAGATTCACAGATTCCTGGTCATCATGCATTCTGGGCCTTTACTACTTCTGGGATGATAAAGTCCCACAGCTGATCTAGTGAAAAGAGGTAGTCACAATCTCCATTTCATTTAAACAAAGAAGATGGAAGTGGCTGCTGTGCAGTAGTGATGCACTTACTGTGTCAGTTGAGTGGATGGATGAAAATTTCAAAGTTAAAGCAGAAAGACATAGGGTTGAATGCAAAATTGGTCCATGGTTGTGGCATGTTTGCTAGCTGCATCAAAACAGACAAGGAACTAATTACATGACTTCTGAGTAGGCAGAAGGCTAACATTCTGAAGTTTCAAAGTTCTATTATAGCTCCCATGACCAAAATATTCAGTTAAAAATATCAGGGCTACATATTAAGTGGGCACTCAACTGAGTGAATAAGTGAATGAATGAATTTTTCTGAAATACTAAATCTAGCTTTCAAGATTCCCCAGTGATTACTTTATTGTTCATATTTTCTACATGGGCTTGGCGGCAGCCTATTAATAACTGAGAGTGTTGATTAATGGATTAGTATTAACTTGGAGGGAAGTTTTAGCATTCCCAGGTTTCTGTATTTGGCTCAATCCTGTTCAAGCTTTTAGTCTATAATTTAGATGAAAGTACTATTGTTATTCTTATCAAATTTGAAAATGACTCAAAGCTGGGGACTTCGCTCTCTCCTTCCTTCCTTGGAAAGCAGTGAGAGTGTGTCTAAGCTCAAACTGCCATAGCAAAAGAACACAGGCTCGGTAGTGGTAGCTTGAACAACATTTATTTCTCTGGAAGCTGGAAAGTCCTAGATCACAGTGCTATTAGATTTGGTGTCTGGTGAGGGCCCTCTTTCTGGTTTGTAGACAGTCATTTTCTCACTGTGTCTTCACAAAGAAGAGAGGAAGAGCAAGCTCCAGTCTTTTCCTCTTCTTATAAGGACACTAATCCCATCATGGGGACCCTGACCTCATGACCTCATCTAACCCTAATTCCCTTTCAAATACCCACCTCCTAATATCATCACATTGAGAATCAGGGTTTCAACAGATGGATTTTGAGGGGACACAAACAATTAGTCCATAATAGGATGGAAGTCAAGGAAGATTTCCCTGAAGAGGTGAGCCCTGAGCCGAGATCTGGAGGATAAGCATGAGCATGGGAATTCATTTCAGAGACAGGATGCAGGGGGCAATGTTCCTGCAGCACGAGGGAGCAAAGGCCCCTGGAAATGCTGAAAGGCCAGTGTTCGTGGAGCACAGAGAGGTAGGATGAGGCTCAAGAGGTAGGCAAGGCTGGACTGGGCACCCATTTTATTTAATAAGGACTTAAACCATGGTGATTCTTTCCCTTATTCACCAAATTTATGTTGAGAAATTACTATGTCAAATATCAGTTAGGTACTAAAAATATATCAAGAATGATAAACAGTACAGATATGACTCCCTCCTGGTCCTGATGAAACTTAGAGTCAAGAAGAACAGAGAGATCGTTAAATAAACAACAACAACAACAATAAATCACAGTGCAAAACTAATAGGTTCTGAAATAGGGAAGTAGGGACATATAACAGTTTGGAGGAGAGGGATTAGCAGAGGCTTCCTAAAGAAAGTGACATTTAAAATGACACCTGAAAGAGAAGTAGACTTTAGCAAGACAAAGATAGAAACACAATGTGTTCTACTTTGAAGGAACAGGTGTACAGGCCCAGAGGTGAGAGAGAGCACGTTGTGCTGGAGGAAGATGAAGTTCAGAAGCAGCTGAAATAAAGGGTGCAAGGAGCAGTGTCAAGAGAAGCAACTGGGGATGTAAGCAATGGATACATCAAGAGGAGACCCATGCTTCACGCTGAGAAGTGCAGAGGGAAGGAGACCTTTCGAATGCCTTGGCAAGGAGAAAGCCAAAAGCTGGGAGGCCAGTTAGGAGATTATCAGCAATTCAAGTGAGAGCTGATGAGATCCAAATTACAAGTCAAGACAAGAAAGGAAAAGGAAACTGGAACGGGTGAGATATATTTAAGAGATAAAAGCCTTTAAATGGGGTAGCTAATTAGCTAAGAAAGGTATGGTAGGCAGAATAACAACTACCCAAAGATGTCCCTGGCCGAATCCCCAGAATCTATGAATATGCTAGGCTACACATAAAAGGGGGATTAAGGTTGCAGACGGAATTAGGTTGCTAATCAGACGACCTTAAATATAGAGATTATCCTACATTATCATGGTAGGCTCAATGTGACCACAAGGAGCCTTAAGGGTGGAAGAGGAAGACAAAAGAGAGAGCCAGAGGAATTGGCAGTGTGAGAAGGACTTAGGCTGACCTTGCTGGGTTTGAAGATGAAGGAAGGCAGCTATGAGCCAAGGAACACTAGGAAAAGCAAGAAAACCGATTCTCCCCCAGAGCCTCCAGAAGACATGCAGCCCTGCCAACATCTTGACTTTGGCCCAGTGAGGGTGATTGTGAACTTCTGACCTCTGAGAATATAAGATACTAAATTTGTGCATTTAAATCACGAATTCTGTGACAATTTGTTAGAACAGCAATAAAAAATTAACACAGCGAGAGAGAGGAGGGATTGAGGCTGATGCCAAGATTCTGTCCTGGGCAACTATATGAGATGGTGCTTCTGTAAGGAAACACAGGAAGGGAGAAACAGGTTAAGGAGATAGGTGTTGCTGGCCGGGCGCGGTGGCTCAAGCCTGTAATCCCAGCACTTTGGGAGGCCGAGACAGGCGGATCACGAGGTCAGGAGATCGAGACCATCCTGGCTAACATGGTGAAACCCCATCTCTACTAAAAAATACAAAAAACTAGCCGGGCGAGGTGGCGGCGCCTGTAGTCCCAGCTACTCGGGAGGCTGAGGCAGGAGAATGGCGTAAACCCGGGAGGCAGAGTTTGCAGTGAGCCGAGATAGCGCCACTGCACTCCAGCCTGGGCGACAGAGCAAGACTCCATCTCAAAAAAAAAAAAAAAAAAAAAGGAGATAGGTGTTGATTCACTTCTGAACACATCAAATTTGGAATTCTGCAGTACTGATGTCAGGCACATGCATGGGTCTGAAGATAAGAAAAGAACCCTAGATTGGAGATGCAGATTTGAGATTGATTAACATATGTGGTAATTTAGGCTACCAAGCAGAGGAAGAGTGGAGCGGGAAAGAAGAAAAGGAAGGAGAGGAAAAGAAAGGGAGGGAGGGAGGATAGGAAGGGACCTAGCACACAACCATGAAGAACAGTGGAATTTAGAGGATGAGGAAAAAAGCAGAAGCACACGAAGTTCAAAAGCAGCAGCCAAGAAGAGAGGAAGAAAACTAGAAAGGCACAGCCATGCAAGGCAAACTTAGAATATGTTTCAAGAAGGAAAGTTGGGTCCCAAGAATGCATTACTGTTAAAGAGGTTATAGCAGTTAAAAAACTGAGACGTGAGCACTGAACTCAGGAAGGAGGCTACTGGCACTCTGGAAGCCAGATTGGGGTGGGTCAAGGGTGGATTGAGGGAAAGCGTAATCATCCATAAGAAACTGCACAATTTCAATAGAAATCAGACAACCGTGCATGTGTGTGCACACAGTTTTTCATCTTTAAATCATTACACATGAAATATTTTTTATTTATTAAATTTTACGCAGTGCTGGTGAAGTTTCAGGGAAATAAGGACTCTTATACATTGATAAAGACTGTATACTTTGTGATATGTGTTGAATTATGTTCCCCCAAAAAAGATACATGGAAGTCATAACCTCCTATACCTCAGAATGTGACCTTGTTTGGAAACAGGGTCTTTGCAGATCTATCCAAGTTAAGAAGAGGTCCTAATCTAGTAGGGCTCATGTCGTTACATAAAGAGGAAATCCGAATACAGACACAGAGGATAGAAAGTATGAAGAGACATAGGGAGAATATGCTGTGTGAAGACTGGAGTCATGCTACCACAAACCAAGAAATGTCTGGGGCTCCCAGAAGCTGGAAGAAGCAAGAGATATGATCCCTCCCCTACAGGTTTCAGAGGGAGCACAGACCAGCCAACACCTTGTTTTCAGACTTCAAGCCTTCAGTCTGTGAGACAATAAATTTTTATTGTACTAATCCACCAAGTTTGTGGTATTTTGTTACTGCAGCCCTGGACAACTAATACATCTTGCAAAAATCTGCCCCAGGACAGTTTAGAAATATGTATCAAATGCTTTTAAAATAGTAATTTTGACTCAATCTCAATTAATTTATACTAATTAAAAAATAAGAGACTCTTAAACAGGAAGGTTCACTGCGATAAATTTATAATGATGAAAAATTAGAAAAACTTAAAATGAAAATAAGAAGTTGGCTGACTAAACCATGTATTTATAAGGTGAAATATGATATCATGTGTTAAACACTATTAAAATACCATTTTAGAAGAAAACTAATGATATGAACAAATGTTCATACTACATTTTTACATGGAAAAGCAGGTTACATTTGGTCCAAAATTATTCCAACTTTGTACTTCATGAGTATATCTAAATAATGATGATCATGAAAGGAAAGCATGGGTGATTTCTATCTTCATCTTAACACTTTTCTTGTTTTCTGATTTTTCTACAGTGAATATAATCATAAGAATACTAATAGTATTTTTCAAAAAATATTTAAACTAGTTACAATAACAGTGTGTTTGGTTAACAACAATTAACTACTATCTATCTATCTATCTATCTATCTATCTATATTCTAACTTTATTACTGACTATGTATTCCTAGATGAGTCCCTTAACTTTTTGAGCATCAATTTAATAATCTGTAAAATGAGAATAAGAACTTTCTCATTTGGCTGTTGTGAGGATTGAATGATAAAACGGACTTAACACATATTAGCATAATGCTTGCCAAATACTACATAGTCAATAAAAGTTACCCACTATTATAAGCCTGTCTGCTAGAATTAGCTTATCAGGAATCAGAGATCCATGACAACTCACCAGGAAAAGCAATCCCTGTGAGTTTTAAATGTTCACGATTTATAATTATTGTAAGATGTCAAAATATTTGTTTCATCAGCTGAGTACTAACATTCAGGGATCGGTAATGATGCAGCAGAGCAAATTTGAGCAGCTCTTTTGTGTTTATGCTGTTACTTTCCATTTAAAGTTATAATTACATTATAAAGGAGATTTCCAGACATGGAATAATAAAAGGCTAAGCAGGTTAAAAGTGATTACTATAAGATAAATGACAGCTGAAATATCATTGCCAACCATTTCTCATTGTAATCCTTGCTGTAATTTCCTCAAAGCATTTTACAGGGTGAGAGCAATAAAAAATGTCTTTTTGTTCGTATGGAGATCAAAACTGGAAAATTTTATTGCTGGTTACTTAAGATGTTCTGATATAGTTATCATGAAAATCAACAGTTGCTCAATATTACAGAACCAAACTGTGTGTTTTTTTTTAAAGGAAGGAAACACAACATGAGACTATTTATTTTCAACTTTTATATTATTCATCTGGCAATTCCATTTGCCTACTATACAGCCTATCTGACTTCTACAAATAGAGAGGAGACAGTAATTTCATAAGCAAATAAATATTTTTATATTACAATTATTTGCTTTCACTTTTTTCAATAATTACTTTATTTTTAATTTTTTTTTTTTGGAACGAAGTTTCACTCTTGTTGCCAGGCTGGAGTGCAGTGGCATGATCTCGGCTCACTGCAACCTCTGCCTCCCGGGTTCAAGCGATTCTCCTGCCTCAGCCTCCTGAGTAGCTGGGATTACAGGTGTCCGCCACCACGCCCGGCTAATTTTTGTGTATTTAGTAGAGACGGGGTTTCACCATGTTGACCAGGCTGGTCTTGAACTTCTGACCTCAGGTGATCCAACCGCCTCGGCCTCCCAAAGTGCTGGGATTACAGGCATGAGCCACCACGCCCGACTATTTTTAATTTTATACATTTAAGGTGTACATCATGACATTTTAATATACATAGTGAAGTGATTACTACCATCATGTAAATGAACAACCATAATTGCACATATTGGAAATTTGCTGAGAGTAGATTTTCTGTGCTCTTATTGGTCCTTGAAGTCACTTTCTATCTGGACATACCTGCAACATTTTATCAGAAATTACTTGACGTTCCCTGCAATATCTAAATTCAACTAGTCATTTCCATGAGGATGGGAAGGGTAGAATTGGAGGATGGGGAAGGTAGAATTGAAGGCAGGGGAAATTTTGATGCTTCTTTTCATATTCCAAACTATCAGTAAGGGTCCTCTTCTAATTTGTACTTGAAAAGACCTAAAAGCATTTGTTCATGCAGTGTTGACAAAGTCTCTACCATGCAGCTTAGTGCTGGCATTTATCAGAGAGACAGAGATAAATCTAACACCTGTTATTAATGAGTCAAATTTCAGATTAAAGGAATGATCAGTGATTTCATTTGTGGAAGAAACATTTGCCTTAGAAAATAATAAGTAGACAATTCTGAATAAAATAATATCAAATAGTCACTCTTACTTCTATAAAAGATTACGGTCAATGTTTAGCAACACTGAACGTGTTAATTTCTCCCTCCCCAATTCCCAGATAATCTACTATGTTGGACCCTAGAGACTTATTTACATAAAATGTATTGACACTTCACATCAGTGTAAATGTGGTTTCCTGTTCATTACGCCACATTTTTCTGAGAACAAAGAATAAGTAAATTCAACCCAGTCTACATTGGTTTTAGAGGGCCACTAGTGAGACCTAGAGAAACAAAGCTAGAGGGAATAAAAAGTGAAACCAACAACAAGCCAAATATTTATCCTACGTTTTACAAACGTTTCTTTGGTAGAAGTAGATATAATTTTTACATCTCTTGTTCTTTCCTTCTCATGATTTCTATGGCTTCCTGAATAACATGTATGGAGACTTTTAGCAGAAAAATGAAAATGACAATGAGAAAAGACTAGCAGAACGAAAAAACATAAAAGAAAACAGGGACATTAAAGTACATATTCAATTAAAAATTTCCTTTCTAAAATGAAGAGAGTGTCAGTAAAACTTCACTTCTTAGATTTTAAAAGAATTATCTGTCATTATAGAAAACAGAAATCTAATCTCTCTCTTTTTTTTTTTGAGATGGAGTCTCACTCACTCTGTCACCCAGGCTGGAGTACAGTGGTGCAGTCTTGGCTCACTGCAATCTCTACCTCCTGGGTCCAAGTGATACTCCTGCCTCAGCCTCCTCCTCAAGTAGCTGGGTTTACAGGCCTGAGCCACTACGCCAAGCTGATTTTTGTATTTTTAGTAGAGACGGGGTTTCACCATGTTGGCCAGGCTGGTCTCAAACTCCTGACCTCTAGTGATCCACCCTCCTTGCCCTCCCAAAGTGTTAGGATTATAGGCCTGAGTCACTGCTCCCAGACTCTCAAATACGTTTTGATTTGGGGCTGACCTGCTTCTCATGAGATAATATTTAGATTAGTCATCAAAGCCTTGGAACACTGTGGGTATAGAGTTTTCTGTGCTGCTAAGAAGTCCTTGAAGCAGTATGGGAACCTGCTTATGGATTTGTGGCTATTGGCCTACTACACAGATTCTGTATATAGATTTTGACCAAGGATATGAAGGTTATGTACATACTTCTGTTCTATTCTATGACTGAAACTTTTGATACTACAAAAAATGTTGGGTGAGAGTCTCAGATTTCTATGAGCAGTGGTGTGGTTGACATAGTAATGTATAGCCCAGATCACCCTTCAGGGGAGGATTACTGAAGACAGCCTCCAGATATCAGCATCTTCACAGTCACTGCAGCTGTAGGCAGTTACCTGGCTATGGGACACACCCTTCATGGGGTACACCACATTTGGTTACTGAGCAAAATGGGTAAAAAGGTCCAATCATTGTGACCCATCATAGGACAACTCTGATGGAAAATTCCTATCCCAGAGCTCCCTGACAGATTGGCTGAGACTTTGTCAGACATATATCACAGTTTACCTTCTTCCCCTGCCTAATCTTGCTTCCTCCCACCTCTTCCATAAGTGCTGATCACCAATAAAACTCTTGTGCCCCAAATTCTAGCCTAATATCTGCTATCAAAGAGCTTAAGTGATGACACGAGTTGAGTATACGGAGATAAATGTCCTCAGGTGTTCAAGAAGCTACATTAAAGACAGTAGACAAATGAACATAGTCATCATATCAATAGATCAAAATACAAAAAGCACATGATCGACTTTTCATAAAATCAAACACTCTTTCCTGATAGAAACACTCAATAAACTAGGAATAGAAGGGAACTTCCTCAACCGGATAAAAGACATCTACAAAACATTCATGGTTAACCTCATATATAATGATGACAGATTGAAAGTTTCCAACCTAAGATTAGGAACAAGGCAAAGAGACCCTTAGAGTTCAGGTCTGGACTAGGATGAAGACAGTAGAGCCACCCTGGTCCACTTCCAGCGAGGGAAGTGGAACCCCAAGAAGCCAGAGTAAGTTCTGGGGACAAGCTAAAGAAGTGAAGTCCACTTTACGGATTACCCCAGTGCCTCCAGCACTACCTCCTTCTGAAAACTAGTCCCAGCCTCCCCTCCTTTAAAGGCCCTGTCTTTGACCTACTGAGGAATAACAATCCATTTTCTAAAACCTTTCTGGCAAAAGTTAATGAATTATGACTTCGCTTCCAAATAGGAATTGAATTTTTTTCTATCGTTTTTTTCCCCTCTATTCCCATAGTATCTTTTGTCTTTTAATGTTGGCCCTAACGTTTTTTTTCTAAGACTTCATGCCTCTATGTTTAGGATTATGATTATAAATGGCCCCATCTGGCCATGTGCTCTGTAGATGGATCCCATCCTCTCATCCTTGACTCTCCCCTACCTTCTTCATCTTCCTCACTGACCTCACAGGAAGTCCTGTGAATTAGTCAAGTCATTTTTAGATTCAAGGGGTAGCAATGGAAGTTAAACTAGCTTTGGCCAAAGAAAAGGATCTTGGAAAGATATTCTAGAGTATCTTTTTTTACAACAAACTAAATAAATAGATGAACAACCGAATTGCAGGAAATGTATCACTGGACCTTGGAGACAACTGGGGCCAGGGATATGAATGCCATCTGGACTCTTGTTCACCCCCTTCCTCTTGTGTCTGTTTCTCTCTGTGAGCCTGCTCCACTCTCATTACAGTGGCATCCTCAAAGCAGGAGATCATGGTTATCAACTGGCTACTAAGCTTCCATAGCAGAGAGGTACAGAAACTATGTTTTTATTTTAATATGAAAATTCACAAGCATTCTATTGGCCAAGGAATTAAAAAATAACTAGCCCATGAATCACAAAAATAATGACCAGGCCTAATCCACCCCAGAGAGGAGTTCTGCTTATGTGGCAAGGATTTTTGTTGCCATTGCTCTTTATCTTAATTGGAACACCTTTAGGTAAGACATACATTCTCTGGCCAGACTCAGGCCCTGTCACACTGTCATATTCATCAATGTTGTACAGCATGATTGTTCCTGAAAGAATTTGAGTTTGTAGCCCAAGGTAGACTAAATTTCTTAAGGATAGGCACTAGGCCAATTTTCCTTTCTCTATGCTTAGTACCTAGTCAAAGACCTACATATCATGTCCCAAAGAAATCCTTGAATCAAAAATTGAACAGAACTGTAAAAAACCAAAGAAGCCTTGCAAAGTAAACTGTCAAATAGTATATTAGAAAAGCATGACTCCTTCTACGAAGACCTGGTTTTTCACTTTTTTCTTTCCTAACAAAAGCCAGGGACTTTACTTCTCCTTTATAAACTTGGTATTATAATAGTACCAACTGCACAGAATATTGTGTAGATTAAGGATAAAGAAAATAGAGCATGTGGCTCTGGGCCTACCAGAGCAGCATTAAATAAAAGTAAATCATTGTCATCACTGTCACCGTCATCACATCAGCATCATCATTGCCACGTTGCTTTCACTCTTAGGAAACCCCCTCCATAGGCATCTGGTGATGTATAAGAGTTTTAGTTCCTTTAGTACCACTGGTAGGAATTTTCACCATGTACCTCGGTGAGCACAGCATCTTCAATCTATCCAGATCGTGGAATTTAGAAAAGAGATTGAGTCCAAGCAGGTCTCAAAAGCATAGCACAAACTGTGTTGCTCCTCCAATGGCTAGGACCACCTGAACATTCCCAACAAATTTTCCCTGATTAGACAGCCTCCCAGGAATCCCACACAGAAAGCTGAGTCAAAGTCCCCTTGTGTGCAAAGCTTAGAATAGGTCTCATTACAGTGACTGTAGAGAACTCCTCTAAACCCAGCCATTCAGACCAAACACAATTTATCTTCTATGCTCCATAGTTATTAGATCTACAGATTGGGACACATTTAAACTGCATCCTCCTTACAGATGAGCTGTAAAGATTAATTAGGCAGTATCAGCCAAGGTGGATGTCTCGTGAGAATTACGCATGACTGTACTCACTCTTGTTTTTATAAGGCTTGGGAATACTCTTTCCTTCTCTTAGTTATTTAAACTAAAGAATCTGATCACTTATAAGTAATCAGATGAAAGAATAAACATTTGTATTCAATGCAGCATTTCTCAATCAAGCCTTCTCCTCTAAAATAGATAAAGGAATCTACACTGAGGATGCTGCATGGTAAGCGATCACTCCTCTTAAGGGGACACTGCTTTATGGTGTAGATGCAATTTTCAATGCCATTTTGATTCAATCTTTTGTTAAAGATCTAGCTTGAGTAACCAATTGATTTTGTTAGTCCCTGGAGTAAATGCTTACAGGAGGCTTCATGGCATTTATTTAAGAGGTTCCTGCTCCTTTATGAAATGCATTTGATTTAATAACAGGAGAAAGAAAAAAGGCTTCATTTACTACATGCTATTCTTTCCAGTCAATTTTGCATAACTTTTTTTTGAGACGGAGTCTCACTCTGTCGACTAGGCTGAAGTGCATTGGCATGATCTCGGCTCATGGCAACCTCCGCCTCCCAGGTTGACAGCTGTGATCTCAGCTATTCAGGAGGCTGAGACAGGAGAATCATTTGAACCCTGGAGCCAGAGGTTGCCTTGAGCCAAGATTGTGCCACTGCACTCCAGCTTGGGCAAGAGTGAGACTCGATCTCAAAAAAAAAAAAAAAAAAAGAAAAATTCTAGAGAGAACTAGTGGATGTTCCTGTTCCATAAAGCAGAATTCATATGCTACATATGCTAATCTGTGCCATAGGATCAAGTGTTTACAGGTCTTTTTTTTTTTTTTTGAGACGGAGTCTCGCTCTGTCGCCCAAACTGGAGTGCGGTGGCCGGATCTCAGCTCACTGCAAGCTCCGCCTTTCGGGTTCACGCCATTCTCCTGCCTCAGCCTCCCGAGTAGCTGGGACTACAGGCGCCCGCCACCTCACCCGGCTAGTTTTTTTTGTATTTTTTAGTAGAGACGGGGTTTCACCGGGTTAGCCAGGATGGTCTCGATCTCCTGACCTCGTGATCTGCCCGTCTCGGCCTCCCAAAGTGCTGGGATTACAGGCTTGAGCCACCGCGCCCGGCTACAGGTCTTAAACTAGATTCTAAAGAAAAGGCCGGGCCTCATCTTAGCTTACTCCCATGCCACTTATGAAATTCCTTTTTCTCCTTCTTTTCCCTTCTAATATTCTGTTTCTTTGAATAGTAATGACAGCAACGAAAATCAGGGTGATAACAGTAGTTGTCCCTCACTGGTACATGCTGAGCAATTTACTTATATTTGCTTATTTAATCTTCACAGCAACCCTAAGAGGAACTTTCACATCATCCCCATTTTACAAATAAGAATGCTGAGATTTAGAAAGATTAACTTGCTTGAGCCAAGTCACACACATTTAGGCCCAGGTTTATCTCACCCCAAAGCCCATGATCTTTACTCCTGAGTAACACATGGGACTGGAAAATCCTTGCCAAATAAATAATCGGTATACTAGTATTGTCATTCCACATTTAAAACCCAGAAAAGGTAAGGAGTGGCCAAGCTTCCAGTGCAAACTAGTAAATGACAACTTTATTTTCACGAGCTTGACTTTGCAGCTAAACATATATCCAATCCAGTTTAATGCATGGCAAAGATAGCTTTCTCCCTGCAGCACTGGATTCACCATATGCAATAACATCTCATCACCTAAGGTGAACTTCACAAGGGCAAACCACTTATTTCCTTAAAAAATAAAATAAAAATCCCCTCCTTAGTGGGGGAGGATGAATGCTCTTCTGCTCACCACAACACCCCCTCACTCTCACCAGAAGAGAGAAAAAAATTATCCCCAAAATATCTAGGTAAGCTCGTGTTATAACTAATATGAAGGATAACAGAAGAAAAACGAATGGCAGAGCAAGTAAACCTAGGGACTGTAATAATAACAGGGTAATCAGACACCAATTTTCCAACAAGAAATTGGAAGACATAATATTAATAGGTGGGTTACATGTGGTGGTTTTCATACCCGTGGCTAAAGCCCCTAATTCCCCTTCACAGTTGTCTCTAAGGCACTGCCCGTCTGACAGCCACTACATCCTCTGCTCTTAAAAATGACGCCCAGACGTTAATTGGATATAACTGACTTGATCTCAGGGACAACTCTGCAATATCTAAAGGTGCATCAACCAGACCATTGCACCTGCTTAAAATTGCAGATATTTCCTAATCCAGACAAAGAAAAGAGTGTGCTTCTTCTTGTACCAACTGTTGTGCCTTACAAAGGCAATGCCAGACAAGTGAAGATCCAAGCTTGTGCTCCTAGCTCTGTGTCAATTCAGCTACTCACAAGCTTCAGAGGATTCCCCTGATAACACATTTCAGCATCACACACAGTCTGGAGATTTCTGCTATTACCTAATCTCCATTCCTTTTTCTGAGATTTAAATACATCTCTGCTCATCTTACATTAAGCAGAAACAGAATTGGACCGTGGCGATACGTAATACAGAGAAAAAGATTAATCTAAACTTACTGTACCTATTTCTGATTTCTAATGGGGAAATATAGGGATAGAAATGCCATAATTCATATAATTCTCCACTTCTTCTAACCCAATTCAGAGACCAGAGGGGAGGAAATAGGTTGGAAGGCATTTCTGATTTAAAGTGGTAAATTAAATACACACATTGGCCAGGTGCAGTGGCTTACGCCTGTAATTCCAGCACTTTGGGAGGCTGAGGCAGGTGGATCATGAGGTCAGGAGTTCGAGACCAGCCTGGCCAAGATGGTGAAACCCCGTCTCTACTAAAAATACAAAAATTAGACGGTGTGGTGGCAGGCGTTTGAAACAGAGAATTGCTTGAACCCAGGAGGCAGAGGTTACCATGAGCCAAGATCATGCCACTGCACTCCAGCCTGGGCAACAGAGCGAGACTCTGTCTCAAAAAAATAAAAATAAAGATAAAAAAATAAATACACATATTTAGTTCTGCACCCTCCCAACCACATTAAATCCCAAGTAAGATATTTTTTAAATGCTTGAACTCACAAAGGAAAATGGGAGAGGAGACAATAATCTAAAATGTTGGGGGCTAGAGAATGGACGGATGGATGACAACTGACTTGGTAGACTGAGAAAGCAGAATTCTAAATCAGCAGCAGGAAAAAAGCAAGAAACAATCTGTTCTACAATGCAGGTCTCCCATTAGGCTCCAGAATCAATGGCACCAGATACTTCTGAAAGGGAGAAAGATGATATGGCTAAACACAGGAAGATGCGTTAGAAGAGTGTTCAGGAAGCAGTTTGCTCCTCCTAAGTCTACTACCATTGTTCTTTCTCCATGTTAGTAGAGCCTGGAGCTCTATTCTCAGGAATGGGAAAAAAGGGTCTCCAAACAGTTGAGTGCAAAGCCCCATACTGAAAACAACAGAATTATAGAGCATTTACAAACCGAATGCTCAGACCTCAGCCCTTTTTCACCTCTCAGTTCCCAGAGGTTGGCAGACATGCAGGGGATTAGAAGAGACTTCTCTGGGAATTGTAACCAGCCAAAGAGAAAAATCTAAAGATACTGATATCAGAAGTATTTTTGTTGTTTGGTGGTGGTTGTTTTGGTGGGGGTTAGTTTTTTGTTTGTTTGTTTGTTTGTTTGTTTTAGGATTTTATTTTTATTTTATTTTTTGAAACAGGGTCTTACTCTGTTGCCCAGGCTGGAATGCAGTGGCACAATCATGGCTCATAGCAGCCTCAGCCTCCCCAGGCTTGGGCAATCCTCCCACATCAGACTCCCAAGCAGCTGGGGCTACAGGCATGTGCTACCATGCCTGGCTAATTTTTGAAGAGACAAGGTTTTTCCATGTCAGCCAGGCTGGCCTTGAACTCTAAGGGCAGCCTCCCAAAATGCTGGAATTACAGGCATGAGCCACTGCACCCAGCCTTATCAGAAGTTCTGTAAGAAAAGAGTCCATCCAATTACCCTACAGTAAAGACCAGAGTCAACAATCTCTCCATAGTACGCAGAGATTCTAAATACATTCACATTTCAAAAATCGAATCATCAGATAGAACAGAGAAAACAGAAGAGAGGAACTGTCAGTGAAAAAAACTCAAGGAAATTTTCTACACATGAAAGATATAAATCTCAGATTTAAAGCTCTGACTAGCCTAATGACCCAGTGTAATGCGTAAAAATAGATCCCTATTGAGACATTGTATAAAATTTCACAGTAAAATTTCAGAATATTGGGGAGAACTAAAAGACACTAGAAACTTCCAGAGAGAGAAAACAATAGACTTTCCTACAAAGAATGGAGAATCTGGGCTGGGCACGGTGGCTCACGCCTATAATCTCAGCACTTTGGGAGGCCAAGGCAGGCAGATCACGAAGTCAGGAGTTCGAGACCAGCCTGACCAACATGGTGAAACCCTGCCTCTACTAAAAATACAAAAATTAGCCAG
>NW_012116411.1:3473392-3484182 GCF_000951035.1 Colobus angolensis palliatus
AAAAAAAAAAAAAGGAAACCATGGAGGCCAAAATCTTTAAAGTACTGAAAAGAACTGTCAACTGAGAATTCTACATCCCTCAAGATCTCTTTGAGCTGAGATCCAGCTACTGCACTCCAGGCTGGTATCCTTATTGCGTCTAGAAAAAAAAAAAAAAAAAAAAAAATGGCAATCATGGCAATCAATATGAAAAGATAACAGAGCAATACCTTCAAGATGTGAAGGAAATCGTGATTTTTGATCTAGAAGCCCTTACATGCCCAACTATTATTATTTAGTGTTAGGATAAAAGAGAAACAATTTCAGACATGAAAATTCTAAAACAAAACACACAACAACAAAACCTTCCATCCTGTGTATCCTTTCTTGGGAAGATACTGAAAGATGTGCTCCAGCAAAACAAAGGAGTAAATGAAGAAAGTAGAAATAATGAATTTCAGGAAACAGAGGATTTTACACAAGAAAGCAGAGAAGAGAATCTACAGGATGACAGCGAAGGGAGATGGCAGAATAAAATGTGTGCAGCCTGCCTAGGGGTTTACCAGACCAGACTGGGCCAGGTCAGAAGTCCATGGGAATGATTTCTACAAGAAGATAACATGAGTGGAAACTGCTGAGAGGAAATTTACTTTAAAACATGGAAAGCAGATGCTTCTAGGGAGGTGAAAGTGGTAGGGAGAATGGCATTTCCTGACCAACATATTAAAATATTTAACTCATAATGCCACCCACACATATAACTAAAATATTTTTAAAAACACTATTTTTAAATAAAACATACATGAAAGGGTAAAACTCTGAAAATCTAGCACATTGTTTAGAGGATAACATTAATTAATCTTCGCACGTACAAAAGGAGGTCAGAATCAAGCTTGTGGGGGGGGAAAGGAAGAGGGCTGAGTTTTTCTGTATGAGAAACCGATACTACTTTTTTTTCTTGCTGAGAAAGGAACAAGAATCGAGACAGGAGGGAATGAAGATAGAGGAGAGCAAAGAGGAAATAGACTGGAGCAAGTACTAGCAGAAATGGCCAAGAGATTTACTTTTTTTTTTTTTTTTTTTGAGATGGCGTCTCACTCTGTTGCCCAGGCTGGAGTGTAGAGGTACCATCTCAGCTCACTGCAACCTCTACCTTCTAGGTTCAAGTGATTCTCCTACCTTAGTCCCCCGGGTAACTGGGATTACAGGAGTGTGCCACCACATCTGGCCAGATTTACTTTAAACTTATATGTACCTGGACCATCTCACATCATCATTCTCTAACCACAAGCCCAATCTCAACATGAAAAAAAAAATCATTTATATCAGGGTGCTGACGAGTTGATGGGTGCAGCACACCAACATGGCACAAGTATACATATGTAACAAACCTGCACGTTATGCACATGTACCCTAGAACTTAAAGTACAATAATAAAAAAAAAATAAAAATAAAAAATAAAAAAAAAAGAATGACTTGTGCTGAAAAAAAAAAAAAAAATCAAGAAGCACACACAAATCTGATTCCAAAAAAACTGAAAATCTTAACTAGAGATTCTCAAGGAGATCAGGAAGGAAGTTGTATTTTACTTCACACAGAACGATATCCTAAAACACCTTTTTAAATATCATTATCTGTCCCCAGGGTTTTCTACATTCCACTCTGAACAGGACCTGCTCACATCTAGCCCTTTTTTGTTGCCATATCTCAGAACTCAGCCTCACTGACACTTCTCTGACCCTACCTGGAGCCCTTGACCATCTCCTCCTTCTCCTCCTTCTCCTCCATTCCAGACACTCTTTTCTTTCAGGTAAAGCCATTTGACTTTCTCCTGGCTCCTCCAGGTCTACTTTTCACCTATCAGCCATTAGCTCATCAAAGGTATGAAAACTAACAATCATAAACATTTACAAAGTCTGTTTCCCCCTCACATACACCTACTAATGTGGCTGCATATGTCTAAGAATACATGAGGGAAAAAAAAATACGAAGAAAGCTCTTTCTGCAACTGTAGTGGATAGTGGTACAGAAGCCATATCCCCTTCCCCATCCTTCAGGACTAAGGTGCTGGTTTTCACACCTGCATCCCTTTTGGAAATTGCCCTTTCTAAGGGAGCAGCCTTGCCCAAGGTTAGGCCCCCCTGCCCGGGTCATATAGGGGGGTTCCTAGGAGCACAAAGTCATAGTTAGAGAAAGGATAGTTGGAGGAAGGAAACCTGTTTCTACCATGCCTTGCACTGCCCCGTTTTCTCAGAGAGATGTTTTACTTAAGAATAGACAGAGCCTTGATACTTATTCAAAGAGAAGTGGCAAATGTGGCTAGTGGCTAAGAAGACTTGTTCTAGAACATTCTTGGGTCATCCCTTGAAGACTCAATAAATATCCAGAGGAATTATAAATTTGTGTCTGTAGTTCTTTTGTTATCATTGCACCAACATGTTTCTATTATTTGAAATTCTTTTTCTGGGTAATCACTTATAATTAGTGCAAGTAATACACAAATGGTTAAGCCAGGTGGCTGGAGAAACGGAGTGGCTGGTAGAAAACAGAACATATGGGAAGGAATGAAAACTCAGGGTTGGTCTTGGAGAACTGCCTCTGGCCATTCCGAGGAATCCTGTCTAGTCCTAAGAAGAGAGAGGGACATGAGCAGGAATAAAAAGAGTGGCTTTTTTCTCAAAAGGTCTGTGAGATATGAAGAAGCAGAGGCAGCACTTATTTGGGTTAGTCTGTCTAACTTTGGCTTCAATGGGGTGTGAGGGATTTGCCCCTTCAGCAAAGCAGCCATAGCACTAGTCCACTGGGATGCTACCAGAGGGCCACAAGGACATATTACAAGAGGTAACACCTCCAGTGATGGGAGGTGGCACAGGTCTACCTGTGATAGTTGTGACACAGGCAAAATACCCTCATACCCAAAGTTCCTATGATAACTTTACCAGGTATATCATAGGAAAAGAGGGAAGCAGGGAAGAAGCAGAGGAAAGGGCAAATGTGAGTAGTGGCTAAGAAGACTTGTTCTAGAACATTCTTGGGTCATCCCTTGAGGACTCAATAAATATTCAGAGGAATTTTATAGTAGGAAGGTTAAGTTTCCACTTTAGAAATATGTTTCTCACACACACACATACACACACACACTACCAAAAATGAGCTGATATCCAGAGTAAAACAGACAACTAATATTAATTAATAACTCTCCTAATTATATTCTGTTGCTAAAGTCAATTGTTTATTTCAGCTAGAAAATCTGCCTTATTTAAGACATTAGTACTCAAAGACCATTGATAATGGGTTTGCATTTTCACAAGTGTGTTTGAATTTCAGTTATCTGACATCTCACAGTAGGGAATTGCTATTTGCATTTTCAGGTACAGACATCTGGGATTCAAACATGAGACTGAACACAATTATCCTTCACAATAAAAGCAAATAGAGCTCGGCATGAATTTTCTAATTGTTCTTTCCCGCTGAGCCACAATTTTTCGTCAGAACGTATACATAAAAGAGTAAGTACCAACATACCCATTCTCACAAAGGCCAAAGTTATCTTCTCAAAGGCAAAGTCACATTATTTCAGTCTTCTGCTTGAAAGCTTCCAATGGAGACTAAAACTCAAATTCCTTATCATGGCAAATAAAGCTTTAGATTAGCAGATCCAAGCTTAAGCATAAATCAGAGTGACATAGAAGGCTGGTTAGAACATGGATGGCTGGGCCCCACTCCAGAGTGTCTGATTCAGCAGGTCTGGGGTAGGCCTGGAGAATTTGCATTACTCACAAATTCCCAGATGATGTTGATGCTGTTGGTCCAGGACTGCACTTTGAGATCCACTGCTGTACCTGCTCAAGTCCCTGTCCAGTCTCCAGCTTCATCTGACACTCTCCCGTGTGCCCCTTCTGCGTCACTGGCCTTCTTTCTGACCCTCAACACCTCATGCTTGTTTCAGTTTCAGGGTCTTTGCACTGATTGTTCGTTCCCTCTGACTAAACTTGTTCTCACTTTGCTCTTCACCTTCTCTGAAGGGCCTTCTTACCTTATCCCCCAGCTAAAGGAAATCCTCATCCAACCACTCTCCATTGACATCACTGTCCTATTTTATTTTCTATTCCTGGCACTCATCTCTATCTGAAGGTATGCTATCATTAATTGCTTATATGCTTATTATCTGCTTTCTCTACAGAGAGAAAGCTCCAACTAGACAAGGAATTCCTCTGGCTCTCTGTTTATCTGTAGCACTAGGAGGAAAATGATAAATAATTTTTGAATAAACAAATAAATCTGTGGAGGGGACCAGATAGCAGTTTGAGTTTTCTAGTCACAAGAGAGCTTTCTTCACTAGGCACCAAATGACTCTACCTTGATTGGTCTCTTTCTGTTACTCTCGTCTGAGAACTGTTTATGACCTACGTCATCTGTAATTAGAAATGTATTACACATGTCATTTGTAATTAGAAAATTAGACCAGGGCTTATAATTTAGTACAAAGCTGGTGGAAAGTTCATTGTGCTCATCAGGGAATGAATATAGCAATACTATCCTTACTCTAACAAAGACAATAAAGCTATTTTATAAAAAGAACAATAGTGTTGTGAACGAATCAAGCATATTTTAAAATGAAGCAGAATTCACATTTATTTTGATGTGAGGCTGTTATCTGTGATCTCAGGCATATGACTCTTAACAAGTCACCAAACTGCAAATCCATACAAGGAAATGCTAATTTACAATACTTGAAAAATTCCATTTTCAACCCAAACAAAAATATAAAAGATCTACCTCTCTTAAACACTGGATTATTTAACAATTCTATCTGTTCTCCAGCTCTTAACATAAGCCTTAATTTTTATAGCACTAATTTGAGCGGTTTCCCGCAACTGCTGTCCATGAAAATTTATTTTTAGGAGACACTTAATGTTTGGTTCAAATTCTATGGCTCACAGTAAGTGATCTCCCTTAATTTCTTTTGCTTGGGAAGGAAAGTAAAACACCACACTTTAGAATCAGATCCTGCTGGGGGGTTTTAATGACACTTCATAAACTTGTGTCTGTAGTTCTTTTGTCATCATTGCACCAAGCATGTTTCTATTATTTGAAATTCTTTTTCTGGGTAATCACTTGATAATTAGTGCAATACTTAGCTCATCCAGTATACAATCATACTCACACACCGTTCTCTTTGTATTCTGTTAAACCTGGCAGAAAACCTACCACATGATGATGCTCAGTGGGTAATAAATGAATGAATGACCAACATAGCAACCAAAGAGAACAGGAGCATAAAGTCATAGTTAGAGAAAGGATAGTCGGAGGAAGGAAACCTTTTTCTACCATGCTTTGCACTGCCCTGTTTTCTCAAAGAAATGTTTTACTTAAGAATAGACAGAGCCTATGCTTATTCAAAGAGAAGAATATTTGTGGACATGTTGCTGCAAATGGGTTATCATGCAGTGTGGCAGAACAAGTCATTAATTAGCTGGGTCATGTTGGGCAAGCTGCTTTACCTCTATGAACCTCATTTTTTCTTTTAGGGAAAACTTAGTGAGTTTAAATGATTCATGAGATCCAAAATTCCATGCTTATCTATTAGCTCTATTTCTAATAACTGAGGGAAAATGCTACATCCCAATGTCATACTTGATTTTGTGATAGCTAATCACCTAAACTGAAATATATATAGCATTCACAACCCATCAATTTAATGTATTGCATGTTATTGATCCACAAAGACAATTGATGCCATGTTCACTTTTCCTGATGCATTGGTATACCCCCTAGGACTTCACAGTTAAATTCAGAATTGAAACCTTGGACCCATAGTTTTTCACTATGGCAAGGCCTGAATCATACGTTGTTTCATGTGCTTTCCTGGCTTCATTTCTCTGGGACAGGAATTATGTAGAATACCCTGGCATTCTTTCCTTTCTCATTTTGTGATTTTTATGGTATATGTGCTTGGAATATCATCACATGATAATAAGATATTAATATTCATGGCTTCATCTTCTTTCTTCTCTCTCCATAAAACAGATTCATATAGATTAGCACGGACTGCTTCAGTGCAGATATGCAAACATGAGCCAAGGCATGGAAATTCATGTAAGGAACAACTTAACTTAGAGTAAGTGAAACAGATCAATCTACTTTTATTTTTCAAGCTGAACATATTGTAAAAATTAAGTAAAACAAAAGTCAAGTGTGACAGGGATTTTAATCAGAGAATATAGTAGACTGCCATCATCAAAGCCCATAAGAAAAGACAAGGCTAATGCTATTGAGGTTATCTGGGTATTAGGCAATGACCAACCCCAAGAAACCCACTGTTCTACAGTCAATTTCTCCACAAAGGGAACTTAGTTTATTCAGGCTAATGAACTGAGGGAAGACATAGGACTTCAAACATCTGAGCTTTTTTTTTTTTTAGCAGAAAATGTAAATGATCCAGGTTGCATACAAACCAATAGGTTGGTTCACTCTTAATGAAACATGTAAATTTTCCTTTACATGTAGCCCTGAAAAGTTGCCAACTGAAGAGAGCCTTTTCCCTTATTAGTGACCCTTTGCATAACACCCCTCACGATATAGTCATTGAAACAAAACACATGCTGTGCACAGCTGCCTCAATTTGTGCAATAGATTGGCTGCAAAACAAATTTCAACCCAGTATCCTGTGTTGGTGAGATACAATTGAGTTGGAAGTTCCTTTGAGAAATAACCCAGCAAAAATTAGAGTTTTAAAGTATCACCATGCTATACAAACATGCCATGATTTATTACTTTGTGCTCAGATCATTTAACATAGACCCATTCCTCTCCAATGGTCTTTGTTATATCTACATAATAATAGTAGCTACCTTTGATTTTCTGCATTTGTCAAGGTAGTTACATGAGTTTGTGTATTCTTACCCTACTTGGTAAACCAATAAGAATTCCTAAACCTCACAAATTTGGACACATGCTTTCTTAAAGTTTTCACAAATAGCAACCACGAATGGTGAAATTATTTTCTTTAATAAAACATGCGAGAAGAAAAAGCTTTCATATGGATGCAAGAACGTCTAAACTTCTCCATGAATCTTCTCCTGAGTTGCTATGATATTTTCCTTTGTTTTCTTCTAAAATACAAAGCACATAATGACAACCTAAGATCTGGGAAATATTAACATATGTTTTCCATGGCATATGATATAAATACCATTTCATTGGCAGCAATTTTATTTGAAAAATGAATTATTTGCCTACCCTACATCCCATGCCCAATCAATAGCAATTTTACTGCCAATTCCACTTGCCCAGTATCTACTGAATATATCTCTTCCTCTCTATTCCCTCAGATAATCTTTCTCTCTCACCTTCATTACTTGTGGCACAGCGTGATTTGTTATATACCAAATCAGTTCCCTTCTCTGCCTGGGCACACAGGTAGACTACACATCCCAGCCTCCCTTGCAGTTAGCTGAAGCCACATGATTTGTTTCTGGCTATAATGGAATGCATGCAGAAGTGTTATCTGCTCCTTCTAAACAGCCCATAGAATCCTTTTGAGAGTATCTTCCTTTCTCTTTTCCAAACTGTGAGCTGGATGAAGGAGAGACTCCAAAGACCTAGAAGAGGGCTAGGTCACAACATATAAGGAAGACGAGAGCTTGAGTCACAATTTGGAGGACAGCTATCTGTACAAATGAGCCACCCAACCAGAAACACCTGCAGTGGATTCACAAAAATGAGAGGCAAGCATTTACAGTATTGACACTAGACTGTAGGGATATCTGATACAGTAAATAGGCTATCTAACTAATATACTACTAAAATAGCCTCATTTCCCAGCTTCTTCCCTCTATATCCCATTGTCCGTACTGAAATCATTTGTATCTTCTCCAAACACCACCTTTCAACCATTACCCCCATTCAAAAATGATTCACAGATACACTGAATATACAGTTGCTGTATTTCTATTCTGTTCCAAGCTAACTTTTTACAGAATCTTACAGTTGAAATTCCTTCACCTAGCTTTCTAGGATTTCCATTTGTGTTTACAAGTTTGCCTCTCATTACACACCCTACCCTGAGCTCTATGTTCCTAATTCCTGGCAACCCAAATTATTCACTATTCCTGACGTAGTATTTAGATTGTTTGCTTTCATGCTTTTGATTCCCTCTGTTCTGTTTCTAAACTTTACATTTCTTTTAAGTTCCACTGTAAATGCTATCAATACCAGAAAGCTGCACTCCCCTGAATCCCTAGCTGAAAGTAATCTTGTAATATCTCTCTCTGTCTCTGTCTCTCTTTCTCCTTCTCACCCCATCACTCCCACATAATTTTTTTCTGTTCCTCCAAGTTCTGCAAGTGCAAGGAGGATGAATCCACACACCTGTCTCATTCCCCACTGGAGCTGACACTATGTCTGGCACATAGTGGATACTTCATTGAATGACTACCACTTACTCGTTGGGGCTTACCATAGTGCCAGAAGGGTAATAGGTCATTGTTTAATGAATGTGAAATCTACATTTCCCCCAGGTTACATCAGTCTACAACTTCTAATACTTCACAACAGCTTTACTTTTTCCTTCCAAATATCTGTTCTTCCTCAGCACTGTCTACATGATGGCTTTCCATCCTTCTTGTTGCCTAAACCAGAAATCTAGAATGACCCCTCTCTTCCTCACCCTCTGAGCTGACCCCTGCTGATGCTACTTCCAAAGAAGACCTCAAATGCATCTTATCTTCTTCAGCCACTGCTCCCTTAGGGCAGGCTGACATTGTCACCAAACTGGCCTTACCCTGCGTTTAGTGCAGCCCTCGGCCTCCCCACACCCGGGTCCACTACCTACACAGCAGCCAGGTGGTCTTTCTAAAATCAAACCTGATCTTGTTCTTCACCCATTTAAACTCCTGAAAAGGCTTTTGACTGACTTCACAATCCCACTCTAGATAAAGTAAGCATAACCTAACCCACATTTTTGTAAATTGATTAATTCATTAACTCAGCAAGTAAATGTGAAGCACCTCTTTGAAGTGTCAGATACTGTTGTTAGTGCTGGAGGATACAATGGTGAACAAAAAACAAAATCTGTGCTCTCGTTGAATTTACATTCTAGGGTGGGGATGTGCAGTAAATAAAGACAAAATAAATATACCACTTAGCATATTAGAAGGTTACAAATGTTGCAGGGAAAAAATGGAGCAAATCATGAAGTCTGAGAGGGCAAGTTTAGAGGAAAGATTACGACTTAAATGAGGAAACCAGGGTAGGCCCTTATTGAGAAGGTATCACTTCAGGTGGAAGATATGAACCATGTAGACAGAGGAAGTAGCCAGTGCTCAGTCCTCAGTCCTAAAAAGAAGCATCTCTCATCTGTATGAAAAGGTTGATCTAATAATCTCTTGTAATCTCTGCTTTAGCCACCAGGACCTGCTTCTAATTCCTTTATGCGCCATTCTTCCTTTTCTGGACCTTTGCGACGTTATTCTCATATTCACTATGATGAGGATATGTCAAAGGAGCTCAGGATCCAACTGAAAGAGCTCTCAATGGCCAAGGCTGGAACAATTTGAGCAAAATATAGTAGTACTGGATTATAAACCAAAGTATATAATAAACATCCATGAGTCCATACTGACATAAATGATTAAGTAAATAAATGAGGGAGAAGAAATGAATCTCCTGTATAGAAGAATTCCAAATAACTTAAATTGATACTCTCCCTGACCCCATGAAGGTAGAGCATGACTCCCCATTCCTTAAGTGGGGAATGTGCATAGTGAATTCCTTCCAAAGTATGGAAGGGGGTGGGGACAAAAGTAATTTGCTGCAGTGGAGAAATCTGTCACATACTATCTCAGCCAGGTGATCAAGGTTTACATCAATAGTAATAAGTCACATTGATAGTATGTACTCTTGATATGATATGGGTAGAACAGCAGCACTATTTTCCTCCCAAAAACTCATAAGCCCTGTTAATCATGAGAAAACATCAGAATTCCCTCTGTTCTTCCCTTCCCACTTTCCCTATCTAAGTCCTCATCTTCTAGGGTTTAGCTGGACACTGCCTGCCATTCTCTCAAACTGTAGCATGCATACAGATCACCTGAGGTGAAGCCTGGCAGTCTGCATTTCTGACAAATGTCCAGATGATGCTCATGCTGACAGTTCAAGGAAATAAGTGATGCCAGTCCAGAGGGCTGGTCAGTGGTTCTCAACTTTGAATTATATTGGAACCAACTAGAGAACTTTTAAATATCTCTCTTTCCCACCGACAATGCTCCACCCAGATCAGTCAAATCCAAAATTCTGAGAATGGGATTCAGGTATAAGTTCATTTTCCAGCTTTCCAGGTAATTCCAATGTGCAGGCAGGTTAAGAACCTGTGGAGTGTCTAAGATGTCTTCTAACTCAGAAACCTATCACTGGGATGGCCAGGCCTTTCCAGGCAGGACACCACTGATATTGCTCGGTTATGTCACAACGTTACCATTGTAGACACAGACCTGCAGCACAGTGATTCTAATCATGAGCTCTAGAAAGAGGAGGTGGAGGTTGACATCCAGCTCTATGGCTTGATCTTGGAAAAGTTGCTTTACCTCTGTCAGCCTTAATTTTTTCATCTCTAAAATGAAAATCATTATATCTAACAAGTTGGTTGTTGTTCTATTACAGGATTTAAAAAGGTGGTTATGGCCGGGCATGGTGGCTCAAGCCTGTAATCCCAGCACTTTGGGAGGCCGAGACTGGTGGATCACGAGGTCAGGAGATCGAGACCATCCTGGCTAACACGGTGAAACCCCGTCTCTACTAAAAAATACAAA
>NW_012116411.1:3484437-3604618 GCF_000951035.1 Colobus angolensis palliatus
TTTTTTTTTTTTTTTTCTAAACAAATATGCTGGTTTGTTTTCTTGCTTTCCTCCTGAAGAGCATCCATATGGATAATAACAACAGCCACTAGGGAAGGCTAGATCATCTTAAGTGCCACCAGGGGAACTCTTCCCAGTGCTCAATTTCCTCTTCTGTCCTCAGTTCCCAAAGATACCCTAAGCAGAAGTCACTGTTTTATTTTGTAAAACACTTGCCCTGGATAATAGACAGTAATTCTAAGTAGTCTTTCAGCAGACAGAGCCCCTTTCCTATCCCCTGTCACCCTGTGCATAATAAGCAAAGTTGATATACTATACTCACTAGGAATAACGCTCTTGTCTGTCTTCATTTGCTAGAAGTGGATTATAATTTTGATTGCCTTACATGAATCAAACACTCTCTTAGTGGAAGCTGCAACAGCAATAAAATCATTAGATGGTTCCACCCAATTAGTAAGTCTTGAGCACATTTGTCTCTTGGTGTTTGGGGAAGGGAGGTTAGACTCAGGGAGGCTAGGTTTTAATTTATACGAAGGTTTTAATTTATACGAAGCCTATGGGAACCCTGAGAAATGAGAGCATTTTCCCTACTCTTAGTTCATAAAGTTTCACCCATACCAAATGTTTCATCATTAAGGCAATCTCAAATTGTACTCCTGCCCACCCTACCAGGCCTGGTTAGCAAGTCTTGAGAAAAAAAATATTGAAAATGTATCCATGAATCCAGGTCTTTCCAAAGCTCTTCAGTGATGATTGAAAACCCTGCTCCCAAATACCACTTCTCTAAACCCTTAATGGGACCTGTCTGCTCTGTTCACTTCCCCTCGGGCTTCCATCAATACACCGGCTATGTCTCTACTCTACTGCCATGACTGTACTGACATTGGAGTGTTATCTTCCTTCTCTCCCACATCCAAAATTTGAGAAGTATTTTCCCTAGAAATAATTTATAAAGACTGGTTGGATTTAGTAATATCATTAGTATAATTAATTCAGTTAATGTATGTAAGGTCCTAGAATAAGGACTTGTACATGGTATGTGCTCAATAAATGTTTGATGTTAATAAAACAATTTATTGCCCTTATAATAGTGGATCAAACATATTATTCTCTGAATAGGCTTTTGTGGGCTAATCTGTACTTTAGACATCTTTTAATAATAATTGAGTGCATTCTCAGCATTTAGCATTATGCTAGGCATATACTTTGCCTCAGATAATTCTCACAATAGCCCAAGAGGAAGGTACTCTTATTCCTCATTTAAACAATAAACAAACTAAAACTCAGGAAGGTTAAGGAATCTACTCAAGGTCATACAGCTCATAAGTGCCAGGCCTAGGATTTAAACACAAGGCTTTTCTGTCCTTAAAGCCTGTTCTCTTAGTCATGACACTCAACTTCCTAACAGAACAATGCTTAGTCTACCCTGTCCATCTTTGCTGTTCTCAGCATCTACCTAGAGGAAAGAAAAGAATCTGTTAGTGCAGATGGAAGGTGTTTTTTAAAAAATCCAGAGAAGACTTTTTATCTGGACTCCAGACAAAGTTCTGAAAGGTAGACTGTGACCTCTCTCGGCAGAATAAAAAGTGTTTGACTTTTCATCTGTTCTTTCAAGAGTCCTTTCTGGCTTCATGTTACACATCCTCTAAATTCCTAAGACTCACTTATGCGTACCCTCTTATTAAAGTCCTTTAGTTATTAACAAATGATTAATTTATATATATACATATATATGTATATATATATATATTTTTTACCCATCCTATTCAATACAATATTCTTGAGGGCAAGAACCGTATTTGCTTTACAAAATGCACAGCCCGAGGCCACAAGAGTCAAATGTCTCTGATTGACCCTACTTCCTCAAATCTTATCCTAAAGCAGACCAAGATAATCATGGTGATATTATATGAAGTAATGTTATTTGCTCATTAAATGCAGGCCCTATCTTTGAGTCTTTTTTTTTTTGTGACTTGTACTGAGACAGAAATATTATATTGTTCAGTTGCAGTTTGAACCTATAAAATAGTTGACTACCATAAGGAACAAAATTTATGACCTTGCAACAGAGTTGAGGCATCATTGCAAATGAAGACTGTCTTTACCATTACAGAGAACAAAGCTTGAATATTAGCTTTGCCATTTACTAGCTCTCTATCTCAGGCAAGACATTTAACATATGAGAATTTTCTCATCTGGAACACCATCATGCAGGGTGAGAATTTATTCATCTTGTATAACTAAAATGTCTAGCTCAGAGTCGTTGTTCAATAAATGGAAGGTAAGTGTTTATAAATAGTAGGCTGGGGAAATTCAGTGAACCCACCCCAAGAGCAAAAAGCACATCGAGTAGCCAGTTCTTAGTTTCTAACATGATTTTCCAATTGAAGGACCAGAAATCCCTGAAAAAATGACTGATTCTAGGGTAGGGGAATAAAATACACAAGATGAATTTGGAAATCTTTTAGCGCCAGAAAGTAAGGAAGTGCCCAGAGAAAATCACTGTGATGGGGATATGTCAAAGGAGCCCAGAATCCAACTGAAAGCACTCCCAATGGCCAAGGCTGGAGCAATTTGAGAAACGAAATATAGTAGTATTGTATTACAACCCAAAGTATATAATAAGCATCCATGAGTCCATACTGACATAAATAATTAAGTAAATAAATGGGGGAGAAGAAATTAATCTTCTGTACAGAAGAATTCCAAATAACTTACATGGATACTCCCCCACCCCCACCCCATGAAGGTGGAGCATGACTCCCCATTCCTTAAGTGGGGGATGTGCTTGGTGAATTCCTTTCAAAGTATGGAAGGGGGTAGGGACAAAAGTAATTTGCTACAGTGCAGAAATCTGACACATATTATCTCAGCCAGGTGATCAAGGTTAACATCAATAGTGATAAGTCACATTGATAGTATGTGCTCTTGATATGATATGGGTAGAACACCACTATTTTCCTCCTACAAATCCATAAGTCCTGTTAATCATGAGAAAACATCAGACAAACCCAAATTAAAAAACATTCTATGAAATATTGGATCAGCATTCCTCAAAACCATCAAGGTCATCAAAAACAAGGAATATCTGAAAAACTGTAACAGTCTAGAGGAGTCTAGGGAAACATGAGAAGTAAATGCAATGTGGTATCCTGAGTGGGATCCTGGTACAGAAAGCAGACAGGTAAAAATTAAGAAAATCTGAATTAAGTATGGATTTTAGTTAATAGTATATCAATATTGGTTCATGAATTGGGACAAAAGTACCATAGTAATGTCAACAATAGGGGAAGTTAGGTAAGAGTTATACAGGTGTTCCCTGTAATAGTCTTGCAACTTTTCTGTAAAAATAAAACTCTTCTAAAATAAAAAGTTTTTTTAAGTCAATGAATCCTTGCTTAAGGTCACACTTGGAACAGTATATTTCTAACTATAAATAAAGTATCATAGTAAAAATAATAGTGGGATTATGTTACACATTTGATTCAGGATTTCCTGCGTATTTTGGAACTTGGAGCAATCTAATAGTTTGTGAGTTTTCTAACACAAATTATCTACCTTTTAAACCATCTCATGAGAAGACTTTACTGAGATGGTTATAGAGCAGCATCCCAGAATGCTTGATAATTTCTTCCTACAGAATTGTGACCAGGGTAAATACTATTTTTGACCCATTTGTTTAAAATAAAATGCTATAATGAAAACAGAGGATTTGTTATGTAGAATATTAAGACTGGGAAACCAAGACCAACTATTCTGAGAAAAGCTGTTTTCCACAAATATGCCAGAGAAATGTTAAGAATCAATACAGCCTCTTTCCAAAGGTATGAAAAGAAGTGAGTGCTCGATTCAATGTCAAGGTTCTCATAATATGATATCTACAATATCCTGCAGAGGAGGCATTTTTCAAATAAGAAGTTCTGAATACATACATATCTCAGCTACTTAAAGAGTCTTCTGTACAGGGAGGAGGTTAAGTGCTATGGAATTTCTTACTGGCCTGTATAAAAACGTAGGGTGAGAGAGAAAGCCCGGTAATAAGTCTTTAAAATGCTCGGCAAGTCCAAGGATTCATTCCCTCCTGGTTAGTATGACAGTTTAAAAATACATCCACAAATCCTTTGATATTTCTTGATGTGGTTTGATTGTGTCCCCCAAAAGTTCATGTCTTAAAAATTTGGTCCCAGTGTAGATATGTTGAGAGGCGGGACCTTTGGGAGGCGATTTGGTCTCAAAGGCAGAGACCTTATGGATTAGTCCATTCATTGCTTTATCAATTATCATGAGAATAGGTTGGTTATTGTGAGAGCAGATCTGTTATAAAACCCAGTTTTGCCCTCTATCACGAGCCCCCTTTCCGTGGGACTCCCTGAGCGACCTCAGGATTCTGCAGAGTCCCCACCAGAAAGAAGGCCCTCATCAGATGTGCTCCCTCAATCTTAGACTTCCCAGCCTCCAGAACTGTAAGAAATACATTTTTTGTAAATTACTCAGTCTCAGATATTCAGTTATAGTAACAGAAAACAGACTAAGATGCACCTCCTACCCTGAGTTGGGGTCTATGTCTGCTCCACTTGGACAAGGAGGGCTTTTGTGACTGTTTCAACCAATGGCATACAGCATAATGGATGTAGTACTTCCAAGGCTAAGTCATAAATGTCAAAGTGCTTCTGACTGGCTCACAGGAATACTTGCTCTTTGGAAACCTGCAGCCTCTGTGTTTGCTCTGGCCCCACTGTTGGTCTAGCTCCAGCAAATATTTGACTATAACCCCATTCATTCATTCATTCCATAAATATTCATTCCATAACCCCATTAATTAATTCATTCATTCATTCTATAAATATTAATCCCATGAGAAACTCTGAGCCAGGTTTAGCCAAACACTTTCTGAATTCTTGCCCCACAAAATCCATAAGAGGTACTAAAATTATTGTTGCTGTTTTAAGCCACTAAGTTTTCAGGTAATGTACTATATAGCAATGGCTAATTGGAATAGTAAGTTTGTAATCATTCAAGAAAGAGTTGGATTAATATAAAGTGTCAGTACAGAGTAATAATGATGCATTGACTATGTTTTGTCAAACCTGTCTATAGAATCATAAATCTATAAATTTATATTAATGGTAATGGTGTTTTAGTTTAAAACTATAATTATTTACTCATAACCCAGAGCCTCTGCTTTAATTTAGAAAATATTTGTTAACCATCTACTATATGTCAAGCACTGTGACAAGCATTAGGAATTCAATAGTGTAAAAGACAATCATATACCTAGTTTCATGAGCTTACACTCTAGTGGGAGAAACAAACAAAAGAAGTAAATGGATCAAATGATTGCCAATTATGGTAAGTGCTGTAAAGAAAACCAACAAGGTACTTGGGACAATCTTACTTTTGACAGGTGGTTAAGAAAGGTGTCTTTGATGGGGTTAGTGTTTAAGAAAAACCTTAAGATTGAAAAGAAAAATGACCAGACAAGTTAAGGGCAGCAGAAATTTTCCTAGAAGAGGAACAACATAGACAAAGGCCCTGAGATGGAAATATGCCAGGATCAGGGTAAAAGTCAGGGTGGACGGAGCTTAATATGTGAGTAGTGTGGAAGAGACAGCTAGTGTTCTACCAGAGAATGTCTATTCTGTGTTGAGGAGCTGAATTGGAGAAGTGGCTTTCCAGCAAAATATTTTATTTTCCCCTCCTTCCCCCTTGCATGTAAGCATAGTTATGTGAGTGAATCTTGGCCAATAGCATGTGGGTGGAAGTGCCACCACTAGAAGGGTCCTCACAACCTCTCTACTCTCTTTGCTTAAGTGCCAGCTGGACATTGATTGACACCTAAAGCATCTCTGAAAACCACATGTGAGGATGCCATATCACCTTCACCGTGAGGCCCTGAATGACTGCATGGGGCAGAGGCCCATCCTCTCTTCCACTCTCAGCCTGGTCCAGAAGAACAAAGTTCACAAAATTAGAATTTCTTTTAAATGACAATAAATAATTACACAGTTCAAGGAAGTGCCTTGTGCATTACCTAGCAGCTTTTACACTTTCTGAAAGTCTTAATAAACACTTTATATGTTTTAGAAAACATAATCTCCTCAGATATCTCACTCTAGCTGTGTTAAAGAAAGTTTATGTCAGGCTTCTCTCCCTTTGGAATATGTGAAAAACAGCTGACTGAGACCACACAAAGATCGTGTGATCTTTATCAAGCCAAGCCCATTCGTGCTGCTCCCAAAACTGAACTTTGAGCATGACCTAAGACTCTGTAGCAAATTAAGGTATAATGACCATGAGGATTACAAAAATCTGGTGGACACAATGATAAATGAATGTCCCAGAGTAAACCGTATTTCCAAACACAAGCCCAAGGACAACACAAGCACTTACATCATATGATAACATAGGACCTCTTATTTCTTTGCCTTACCTTATAATTGTTATCTATTGGATCAGTTTTCATTTGAGAGTCTTTTCTGGGAAAGAATATTTAGACAAAAAACAAATGTCAGGTAATTTTAGTTACCTTTCCTCACTACATTTCAGGAGTTAGTGCTCTCAATGCAGTTGTAATGTGTCAAAAGTTGTTCTAAATGTGTTCCCTAAATGTAACAGTTTAAATCACAGTATAAAATAATATAGTCTAAAATATGTGAGGATTATGCCTATAACCTAGCATTAAAATAATTTTTTGCTATGTTTAAGTATAAAACCTATCAAAAGCTTTGCTTATTCTGCAAAACTCAGGGCTACCAATATTAAAGGAATATTAGCCTGTATGTAGTCTAATTAGGGCTAAATTAAAATCCAGGCAATCAATAAGCCCCATTTGCACAATTATTCTCTGAAAAGAAAATATATATTTTTAAAAATTCCCATCTTTCAGAGAATATCTGTAAGTTTGAAGTGATTTTTCAGCTTGCATTTAGGTGGTTAATATTGTTTAATGTGGTCCTTGACAGACATTTGCATGAAATCCTCAGGTTTGTGAAGGAAAACACACACACACACACACACACACACACACACAAACACACTCCACATTTTGTCATAACTATGAATGCCCCAGAAATACTTGCAAAAGGCAGAATTTGATTGACAGCTAGAAACTGCATTCATTAACCATTTTTCGATTTTGGCTACTTCACCCTTTACCTATGCAATTATATCACCTGATGAACAAAATGAAGCTGTTCACAAGTAATCAAAGCAATTCCAAATGGCATGATAATTCTTATCTCTCCTGAAGATTCTAGACTCAAGCCAGTTAGAAAGTTATTTCTTGATTTTCTCACCCCAAAATTTTGTTCAAATTTGAGGGGAACTGTACAGGTTATCACATTAAAGCAGTTTGAACTGAATTCCAGAGACCCTGACCAATTATTTGTTCATTTATTCCATAAATATTAACCTGTATCTGCTATGTGCCAGTTACAATAACTATGTTTTAAGGACCCTGCATAAATACAACATCTTCCTTGACGTTGAGAAGAAAATAGCTTCTAACATGTCTGGGGAACATAGACTAGGAACAATTAACTCTAAACAACCCTGGGAGCCTCAGGAATCAAATGAATTAATCTTACTAGGTTGGTGCAAATGTAATTGCTCTTTCTTCCATTAAAAGTGATGGCAAATCCAGAAGAAAATCCCAAAATAGTAAGCTTCAGTTGTTTAAACTGTGACTTGTGTTCCATAATAAAGATGTCTGACTGAGCTGCTTTTTAGTCAATTGTTGGAAGTGTATCCTGCAGTGAAAATCTTCAATTCCTGAAAGTTCCTCTCTCTCACACACACACAAAAACTGCAGAGCATTTTGCAAGTTATATCTTAATTAACATGTTATTTTTTTAATATCATAAATGAAAGTTAATGAGATGAAGAGCTTAGAAGAACACCTCACACTGGCTAGAAATTTGCCTCTGCTTTCATAAAGGCAATTAGATACATTTCATATCTTATAATTTCAAGATATTAGAATGGCAAAATGAGATCTTCAATCTGTATATGTGAGACTACAGAGAAATGCTGCTTCTGTAAAGGGCAGAGCAGAATCTATCACCTCAAAGATGTGCAGGCCCAATCAGGATATAATCCACACTGGGAAGTTAACTAAGTATTCTGGGGGCTTCCTCCACAGTCCTTTGGATTTCTTGAATGGTGACAAGTCTTCATACTGAGACACTAGGATTAGTTTGGGAAAATGGTCAAAAGCAGTTCAGAGTTTGGTTTGGTAAATAAGATGAATTACAGAATGAAGAATTACCACTTTTTTGTTTAAAAAAAAGGAGGGAGTGATTATAAATTGATAAAACATTTTTGTACTTTATAAACTGGCTCTGGGGAAAATTCACAAAGGGAAATTTTGAAAGCGTTTTAAGAAATGGGCATTATTACTGGAATAAATTATATAGACATTCTAAAGTGACAACTTTAGAGAGAAAAACACACATTTAAATGTATAAAATCCCTGTATCTTGCTACAGAGTATAAAACTTACACTCATTATTTTTAATGTATTAAAAAATAATGTGTTAAATTATCCAAATTATTGTATATATTTTTAATACCCAGCCTCTAGTTTAATTAACAAGTGAAAATTATACATATTTATGTATGATAAACAGCATGGTGTTTTGTTATATGTACACATTGAGAAATGGCTAAATTAAGATAATTAACATATGCACATATGTTTTTACCTCACATATAATTTTTTTTGTAGTGAAAACACATAAAATTTACTTTCTAAGCAATTTTCAAATATACAATATATTAACTGTAGACACTATGATGTACAATAGATTTCTTGCACTTATTCCTCCTGTGTAACTGAAATTTTGTGTTCTTTGACAAGCATCTCCCTAATTTTCCTACTCCTAGCTTCTGCTAAACACCATTTTACTGTGTTTTTCTGAATTCAACTGTTTGACAATGCACATATAAGTGAAATCATTTGGTATTTGTCTTTCTATTTCTGGCTTATTTCACTTAACATAATATCCTCCAGGTTCCTCCATCTTGTTGCGAATGACAGGATTTCCTTCTTTTATTAAGGCTGAGTAGTACTCCATCATGTATATATACCTCATTTTCTTTATCCATTCATCCATTGATGATAACTTAGGTTGATTCCATATCTTAGCTATTGTGAATCATGCTGCAATGAACATGAAAATACAGTTATCTCTTCAACATACTTATTTCAATTCCTTTGGGTATATACCCAGTAGTGGGATTCCTGGATAATATTGTAGTTCTATTTTCAGACAATTTTTAAAGCACCCTTCATACCGTTTTCCATAATGGCTGTACTAATTTACATTCTCATCAATGGTGTGCAAGGGTTCCCTTTTCTCCACATCCTCGCTAGCACTTGTTATCTTGTCTTTTTGATAACTGCCATCCTAACAGGTGTGAGGTGATACCTCATTGTGGTTTTAATTCTCTTTGCTTTGCTGATCAGTGATATTCAGCATTTTTTTCATATACCTGACAGCCATTTGTAAATCTTCCTTTGAAAAATGTTTGTTCAGGCCCTTTGCCCATTTTTTAATTGGCTCATTTGTGGTTTTGCTATTGAGTTGCTTGAATTCCTTATATATTTTGGATATTAACCTCTTATCAGATATACGGTTTGCAAATATGTAAATTCTTGCATATTTTTAATCTCATTACTTTACAACAATAATACCTATTCCCTCCATGTAATTATAGGAAGCATTTTATATACACCAAATTCAAAAGCCTTTTACAGACAGGTGGCTGGTGAATTACCAGATGCTTAATTCATAAATTTAACTTGTTATACTCATTTAGTTTATTGTGTGTAATGCACACAAATCCTGAATGATTCACACAAACTATTTTTTACTCATAAAAACATGTCAAAACCTTTTCAGAGAGTTGCTTTTGTCACCTTTTGGAGTGTTCATTCATGAGTATGTATAAACAAGCAAATTCTTTGATATTCAAATTAATGAAAGCAGTGGAAATGAGAAATGAGTCCATCTGAAAATTGTATGATTCCTTTGATACATATTAATGAAAAGATCACACAAAAAAAGTTATTTAAGAGAATGTCTACCTCATATGCAATGAAAAACTCCCTTGCTGGTAAAAAACAGATGGAAAAGTTATTTCACAGATAATCACAAAATCAGAATTTTAGTTCTCCCCCCACCAGAATAGTAAGTGGCTGGAAGTGTGTACTTTTAGGTGGGAGTAATATGGATTGAAGCCCTGACTCGAAAATTTGTTAGCTGTGTGACCTTAAGTTAATTAACCTTTTTGAGCCTTAATTTATTCATCTATAATATGAAAATAATACCAATACTCATTTTACAGAGTAATTTTAAGAATTAAATAGTAGTGCACATAGCTTGCTTAGTATAGTGCTTTGGAACTTAGTTATTGTTGTTACTGTCGTTAATATTATTTTTAATTAGAGCAACTCTTTTGCCTATAAAATGGGGCTGCCACATAATTGAGCAGTGAGAAATAAAAGAGATGACATAGAAAATTAGAAAAAAAATTTAAATGCTATGCTATCCTGGGTATCATTATGAAATACAAAATGCTGTTTTGTCTATATCACAATTAACAGTAAGATGTCTATTCCCCATACTATTTCAGACTGAACATACAGTCAAAGTAGTTGTATCTCCTCTGTTAGCAAAGGGGGATTGTGTAACTTTAGTCTGGGATGGTTGAGTTTCTCTGGGCTTCACCAACAGATGGGATCACAGCAGCTGTAATAAATCAAATTTCACTGTCTCCTGCCCCATCTGTTCAAGCAGGACCTGCAAACAACCCCAACCCCACCTCCTCAGAGTCTCACTCAGATACGTTTGGTGGGCCCCACAGAGTATCTTATGTGAGCTCACAAACGGCTTTCTTAGTTCTCATCATCACATGGTACTTCTCAGGGTCTACCTCTCCCACTCCAGCTCTCTTGGTCAATGTTTACAGACAGCAAAGTCATTTGAGAAGGGCCCCTTGCTGCTACCATAGCTGCTGATATTGCCCCCTCTCCCATGTATAATTGTCATGCCAAGCATGATGTCTATCTCAATGCTCACAAAACCATGGACATCAACTGTGTTCAAGGAAGAAGGCTCTGATTCCACACTTTCCCCCTCAGCTTTGCCACACCATTACTTAGAAATGGTGCTTTCCTAGGTTTTCTTCTAGGGTTTTTATGGTTTTAGGTCTTACATTTAAGTCTCTAATCCATCTTGAATTAATTTTCATATAAGGAGTAAGGAAGGGATCCAGTTTCAGCTTTCTAGTTATGGCTAGCCAGTTTTCCCAGCAGCATTTACTAAATAGGGAATCCTTTCGCCATTTCTTGTTTTTGTCAGGTTTATCAAAGATTGGATGGTTGTAGATGTGCGGTATTATTTCTGAGGGCTCTGTTCTGTTCCATTGGTTTATATCTCTGTTTTGGTACCAGTACCATGCTGTTTTGGTTACTGTAGCCTTGTAGTATAGTCTGAAGTCAGGTAGCGTGATGTCTCCAGCTTTGTTCTTTTGACTCAGGATTGTCTTGGCAATGCGGGCTCTTTTTTGGTTCCATATGAACTTTAAAGTACTTTCTTCCAATTCTGTGAAGAAAGTCATTGGTAGCTTAACGGGGATGGCATTGAATCTATAAATTACCTTGGGCAGTATGGCGATTTTCACCATATTGATTCTTCCTATCCATAAACACAGAATGTTCTTCCATTTGTTTGTGTCCTCTTTTATTTCATTGAGCAGTGGTTTGTAGTTCTCCTTGAAGAGGCCCTTCACATTCCTTGTAAGTTGGATTCCTAGGTATTTTATTCTCTTTGTAGCAATTGTGAATGGGAGTTCATTCATGATTTGGCTCTCTGTTTGTCTGTTATTGGTGTATAAGAATGCTTGTGATTTTTGCACATTAATTTTATATCCTGAGACTTTGCTGAAGTTACTTATCAGCTTGAGGAGATTTTGGGCTAAGACGATGGGGTTTTCAGGACACAGACATGGGCAAGGACTTCATGTCTAAAACACCAAAAGCAATGGCAACAAAAGCCAAAATTGACAAATGAGATCTAATTAAACTAAAGCGCTTCTGTGCAGCAAAAGAAACTACCATCAGAGTGAACAGGCAACCTACAGAATGGGAGAAAATTTTTGCAATCTACTCATCTGACAAAGGGCTAATATCCAGAACCTACAAAGAACTCAAACAAATTTACAAGAAAAAAGCAACCCCATCAAAAAGTGTGCAAAGGATATGAACAGACACTCCTCCAAAGAAGATATTTGGCCAGGCGCAGTGGCTCACACCTGTAATCCCAGCATTTTCGGAGGCCAAGGCGGGTGAATCATGAGGTCAGGAGATCAAGAACATCCTGGTGAACATGGTGAAACCCCGTTTCTACTAAAAATACAAAAAATAAAATAAAAATTAGCCGGGCATGGTGGCGGGCGCCTCTAGTTCCAGCTTCTCAGGAGGTTGAGGCAGGAGAATGGCGTGAACCCGGGAGGCGATGGAGCTTGCAGTGAGGGGAGGTTGCGCCACTGCACTCCAGCCTGGGAGACAGAGCGAGACTTGGTCTCAAAAAAAAAGATACTTAATGCAGCCAACAACATGAAAAAATGCTCATCATCACTGGCCATCAGAGAAATGCAAGTCAAAACTACAATGAGAGACCATCTCACACCAGCTAGAATGGCAATCATTAAAAAGTCAGGAAACAACAGGTGCTGGAGAGGATGTGGAGAAATAGGAACACTTTTACACTGTTGGGGGGACTGTAAACTAGTTCAACCATTGTGGAAGACAATGTGGCAATTCCTCAAGGAATTTTTTTTTTTTACAGTATACTATCACCTTCTTTATTGTGTATTTCCACAATACCCATTAATATATAACGGTTAAAAAAACTAAATTATTCACTAGAATGATATACCTTGATAATGCAGATACTGGCTTATTCATTTTAGAGAAATAATCCGCTTTTCTGATCATAAAAATAGGCTTCCAAATGGTATTGGTATTTACAGTACATTTTTGCAGAATATTAATATCATTCCTTTAACCAAGAAAATAGTTTATCAAATCACTGTTCTTGATTCTTATATATCGAACATTACACTAAAAAATTGGATTACATTTTGGGGGTAAAAATAGGATTCATTCAAACATTTGCTAGTAATGTATTATTTCATTTATTTATTCTAAAGACACAAATTGAGGCCAACAAAATGCTAAGCATTAAACTAGGTGCCAGACATATGGGGTTTACAGGGGAGGAGATGGCTTTCAAGATGGATAGAACAACATAAACACTGGCAGGCTTCATGCATTAGGTATGTTTGGTATGTTGTCTTGTGCCTGGAAAGCTGGGCTAGGGGACACAGGGTAGAGGGCTGGGGGGTTGATTAATGAGTAGCCTGGCTTGACTGATGTGGTAGGCTCATCTCTGAGGAGCAGTGGAAAATAACCCTCAGACTTTAGAATTCTTCCCTCCCTACCACTCCTTTGCGGTTCACACTTCAGTCCACTGCATCCCCATTTCTAAGCTCACCGGTTCACGGACATGATTGCAATCTCCTTATCTGCATCTGCATCTCCAGCTCTTCCACACCTACTGAACTACTTCTTTGGAATTCAAAGTTTGAGTAATTGAGGAATTCTTCCCCTCAGCCCTTGTACATGAATCCCTTTCTAATTTGCTCTAGTACATTTGCCCTACTCAAGCTATATTCTGTGATGATTTCACTCTCATCTTGTTTGTTTTGCATTTTCTTAATATTCTGGGTCCACTGCCACCATACACATTCATCGTCTAACTTGAATCACTCCGAAGGCCACAAGGTATTGCTGCAGAAAAACAAAAATGTACTAACTCATGCTGTAATAAATCTGTGACAGCTTAATCAGGGGCACTGTTAGTGTGGCCCAACAATCTCTTTGATTTTTTTTTTAATTACCTAAACAAATTCTCTCAGGATTTGTCCCAAACTGCAAGAATTCAAGCTTTAAAGTGGAAAGACTTTTGCTTTAAAATCTATCACCATAACTTACTAGTTGGGTGAATGTCATCAAATAACTTACTCCTTCATCTGACAAACTTCATCTCTAGACTAGAGTCAATAACATCTGCCTTACATCTGTCACAGATGTGTAAAGGCTCTGAACGAGAGCTGGCAGAAGATCATATTTTTCCCTCCATCCACACAAGCACTGGGTCTCTTCTCTCAGCCTCTCTTTTCTCACCTAAAGACTATGGGTAATAATAGTACATACTTCCCCAGAATATCAAAGGATTAATAAGATAATGCCTGTAAAGCACTTACGCAGAGACTGGCACTTAAGAAGACTCAACAAATGGAAGCTGTTGCTATTGCTGCTTTTGTATTAATAACTTGTGTAAAGTAGAAACTGCCAACTACAGATACAGGAGAAAGTTAGCTTTGGGGGACATGACGTAAATTCCAAACGTATTCCAAGCAAACAATGGCTTTATAGCTGACAGCTTGAAAGAGATGAAGTTAATTGTGTCTACTAGCAAGAGAATCCTCAAAACATCTACAGCTATTCACTGTACCTCTCCATCCTGCGCATGTGATGTGGAACCATGTGGCCCAACAATAAACCAGACAGATCAATAAAGTTAAAACAAGAATTCCCACATGAGAGAATGCAGGGGGAAAGACCCATCAAATTGGATTATGACATAAAGAGCTTCTGTGTGCCTGATGAAAATATCTGTAAGTGATTTTATATGACCTAAAGCAGAATACTAAGGGCCAGTGATTACATAAATAATAGAGCAGGAAGATAGCGTAAAGTACTTAAGATTATTCAAGACAATGAGTAAGCATAAAACTGCCATTTGAAATGAGAGTGTCTAATCCAATTCACTAAGGAATTGATTAGCCAATCTTTTGATTTACTTGAAACACTTGGCCAAACTGCTTTCAGAAAGATAAACACAACTGTCTCAGCTGGAGACTTAAAGGTAAGCTCTGTCTTGAATGAAGTAAGAACTCACAACACATTTCATGGCCTATTATTTAGTTTTAGAGATTGTCTTTATTAGGTGGGTATCAAAAGGATGCTTCCTAGATTAGCATAAGAAAGACTAATCCATTTAGATCTTTTTCACTGCTAGCATAAAAACTCACAAACAATTTAATGTTACAGATGATCCTCCTGTACAGGATGCAAAAATCCATCAAGGAAAATAGAACTTAATTTTATTCAAAGTGTGAAAAGCCCCATTCTAATGATAACCATTTTATGTAATCATTGGTTCTAGTTGAACCTTTCAGTTAAAGGGACTTGGAATTGTATGAACTGAACTATGAGCTCAGGTTAAGCAGTCCACATGGAGCCTTTTGCTTATGAAATGACCACGCTGTTAACGGAGAAGCAAAGAAAAAAGTGCTTAGCTCCCCTCCTGCCACAGACCGTCCCTGCCTTCATGATCACAGCAGGGCCAGGGGGCTCTCCGTATCTGATTCCTGCTGCTTCAGCTCCTAATGGCCTTCCTCAATTCCCATTCTGTCTTTTCACTTTTGGCTGACACAGCAAATGCACACGGAGAGGTTTGCGGCATAGTGCAAGTCAGAGACGAAACAAAGAAGGCTCGTTTATTATTTATGTATTTGTTTATTTATTTGCAATTCCCTCCATTTGATGGTCAAGGATTTCAGTGGCCAGCACCTTGGAAAGACCCTGGAACAAATCAATTTTCAATAACCTCAGGGATCACAGGGCACTGGATAATAAGCCATAAGTCTTTGTGGAGGACAAATCCTGTCTAAAAGAAGGGTTTGTGCAAAGCACAGCTGAAGACAGGAAAGCCTAACAGAAATATATTACACCTTAATGCCAGTATGCCAATACCATTTTGGATTCTGTTCCAACTGAGTCTGCCATCAATATGCTTCAGAAATTTTTCTGGAATCATTTTTCGATGCAGGTCAAAGGTTGTGTCCAAATAAATGAACGCATGAGAGGGGCTTGAAAAATTATCTGGTGAATTGAAAGCCTTTGTGAAAATTACATTATAGAATTCAGGCTATTTGGGGTATTAAGTTTCATGAGGAAATTGTAGTTCAATATGGGCAAAAGTATTCAAATTAATAATTTTTGATATTGAATTCTATGATAAGGTTTTGTGTGTGTGTGTGTGTGTGTTATTTTGTTTTGTTTTTGAGACAGAGTCTTGCTCTGTTGCCTAGGCTGGCATGCAGTAGCTTGATCTTAGCTCACTGCAACCTCCGGCTCCTGGGTTCAAATGATTCTCCTGCCTCAGCCTCCTGAGTAGCTGAAACTACAGGTGTGTGCCACCATACCCAGCTAATTTTTGTATTTTTAGTAGAGACAGGGCTTCACTATGTTGGCCAGGCTGGTCTAGAACTCCTGACTTCAAGTGATCTGCCCACCTCAGCCTCCCAAAGTTCTGGGATTAAAGGCATGAGCCACCACTCCCAGCCTGATAAATGGGGTTTTACATACCTTTTCCTAGAGATTATGTGAAGTATCAGAGGCCATCATATGCTTCTAATTTTTTACAGAGTAAAGGCTTGTCTTCTCAGCCTTATACACAAGGCCATTTATTATCAAGTCCCAGACTATCCTTCAAGATGCATCTTTCCCCTACAACTTCCAGATCCTTTACTGCAGTCACACAGAAGTACTTCCTTTGTATTCACTTATTGATTCATACCCTTGTTCATTCATTCAACATATAGACAGTATCTCATTTGTTTTTCCAAACAATCTTATAAAGTACACTGAGGAACTGTCATTCCTCCCAGAGCAGGGACATGAATACCCTGTTAGGGCATTTGAACATAATCCCTGAAGGACACAGAGATTCCACAGAAGACATAACATTCAAGGGATTTTTGTCATGAAATTGAGTTGTTTATTTTGGGAAGATAACTCTGGAGGCATTAGGGTAGAAGAGTTGACAGTGGACACAAAGGATATTGTAATGATCCAACCAAGGAATTCTGAGTCTAAATGAGTCCTGTGGTGATGGGAATGGAGAAGTATGAAATCAATATGAGGGACTTTTATGAGGTAAAGTAATGGAGGGCTTGATGACATTAAGAAAGGAAGTGAGGGGGAAGAAGCCTCCAGAAGGAGACCTGGTTTTCAGGCTTCAGTGATTAGATAATGGTGGCCCCATTAACTGAAATGGGAAGTGTGGGCAATGCAGGTTTGTGAGGGAAGGTAAATACTTTTACATGTTCTGTTTTAGGTACTGTATGCCATCCAAGTTGAGATGCCATCAGGCTATTTGACATGTGAATCTGGGCTCTTCTGAGTGGAGATATCAAAAATGGATTGACATAAAGTATCAATTTTGTGCCACTTCCACCCTGTCTTTTTATTCTCACCTGACTGATCAAAGACTTTAAGTGCCAATTTCTTTTTACCACCAGCTTAGAAGTATTTGTGAGATGTGAAATACAGGTGACCATTGTTGACTGAGTCCACTTGCCTCCCTGGAAGACAGTTTAGCAAAAAGAGCCTCAGTTGACAGTATGCCCACCCTATGTGGAAGATTTTCTTTTAAGCCACAATGGATTGCAGCTCTGATTAAAAAGTGGAATCTCTTTTTCTATCCCCTGAAACGGTGCTTGGCCATAGAACTTGCTTTTGCCAATGGGACATTAGAAAATATGACCTAAGCAGAGGATACAAAAGTTTTGCACACTGGGGTCTGCCCTCTATTACTGCTGGGAAATCTTCTGCCACCATGCAAATAAGCCCAAGCCAGCTTCCTATGAAAAAAGGCAATGTAGAGGGATATCCCAGCCGCTCCAGCCATCTCTGTCTTCTCCGCTATCTTGTACATGCCAAGTGAGGCCCTAGATGCCCTAGATTGTGGCTTATTAGCCAGCCACTATTGATATTTGGAACCAGATCATTCTTTGCTGTGGGAGTGGAGGGCTGTCCTGTGCATTACAGGATGTGTAGCAGTAGCTCAAGCTTCTACACACTAGACACTATAGCACTACTCCTTCCCCCATTGTGGCAGCTAAAAATAAGCATAAGAGGTATTATTATTATCTATATTTTACAGATTAGGAAACTGAAGTACAGAAAGGTTAAATATTATGCCTAAGTTTACCCAGCTAGTAAGCAATAAAGTAGAAATTTGAATTCAGGTAGTCTGTTTCTAATATAACTCATTTACCTACCATTCAATTCTTATGTCTCATTACATACTAAAATTCAGTTATAAAAGAATAGGTAGAGGGTAATCTCATTTTATTTTTTTAAATGAAGAAAACTATATGTAGGCATAAAGAAAACCTGCAAGGATAGACATTAGAATGTAAATAGTTGTTATCACCAATGCGTGTTGGAATTACTTACACTTGCTCTGTATCTCTAAATTAAAAAATAAATGTCTACCTGCCTTAAAGAAGGTGCAGAACAAGTGGAAGAGAGTAACATGTGTATAAAATAGCTGCAAAGCAAGAACAGTAACGAAGTGAGCACTAGTAGAAGTAGAAACGTAATGTGAAAATTAAGTAGAAAATGATTATTTCTGACTAGAAGCATATGAAAGACGGAGGAAGATTTTAGTAGGTACTGAAGGATAGTGAAAACTTTGACAAGTGCACATGAGACAAGAAGGCCTAAGACATGGGAGCGGGAATATGCAGGGCATGCTTGTGGAAAGCCTATAAATCTGATGCAGCTTGAGCAAGTAGAAAATAAGGTGAGGAAGAAAGTCTGGGGCTTACTATTGGAAGATACTGAGTGCCAGAATAAAGAGCTTAGATTTCATGATGAGCTACTGCTCATGTTGAGTAATGGGGCAATAATGATTAGAGAGAGAGAGAGACAGAGAGAGAGAGAGACAGAGGTGATGGTAGTATTATTAGTATTGTAGTAGTCGTCGTCGTCGTAGTAGTAGTAGTAGTAACAAAGAATTGGAAGAGATGGAGAGAAGAGGATATGAGTAAAAACTTATGGGCAAAATGATTACATCCTTAAGGGAGATAGCAGTAAAAACAGAAACAACACTGAATGTTGTGGAGAACAGAGAATGGAAGCTCATCAATATCAGCCTTTAAGGGACCATAGAGTGAGATATGCTAGAAAAGTAGACTGCAAATAAGAAGTAATAGAGGCAAGATGAAAACTATGAAAGTATCATCTTCGGGAAGTCCTGGGAGGAGACAAAGTGAACCTAGGGTGACAGGAGAGTTTGGATGAAACATTCAATTGACAAAGAGAAGGCTAAGGAGACTGGGTAAGAGCAGATGGATGAAAGGAGATGTGCAGAGGCAATGAGATGAAAGGCTAAGAGGTTGTGGTTACACAAGAGTTTCAGAATTTCAGATTTTGAAACTCTGTGAGTTTCAAAGTGAGAACAGTTCTAGTTTGTCTAGGATCAATCGATACTGCTATTAACAGGCATCGAGATGGGCCAATTGTGACTATTATAAATGTTTTGTATCAATTTGGCACTACCAATAGAAAGATCAGCAGAAGGACGAGATCCACTGTGTAATTTCATCATCCCTCCTCCCTCTTCTGGGTCCATGTTCTATCCTACTCCACAATACTCAAACATGTCCTTAGAATACTCCCTGTTCCAGATACTGTCTCTTCACACTTGGCTTTGCCAGGAACAAATAAACAGCAGAAAACCCAGCACCTACTCATTTGGGAAATTTTCCTTATGGATGTCTGGATACCAAAAATAAGACCCAAGCCCTTCTTCGAAAGCTCAAATATACATATAGTTTTCATCACTTTTCTGTCTTTTATATTCATGACTTCATATTTAAAATAAAATATTTGCCATTACTCCCCTCCACCTCTCATAGTGGACAGAAAATTCTCTCAACACATGTAAGTCTTTTTTTTTTTTTTCCAAAAAAAAGACATTGAGGAAAACCCAAATCAATTTGGAACACACAGAATCACAGATCCTGGAATTTTTGGGAATCTTTAAGGAAGCTCCTGTTATAGTTGTCCGGTCTGAGTGTAATAAACTCAGAGATCTGCTTATATTCTTTTTTTTTTTTTTTTTCTGAGATGGAATCTTGTTCTGTCGCAGGTTGGAGTGCAATGGCATGATCTCAGCTCACTGCAACTTCCGCCTCCCAGGTTCAAGCGATTCTCTTGCCTCAGTCTCCCAAGTACCTGGGACTACAGACATGAACCACCACACCTGGCTAATTTTTGCATTTTTAGTAGAGACAGGTTTCACCTTGTTGGCCAGGCTGGTCTTGAACTCCTAACCTCAGGTGATCTGCCTCCCAAAGTGCTGGGATTACAGGCATGAGCCACCGTGCATGGCTCATACTTTAAAAAAAAAAAAATCAAGGCTGTTATTAAAAAGATCACTTGTTAACGTACATACACATATATATGGTTATTTTTTATTTTGTTTCTATATAAAAATAGAATTTTACAATACCCATTACTCCATAAATTGAAAAAGAGTATACCATAGTCGTTAAGAGTGACAACTTCAGAGCCAGCCCATCAGAGTTTAAGTCCTAGTTCTATCCCTAAGCATTTGTGTGACCTTGGACAAGTCATTTAACCTATATCTGCTTCAGTTTTTTCAATTGTATATTGATATTGTGAAAACTTAATGAAGCAATATACACAAAATACTTGGAATAGTGTCCGGCATATAACATGAAGTATGTACTTTTAAGCCGCTTTTATTAATTTTATTTTTCTAACTGCCAAAGGATAATGAACATTTTCCCAGGTGAATAGACATAAAGTAACATTTGTCAAAGTGGAATAATGTTTCAATTTATTTAACACTCTATAAATTTATTCAATGTCCTCTTAAGTATTCAGATATTTTTCCAGATTTTAGCTACTAAATACTGTATTACTGGATACATCCTTAAATATTCATATCCTTACTTTTCTAGAATATCTTTTCTGAAGTTGGATTACTGAATGAAAATGTACACAAATAATTAATTTTGAAAATATTTGCCAGTTAAGTCCCAAAACTGTTATAGTAATTCACACGACTGTCCGCAGTGTTCAAAATGTGTTTTCCCACACACGGGCACACACAAGTGCCAGTGCTCAATGAAAACAATATTTTAAAACTGTTTACTGATCTGATAGCTACAAAATGGTATCTTGAGCTTTTACTTCTCTAACTGCTAGTGAAATTGAACTTCCCTTGATATGATATTGACTATTTGCCTTTTCTCTTTTATAGGTTTCTTATTTATACACTTTGCTCATTTTTTATTATCTATTTCTTATCATTTTGTAATGTTCTTGAATAGTATGTTTATTAACCCATTGTATGCCATATGGAGTGCCACCCTTTTCCTGTATTTTAAGGCATCATTGCCTGTAAGTACTAGTGGATAGCCACCCTGTAGATGATGGCTCTGAATCAAGATTTTTCCTGACCTCTGAGGATTTGTGGCTATTGAAGTATGCACATTCAATGCAAATGCATTAGGAGATGTGCATGTTTCCTATTATAAAATCAATGCTTCTGTGAATCTCCCTGAAATGAGACAGTGTCACATTAATCTTTATACTTTACCTAAAGAAAAAGAAGCCTTTTCCTGAAAAGTGATTTTTGGCTTATTGTGATTTATTATCTTACTGTAAGTCCCATTTCTCCTGGTTAGCCTTACAACCTAAAGTGATGTATTCATCTCTGGTATCTTGTAGGAATATGTATGAGACTCAGAAAGAAGTTAACACAGTTTCTGAGAGGCCCAAGGGCTCTAGGATCCCTGTGACTTTTAATTAGCTCAGGGAAGGCCTGGTACCTCCTACCTTGAATGTTCACTAGATCAAGGATTATGCTGTCTTATGTCTATGCTTTTTGTCTTCCCAATGAAATTACGAACTCGGTTGTCATTTTTCATTTTGCTTTTCAGGAGCCCTAGTGTTTTCTTGGACACAGAACAAGCCTATTTGGCATCTCTCCCTATGAGTAATGATCTATTTGTGGACTGGTTTCTCTGGCATATTTCTGCTGACATAGTTCTCAAGACACAGAAAAAGAAGAAATGAAGTTAGGCCAAATGGCACCTGAGTGTGGCAAATGGGATAAAGGAGCAGGTGATTCACTCAGTCAGTTGTCAACACATTTTTTTCTAGTTCCTCCTATATACTAGGCTGGGGTCCACCTACTAGTATAGCACAATTTGAGGAAAACCACAAGACGCACTTAAGCTAAATCACTTCCTTCAACATTAAAGATTCAGTTTCTAAAGTTCTTAGCAATACCTTAGCTGTGATCAGTAGCCTGAGCAAAGGAACCATGAGAGTAATCAAAAGGGTAGAAAACAAAATTGGGGCTGCTCAAAGACAGGAGGGTGTTCAAAACAGACTACTACAGCACAAGCATTATAAATTTATACTTTTAAAAAGCACAGGTTCTGAGCATCAAATAGTGAGGAAATCACATGGTTCAGACCTGGGGGTGGATTTATGCTGGCTACAATGAAGCTGAAAAAATGAAGAGAGAGAGAAATTGAAGTGATACCATTGTAAGGTTACAATGGAGACTTCTTGGGCTAACGAAGGGAAGGAATGGTGTGTTCCTGACACAAAGCACAGAATATGCACCACAACAAGGCAGAGTAGGTATAGAAGACAAATATCCACAAATGGGCTAAGAGACAATTTGCTTGACACAGTGCTCAGATACACCCTTAACATCTTTTATGCAAGTTCATTTCTCAATGGACAGATGAAGTCATTAGATGGATTATTACTCCATAACTAATTCTGATCAACAGTGATATGGAAGTATGGAAGACACCCTCAAAACTTGAGAGTTTCTGACTGTCAAGGAGGAATAGTGCAAGAAATTCCTAGAAAGAGCAAAAATCTCTTAATCTAGAAATGGTTAAAAGGACTAAATGTATGTATATGAGAAGAGGGGAATCTCAGAGTAAAAATAAGACTCAAAAAACTATAAATCATTCTGCTGGGGAAGAAATATGTATTATCTAGGGCGGCATTAAGTTCTCACAGGAGAGCAAACCCTATTATGAACTGCACATTCAAGGGATCTAGGCTGCGTGTTCATTGTGAGAATCTAATGCCTGATGATCTGAGGTGGAACAGTTTCATCCCAAAACCAACCCTCTTATCCCCCGACCCCCAATCTAGTGAGATCAATGTGACCAAAGAAGGGGGTTTTCAGTAAGTTCCATTTTAAAGGCCATATACTAATAGTGATACTTAACCAAGATAAATGCATTAAAATAAAATAATTAAAAGGATTTGTGAAATTTGTAACAACAAGAATAAACCAAGGGAATAAGAGTTGAAAAACACTGAGATAAAACGACGTTGTACTGGGTTTTGTAAGAATAAAAGAGGTAAAGAAAAATTGGAGAAGATGATGGAGAAGGAAAAATGCACCTTAGCAATTTCCCTATTCCTCTGGGCAGGGGTGGAGAGGAAATATGAACTGTAAAATGGTCTGGGGGAAGGGGAGGGCGTCATGCATTTAGGAACAGTAAGGGCTGTCTAAAATGGGCAGAAGAGTAGATAAAGACAAAAGTAAGGGAAAAGTAGCCCTGGGGAAAAAAAAAAGGGGGCAGAAAACTGGGAAAATGTCCAAGGAGAAACTATCCTTGGTGAAGTCCACACACAGCAATGGATAAAGTGAAGTTTGTGTTTAGTAGGGCCTCAATGCAGTGCACTTACAAAAACATAGATGCATTAGAATGTGTATGTTGAATTTTGTGGAGTAAACCAGTGTCGGTTAGTTAATATAAATTTCTGTAATTTTGGAAGAAGCTATGATTTTTTGTTGGTTTTTAGCATGTCCATATCTGGAGGATGTTGCTGATATTTCTGTAATCTAAGATGAAGGAAAGGAAAAGACAGCTGATATTTATTGAGAATGAACAATGTCCCAGAGATTTACAGACAGCTCAGATGCTCCTTACAACAGTCATATGTGGTAGGTATTATGAACCTATTTCTCAAGGAAGAAATTGAAGGTTAGAGAGGTTAAATATCTTTCCCATGTTAAAGCCAGTAAACCAGAACTGAAAATCATCTGGTGGATTCCAGAGCCCAAGCTCTTCCTATTATCCTATACTATGTCTACAAGGCAGTGCAAGGATATTAAAAACTCTTCGGCCGGGCGCGGTGGCTCAAGCCTGTAATCCCAGCACTTTGGGAGGCCGAGACGGGCGGATCACGAGGTCAGAAGATCGAGACCATTGCCAGAAGTGAATCTCAGTGATGACCAATTCCAAAAGCCCAAAGTCTTAGGAAAGATCCTCGGCGGGGCGCGGTGCCTCAAGCCTGTAATCCCAGCACTTTGGGAGGCCGACATGGGCAGATCATGAGGTCAGGAGATCGAGATTGCAGTGAGCTGAGATCTGGCCACTGCACTCCAGCCTGGGCAACAGAGCGAGACTCCGTCTCAAAAAAAAAAAAAAAAAAAACTCTTCAAACATCAGGTGGTGTCATCACTCATGGCTTGTACAGCTTTGGGGCCAGCCTCTTATCTGAACCTGTCTCGTTAGAATATGCTTCTTTACAGCAATCATTTCAGAGCTCTAATCCAGTGCATTGTTGGCTCATTCTCTCCCTACCTATTGCCAGTTAGGCATCTAGCTTCCAACTCTCAGAAGCTCACAATCATTCTATTTATTCATTGCTGTTTTGGTTCACTTACTCACTCACTTCCATTCACTTACTTATTACACTTCCATTCACTCACCCATTCCACAGATATTTAATACATACTCAAATATGTTTAATAAATAAAAGAACAGGAATGTGCCTAGTTTCAACTATTGTCTAACTGCCAAGACCTCCATCAGCCTGTTCAGATTCTATCTAGACTATTCATCCAGTTGAAATTTCCTAGTCATTCGGGTCAAAATGATTTTAGCTGCTCCCAGCTCTACAGAGGTCGAAGGCATTGAGACCCTTCTTTTGGCACTGAGTTTGGTGCTTTCAAACCACACAGCTTGTCTGGCAAGACCTTGGTGCTTCTACTCTAGGTAGTTTTGAAAAAGCTGATTCCTTTTGGATCAGCTCAGACCCCTGCTCCCTTGACCCTTTCCATTTTCATCTTTTGTAAGTAGCCCCCCTCTACACCCATCTACAGTTTAAAATCAAGGCTGAGAATCTTCTTAACTCCTCTGGGTAATCTCAGACAGTCCTCATATTAAGAAGGGAACATAGTAAGCATAACACTTAATACCCTTAAGTAAGTAATTTTGGGCAAATTAGGTAAAGAGATTCCCTGTATGAATGCCAAACATGTACCCTGTTTACCATAAAACACTTCCTAGACACATCAAAGAGAAACACATCTGATCCTAGGGTAATTTATATCCTCAGCCAGCACATACATTTCCATCTGATTCATACTACATGCTTTGGCTTTCAATTGAAAAATGAACAGTAAAAATTTGAGTTTCACATTGCTGGAAGAGTCGTTTCATCTCCCTTCATTTTCTACAACATGATGCTGCTAAATAAGTAACAATTTATCAATAATGAATACTTGCGCAGAATTTTAAAATCTACCCTCTGATAATTTATCTCAAAACAATTCTCTTTGAGTTACCCTTGTCTTCCTTTTACAAACGAAGCAATTAAATCTCAGGGAGGTTAAGAAAATTCTCAGCTGCACAGTGAATAAGCCAGAAGTAAGGCTCACACTCAGAACTTTTGACAGAAATCTCACACTCTTTAAGCACACTCCACCACTTCCAAATAATTCTGTGTTCCCTTTCAGGGGAGTGTGTATGAACTGCAAAGTTGTCTGGGGGAGAGTGTGGGGATCATGCAGCAGGAGTCAGCAGCAAAGGCTGCCCAAAATACGCAAGAGGGCAGACAAATACAAATGCAAAGGGAGAATTGTCTATTCATTTCCTTAGCCTACTTTTTGATGATATTGCTTTTTTTTTCTCTTGCTAATTTGTTTGCGTTCCTTGTAGATTCTGGATATGTGTCCTTTGACAGATGTATAGATTGTGAAGACTTTCTCCTACTCTGTGGGTTGTCTGTTTACTCTGCTGACTATTCCTTTTGCCATGCAAAAGCTCTTTAGTTTAATTAAGTCTCACCTATTTATCTTTGTTTTTGTTGCATTTGCTTTTGGGTTCTTCATCATGAAATCTTTGCCTAAGCCAATGTCTAGAAGATGGCCAAAAGCATGAAAAAGTGCCCAACATCACTAATGATTAGGGAGATGCAAATTAAAACCGCAATGTGATACCACCTTACTCCCTCAAGAATGGCCATTATAAAAAAAAAATAGATGTTGGGGTGGATGCGGTGAAAAGGGAACACTTCTACACTGCTGGTGAGAACATAAACTAGTACAACCACTATGGAGAACAGTAGGGGAGATTCCTGAAAGAACTAAAAGTAGAACTACCATTTGATCCAGCAATCCCACAACTGGGTATCTACCGAGAAGAAAATAAGTCATTACACAAAAAAGATACTTGCACAAACATGTTTATAGCAACAAAATTCGCAATTGCAAAAATGTAGAACCAGCCCAAATACCCATCAGTCAATGAGTGGATAAAAAAACTGTGACTGATATATTGATGTATGCATGTATGTATATGTATATATATGTGTATATGTATATATACACATACATATATATATACACACACACACATACATATGATGGAATGCTACTCAGCCATATAAAAGGAATGAAATAACAGCATTTGCAGCAGCCTAGATGGGATTGGAGACTATTATAGTAAGTAAAGTTACTCAGGAATGGAAAATCAAACATCATATGTTCTCACTCATAAGTGGGAGCTAAACTATGAGGAAGGAAAGGCATAAGAATGATACAATGGACTTTGGGGACTCAGGGGGAAAGGGTGGGATGTGGGTGAGGGATAAAAGGCTACAAACTGGGTTCTGTGTATACTGCTCTGGTGATGGGCACACCAAAATCATCACTAAAGAACTTATTCAGGTAACCAAATACCACCTGTTCCTCCAAAACCTATGGAAAAAAATGCAAAAGGAAAGCAGCTCTGGAGAAAAGGGGCAGAAGATTAGGGAAAAGTCAGAGGAGAAATTATCCTGGGTGAAGTCCATATGAAGTGACTGATAAGGCAAAGTATGTGTTTTCATCTCCTATAATAATCAAACAACTATTTTTAATTCTCATTTTAAAAATGTTTAAATCATTCTCATTTACAGAATATTACCCTGGGAATTATACTTTCATTAAACTTGCTTTTAGTCAAAAGTATAATCACTTAAGTTATTGCAATTCCTTAAACTCAAACTGAGAAATAATCCAGAATTTTTTTTGAAGAAAAAGAAAAGTTCTCAAGTCTCTTGCTGTGGTTCTAGATGTTCAGTAGCAGTTCTCTTTGAAAGCTGAATCTACCTTGGCAGGTAACCCACCATTATTTTCAGGATGGTGTCCGGCGTAGCATGAGGGGGAATCTAGCAGATAGTCTCTTGGCTATAGATCTGGTAGGCCAGGCAAATTCCTAGACAGAAAAAAGTGTCCCTGGGGCAGTTAGTAAATGCTTTCTGAATGAACAAGAGGAAAAAGAAACCCTTGTCTCAGCAACTGTCCCCTTCGATCCACAACAAAGAATCTTGAATTCAAGAAAACACCTAAAGGAACAAAAACTTGCAGGTGAGGAGAGAGTCTGGAAGAGAGGGGAAAGATTTAATGCTTGAATGAAGGCTCACCCTTTGATGAAAGAAGCTATGTGGAGTTCTCTCCTCCAAATGCTCTCTTGAAAAAGTTACAAATTATCTGATAAATGCTGACTTATTCTCTAGTGACTTTAACCTTCTTGTAATGGCAGGCAATCCATTCACCCAGTGCTGAATGATTAAATTTCTCTTCTCTCAGTTCTTCTTCTATAAATTATATTTTCTCTAGAGGTGTTTAGCTTTCCACCTCCTGCCTCCAGACTTACTTTCCCTGATGACGCTCATAAAAGCTAACATCTTTTAAGAGTCTAGACCATCATATTCTCTTTTAACATGGTTAAACTTTCCAAGAATTTCACATTTCCTTTCAATTGGTTTAGTACACTCTTTCATGTAGTTGGCATTTAAGTGAGTGAAAACTTCTGTTCAAAGCAAGAGAACCATAAAACATTCAATAATTGCTCTCCAAGGAAATCCACAGAGACGGAGACTCAGACTTATGTTTTTCAGGCAACACTGCCACACCTTACACAGCTTCCCCAGGAGGGACTCCAGGCACGACTTCAAGTAGTTCAAAGCTTCTTTATGGCCCCAAAGTCCTCCACAGAGTTGTGTCTGGCTGCTATCCCCTAGACCACACAGACCACAACAAACCACATAAGAACACCTGTCAGCATTTCACCCAGAACCAAACCTAGTAGCCAGAGGTACCCTCACATTTAAAGATCCCATGATAGCTAGATTTCCCACAGAAAATTGTGTTTCCTCAACAACAGTTCCTATATAGAAATAAGAAGGTATACGTCCTAAATAGTTTTAGTTTGCCAAAGGTATTTTCTCAACTTGATTCCTTAATCTGTGTCCCAGTTGCTTATTTTGTTGTAGCACTATACAAATGAGTCTTTATATTAATATAAAATGGAGTTTTATTTCTATGGGTACCACTTAATTTCATCTTTTTCCATATGAATTGCACCCCTTTACCTGGCCACCTTCCATCAGGTAGCTAGAGGGAGGCAGAATTCAGCTCCATCAGGAAGAATGCTTTAATGTTGCAAGGTCCCACGGTGAAATAGACTCATGGCATAAGTAAGCTCTCTGGCATATGCCCCAACTACCAGAGATCCACGTACCCGAAATCCAGGTTGAGACACCTCTGCCTCATTAAGAGCTGTCCTATGGGACCAAGCCCTTACATTGGGTACAATTTTTCACTATGCATTCACAGATCTCCCCCATTCTGGGCCTCTGGAGCTAATGTCACATTTTTAGATGTTCTCTTGCTCTCCTGCGTTTCAGACCCAGTGATTGCTACTGGTTTCTTAAATCCATTCTCAAGATGATAATTCTTTTTTCTTTTGTTCATTTATTAAAAACATTTTAATTAAATTTATAGAGTGTGACAGGTACTCTTCTAGGTCTTGGAAGTATAACAATGGACATTATACAGAGTCCCTCATCTTATGATGCTTACAGAGTAGGAGGAGGCCAGTCACAAATAAACAAGTAAACAGACATATGAATAATAAGGCATTTATCAGTACTAATGCAGAAATGCAAATCAGAGTAGAGTTAAAGATTAATGGGCTAGGTGTTTTAGACAGTTATGAGGGAAGGCCTGTCTGATGACACTTGAGCAGATGTGGTGGTGGGAAAGTGAGACATTCAAGTTTTTGCAGAACAGGCATTCCAGACTGAGCTAACAGCAAATGCAAAGACCCTGAGATGAAAGTATGTTTGGGATCTTTGACGAACAACTCTCAGGATCCTGGTCAACCATAGCTCAGATCCAGTCAGCTTCTATCTTGGGCATATCCATTATAGTCACCAAGAAGGGGAAGGAATGCAGCCCTGATGCCAAAAAGGAGAGGCTGGACAGTTTCTTGTTACGTAGTATGAAGAAAGAGATTCCAGGACTGAGTAGGTGGCTGGGATTCTTAACATTCACACCTCAGTTCCATGATTCTGTGCAAGCATATATATGTGTCTACATCCAGGTAACCTACGAGTATAACTAAGTCAAATGAGACATGAAAAACATATTTAACTAATAGTAGTATTATCTTTATGTTTGAGAAAGGTAGACATTATCACCAATTCCCAAGTATTTGCATGAAAATAAAATCATGCAAAGAGGGTTGAAGTTTAATTTTTACAGCAAAGTTTTGATGTATTGATCAAATCCTTTCATTTTCCCACCTCTTGCTATGTTTCTGAATTCTACGATTCATGGATCAGCAAAGACTAAAGGTGATATTCTGAAAAAGACTTGACAAAGTTTTCAAATTATTAGCATATTGAGTCATATTTTCAACTTCTGGTTTAAGTTTCAATTTTTTTTTTTTTTAAGGAGGTGATATGGTTTGGCTGTGTCCCCACCCAAATCTCTTCTTGAATTGTAACTCACACAATTCCCATGTGTCATGGGAGGAGCCCAGTGGGAGGTGACTAAATTAAGGGGTGGATTTTTTCCTGTACTCTTCTCACGATAGTTAATGAGTCTTACGAGATCTGACAGTTTTTAAAAAACAGGAGTTTCCCTGTACAAGCTCTCGTTTCCTGCCACCATCCATGTAAGATGTGACTTGCTCCTCCTTGCCTTCTGCCATGATTGTGAGGCTTCCCCAGCCACTTGGAGCTGTGAGTTCTCCATTAAACCTCTTTCCTTTGTAAATTGCCCAGTCTCAGCTATGTCTTTATCAGCAGCGTGAAAATGGACTAATACAGAAGGTAAGAGTGTTATTCAGTATTTTAAAGCTTGACATCTAAGTGATTCTAAGGGCTATGTGAAGTGATATAGCCCTTATAGGTGTATGTCATGGGTATATCAAAAATAATGAATGATAATGGCAGCTACAGTTTCATTGGTCATGTTGTAGACTCTGTGTTAAGGCAAGTAATTTATTTATCTTATAAAAAACATCACTGCGGGAGGGGTACTTTTATTATCTCCATATCACAGACAAAAGATCTGAGACTTAATAAGAGTAAGGAATTGGTATTGATATCACAAACTAGTGGATTGGATGATGAATGGTGTTTCAATATTTTCAATCAGGGCCCTTGCCATATACGCTGCTCCTGCATTTTTACACCAGTGTAGGAAAGTTAGGATGTATCCTTTGTGGAAAGAGCAGGGCTGGGACTAGGGTCAGATGAGAGCTCAGACTAGAACCTAGCTCCATCTGACGCTCCAGTCCAATCTCTTAACCATCACATGATCCTGCTTTCAGAGCAGGGAAGGATAATTAGAGTATTAAGAATCAGGGTTCTATTTATGGTACCATCATGGAGAAAAATCATTGGTTAGTATAAAAAAGACTTCATGACTTCATCAAAATTAGCAGGTAAAATTCATTTATTTTGGAATTCATTCCTTAAGGTTCAAGATGGCAAGAAGCTAAACTGAAAAATAAATCTCTACCAGTATGTTTACAGATGAACACTCTTCCTAGGTAACATGGGTACCACCTGATCTCAATACTACAGCTGATTGTTGTCTAACTTCAAAGTGTTATTCTAATGTGAGAATATCGGGCCATGGAGGAGAAGATGGAGTGCAGTGAGGGGTTACATGGGCAGGGATGGATGGGAGGATGGGGACGCAATCTCTGCAGTCGTTTGTAGGTAACAGCAGTTACATAAGGCATAAATTTCAATGCGCCAGAAATTCATTGCTCAAGCTAGTATTTGTGGAGTTCCCTTGTTCCCTCTTCTTGGTGTGGGGGTTGTTTTGCAGTCAAGTGTAATGAAATCAGCACTGGTTTAACAGGCTGGAAGCTGCCTGTTATCCCAACCTCTTCAATCATCAGTTGTGGAACCCTGGACAAATCACTTAACCTTGATGGACCTCAACTTTCTTATCTAGAAAAATTAGACAATTTAAAAATTAGACTATCCCTTCAAACAATTCTGTGAATCAAGGAGAATTTACAACTTTTGCCACTTATTAAGTCCTCTTATTATTTTTTTCTCTTGCTAGAATGTGAATGTTTCCAAAGTACATCGTATAGTAGGTAGCTCTTCAAATGAGCTCAGAAAAAATATTTGTTCAATGACTGAATATACATGAGGACTGATGGCCAAAGGACCCTAAGATATATCAACTGAGCTCTATTTTAAGATGGAAAGCCGTGTTCATCCTTTTCATGTAATAGTAATATTTACCAAATATTTATTAATGAAAAGAAATTGCTTCTATTTGAAATTATAGCCAAAAGTAAATTGTAAAATAATACATAAAGTCAATCCTACCTTTATAAAAATAATAAATGTAAATGTTAATGGACCAAAAAAGTTGAAGAAACATACACCAAACAACTGATAGTGGTTTTCTGGGAAAGAAGTTAGGGCAGAAATATGAGTGATATTTACTTTCTACCCTAAGCACCTCATTATATCTATATTTTGTATTTTATCATATATGTGTAAAATTTATTTTACACATATAATTGGCTTAATTCATTTTTAATTGCTAAAATACATTAATTGTTTCAAACTAGCCTGGTCAGGAACTGTCTGTGTCACATATTACATGTCAATCCATGCAAAAAAACTAGACCCAAAAGATTATCTCAAACCTAGAGATATTCCCTTGCTTTTACAGTGCAGGAGAAAAAAAAAAAAACATACAGAGAGATAATGTTTTTTCCAGTCAATACAAGTGTGAATGAAAAGGTCTTTTTATTTTTTAGTTCCTGTGACCCCCAGGAGGGAAGGCTGTGGCTGATTGTTAGAGCATTTGAGTGTGTAGGTTGCCTGGAAGCGATAGCTAGCAAAGGCTGAGGGATGGGAAAATGATAAAGCATGCTTGGCTTACAGAGCTGCTGAGCTGAACAGCAGTACTCTCACCCAGATATTATTCTTGTTAATTGTATCTGATTCCACTTGATTATGTATTTCATTGAATCTAAATGCTGGTGGCGGAGGTCATGGCTCCATGCCACTCATCAGAAACCTCAATAAAAAGGGCACCCCAGAACCCCTTGACAGAGAGCCATGCAAACACATTACCCTTCATTGTGACAGATTTGCTCCAGTAAATATGATCACTTTTTCTTCAGCCTGTGTGTATAAGCATTTCTAGAACACTTGATGCTATAATACCCAAAGAAAAAGCCCTTTCTAACATAATGGAGGCAATATAAAATATGAACTTTCATGTCATGTAAAAATTTATAACATTCACACAAACGGGATTTATTTCCTGTGTGTATGCAGTTCTTCTCTCTGTTGTTATTGATGAATAGAAAAAGATAATATACCATATAACGAGGAAATAACAGCAGGATATGGAGCTGACTGCTGACATCCCATCCAGTGAACATGGACAAGCTGCTGAAGCTCTTATCTAAGACTTCATGGCATCATGGGTGGCAAGAAGGTTGTGGGGTGATCTGAAACTCTATACCTTTGAGAATCAGAAGGACTAAATAGAATAAGCATAGATTTTGGACTCAGACCAGGTTTTCAGTCCAGCGGTAGCTTTGAGAGCTTAGGTAAGCTCTTAATTCAGCTTTCTGAGACTTGGTTTGCCCAGCTGTCAAATGGGGATACTGATACCTATTTTTCAGTGTGTTGTAGACATTAATAATCCATAGTAGTAGCTTGTATGGTACATAGGATTCCCACTCAAAACGTCTTTCATCTATCTCTTTTTATCCTTTCCACTCATGCTTTTTTTTCCTTTTTTTTTGGCAGAAATAGCCAAGCTCTGTCATTCTACCTTCTGACCTCAAATCTTTGTTAAAAACAGGCCAACAGTGCTGTAAGCCAAGACCAGCCAAGTTTATAAGTGGAATAGTTTTTGTCTCTTTTCTATCTTGGGTCTTGGGTCTTCAAAAAACTTAAAAATACAGAAGTATAGTAATAACTACATGTAAATGTGTAAATTAAGGACTAGTCTAGATGATCTTTACATCTTCCTCTAGCCCTGAGACAAAGAGATAAATAGATAGATGATAGGCAGATAGAGCTTTTATTCAGCTTTTATTTTTATCCTTTTGGCCTTGCTTTTTCAATGTGAATATAACGTTTATTGACCAGAAGATTAGCCAGGTCATGAAATGCTTATTAGCAGTTCATACCGCCATGATGAATGGTGGTTCCCTCCATATTTTCAATCAGGGCCCTTGCCATACACAGTGTTCCTGCATTTTTATGCCAGTGTAGGAAAGCTAGGATGTATCTTTTGTGGGAAGAGCGGGGCTGAGACTAGGGTCAGATGAGTGAGGCACCTGCATTGGGCACAAAATTTAAGGCATTCCAAAAAACTCAGTAATCAAAATAATATTTTAATGCAACATTTAAAAAAATCATAATGCAACATTCCATGATGAGCACAACATAAAAATTTTAAATAAAGTCAGGAACCAATCCTGCATTTGCTTCTCTCACCCCACCCTCACTCCATCCCAGGGCAGAATCTGAGTTTGAAATCAGAATATGGGAATTCCAGCCTCCGTTCTGATATCACTTAACTACAGTAAGCAAAAGCCTCAGGCAAGTTGCTGCAGTACCTTAGTTCTCAGTTTCCTTAGTTTCCTTGTGTCATTTCACTTGAAAGTCTGATTAGGTAACTTCTAACGAACCTTTGAACTTGAGACAATTCTATGATTTTCTATAATATGAAGTTGCTTTACTTGAAGTGTCATCAATGACTCAAAAGGGCAAGTTAGTTCAGATATTCTTTCACTTATTCAATCAAAAACGTTTACCTGACATTTACTACATGTCAAGCACTATGTTAGGCACAAAAAAAACAAAGTTGGAGACTATTGAAACACATAGAGAAGCCAACGTTGGTGTTAAGAGGTCAGGACAACTTCCCTAGAAAGCGACTCTGACCTAAAAACCCAAAGGAGTTAGGGGAAGGCAAGGATGGAATTCCAGAAAGAGGAAACGGCATGGACAAAGGCCTGAAGGTAAAAAGAAAAATCTCACTGGGGTAACTGTAAGTTTAGTTTGGCTGAAACATTAATAGGATGGATGGGAGGAAAAAAGTCCTTGATTACAGCACAGTAATAGAAGTATTTGCCAGAGTGTAATGCAAAGACACAGTTATGAGTCAAACCTGGGTTGCAGTTCCTGCCCTGCTGCCAAATTAGCTAGACGACAGAGTTTCCACATCCACTGAGATTCTATTTTAAAACACATGACAAATTTTTCCATGAAGGGAGACATTTAATTTCCTATGGAATGTTGTAAATCTCACATTTGAGATATTTACAGTTTATGTCCCTCGGTGCCAAAGAGGTGCTGTAATTAATACAAGTAGTCATTTCCCTAAAACAATCTGCTAAACAGCTAAGTCCCTGTTGTCTGATGCCTATGAGCCTGAAGGTGCAAAGACCAGCCTAAACGCAAGCAAACTTTCATCTTCCCCAGACAGGTGTGAGAAGTGGGCAACTAGGCAAGTGTTATTGGCAGGTACTCCCAGCACATGTCTACTCTACCTAGGTTTATGACAGCCGAGCTGGTCTGCTCCTGCCATATTTGTGTCTGCTGATTTAATTTCTGCACTTAGGAAGACAGGATTTGAGCCAACAATTTATAACCAACACCCCCCCTCCGCCCCCAAATTTTTTAATGAATGCAAAAGCACACCATCTCTTGAGTCCTGAGCATAAAGTCAAAGCTTTATGTTTTTAACCTCACTGCTATCACCCGTAACACTCTCCATTTATTAGGTACTTACTCTGTCCAACCTTTACAACTAACTCAGCTAATCCTCACAATCCTCTGCAATGGGTTCTACTATTGCTCCATCTTAAAAGCAGGAGTAATTGAAAGCACAGAGAAGTAAACCGTGTGCCCAAAGTCGCACAGTTTATAAGTGGCAGAGCCAGAATTAAGAATTCAATTAATTTAGAATTTTGAATTAATTCAGAATTAATTCAGGTTAACAGCCTATCTAACTCTAGAGCCTGTGCTCTCAACTGCTGTGCTATATAAACAAGTCAGGATCATCAGACTGTATACCCAAGTGGTACTACTGAGGTATGGCACTAAGAGGCTCCTTAAGTTTCCAGGACACTCAAGGATCTAAATTCTCTGAGTTTCAGAGGCCTCACTTCAGCCATTTAGTTGTGAGGAAGAAGAGCATCTTCTGTATCTGTCCTCAAATCTATCTTTGCATGCTCTTGGGGAAAGGCATCCTTTCTCCTCTCTCTCTCCTCTCCTGTTCTCATTTTGCAAACCCTTTGTTCTTAGACACTAACTCGTTCCAACTGCTCCCCCTTGATAAAAACTGCACTTGAGACTCACTGTACCTTCTCACTGTACCTACAGCACCATAACTCTTTTCCCTGCTAGACTTCATAAATGACTGATAGTTATGCATTGCACAGGTTTTTTTTCCCTCCCATTCCCCACCGAAGTCTCTGAAATGGCTTCTGAACACACTGCTGTACTAAGATTGCTTTCCTAATGGTCACCAGAAAACTCTTTGTCATTCTCCTTTTTCAGTTCCCTACTATCAACCTTTTCAAACTCCCCTCACTTAAAATCATCCTGGTAATTTATACATTTGCTTAAAGGAAATTGCTTGTACAATTATGAAAATGGGCTTTGAGACCTGACTCTGATACTTTGTAACTTGGTAGCTATGGACAAGCTACTGGGACCTCTCTGTTTCAGCTGCCTGGGCTGTGAAGAGGGAATAGGAGTCATAGGTGTTGTTGAGATTAAATAGGATTCCACATGGAGGCACTTAAACAAGTCCTGGCACAGTTGGGACTGCTTCTGTGAAGTCTGAGCACTCCTCATGATTCCCTGAGGCTTTTGCTTTCATGCCAGTTCTTTTCCTTCTTGTCTGAGTATTCACTTCCTATGCTCTTTCCTGGGGCTTATTTCTCTCCTTAATCCTCACATTTTGCTAAATGCTGAAATTTAGTCTTTGGCTCTATGGTCTCCTCCTCTTCCAATCTTCTTCAGTAATAAAAATAATTGTTGACATTTACTATGAAATTACTAGATGCTGGGATCTGTATTAATGCTTTCCAAGGTGTTCTGGTGTCACCCCAAAATCAATTTCTGCAAAACAGCATTAAGCCTTTTACTTTCCTGAACTAACCTCCTTCCCTATCCCTCTGTCACCATCAATCCAGTTACCAATGGTCAGACCCAAAGTGCTATCTTTGATTTGCCTTCTGTTCTACCCCCTGTAGTCAATTTGAAAACAAACTCTGACCATGTTTTTTTCCCCCATTCTGGCATCTCTTATTGGCATTTTCAGACTGAAATTCAACATGTTTGGGCTTGCTTCAGTAAGGGACCTGGTTCCTGGGTCTGCAGTGTTGATGGCTGGAACACATGATCTGGCCCTCATTCTAGGATGCCAAGATGCAATGAGCTCTTTAAATGAGATCCTTATGAACTCTCTGGTGCAGATTATTTTTAAAGTTTTCACAAGGTATATTAAATCAGGAAATTCTGACAAGAAAGGGGGAAAATCTGACAAGAAAGGGGGAAAAGGGAATTTATACACACTGCCATCCTACTACGTATCAGGAACTGTGCTAAATGCTGTTGCTTCCAAGATGCAGTGATGATCTCATTTTTTAAATATAAAGAAATATAATGTCATGATGCCATTTCCTAGTGGCACTTCAGGGTACAGTTCTTCTTCATAGGGGCAGCTGAGAAAATGTGTTTTTTGTTTTGATTTGTGGCCTCCCTGGCACATTTTAACACTGACCTCCAAGTCAGTTGATCACCTTGGAGAAATGGAAGTCATGATTTATCTTCTACTACTCTAAAGCAGGAATCATCACCTCATGGCTGGATTTCTCATGCATTTATTTAATGATTCATTCAACAAATATTTATTGGGTCTCTACTCCACACCAGGCCTGTGCTAAATGCTGGTGATGCCACTGTGAATGCCTTACTCTCACAATACAAAATAGGCAACTACACAAGTGAATGCTGGGGAAGAAGAGGGTGATACAGGAGCACACAGAAGAAGGAAGACCCTTCTTATATTAGCAGGTTTTACTTTCTTCACTTGTCTTTCAGATACGTCTCCTCTTGTCCACCCTTACTGCCACCACCCGCATCATTTAACACCTATATTTCCACAATAAGTTCCTGCCTCCAGTCTCACCACCTCCAAGTCATCCTCCACATTGTGGTCACAGTCATCATTCTCTAATGCAAATCTGATCATGTTTCAAACTTTCTCAACTTTCAAACAAACACCCCTAGCCTTCCCCATAAAACTGAAGTTCTTATGCTTGGATAGTTCCATTCACACTCGATCTCTCCTTATGTCTCTTGCTTGATGTAGTGCCACTGCACAAAACTAAGAACCCACATCTCTCGCTATAGCCACACAGAACTACTTCCAGGCCTTACAAAGATATTTCTGCCTGGAAAGCCCTTCTTTTCTCCTTGTCCTTGTTCAAGATTCAGCTAATGTCAAGCTCTCTGAGAAACCTTCTTGATCTTCTTACCCTCTTTGAGTTGGATGCCCTCCCTTTGTGCTTCCATGGCATTCTGGGCATACCTCTGAAAAACTCACTCTATAGCACTAGTTGTTAATTAGTGTCACCCAAGTGCTGTTCACTCTCAATGGCTCTAACCACGTGAGATGGCTTATTGTCACCCTAATTTACCAGGCACTCTCAAGTATTTCCTCTGCCTGGAATGTCCTTTCTATCCTTTCCTCCCTGGTAAAAGACTGTTCATTTTTCTCAAAGATCACCTGCTCAAAATCCTCCAGGGAAAGGAAAAAATCACTTTCATGCCTGTCCTATTGGCACATGGTTTAACCTACAATTATAGCAGTTAATCAGATTGTATCACAGTTAAATACCTGTTTCCTTGATGATTGGGACCATTTTTTACTTTCTTACTCTTTTTTCCCAGCCTCCAGCATGTAACAAGTACTTACACATGTTTTCTGAATGTTGAGAAAATTCAGGAGTTGGGGATGAAGTGCACAGCCTACACATTATGAGCTCATAGTACAATACAGAACTATCCCGCTTCCTATTTTATGTGTGTTCATCTTGTATTTACAACTAGAACATGAACACTTTGAGGGACAGAACAATGTTATATATTTTATATGACTCCCAATGCTAAATACAGGATACATGGTGAATAAATGCTTGTAAATAGAATCTAGAATAATCAAAATAAACTGATCTTGCAGGTGAAGGAAGAGGAAATACATAGTAACAAAGCAAATAAAGAGCTCTAGTGAAAGCAAAAAGTATTCTTGATCTTTTCTTGCCAAGGTTTTCAAAAAAAATGATGAGAGTGTTCACCATGGGATAAAAAGGACATATGCTGACAATTATAGTTAAAGCCCCTCTATGCCAATTTCACTTGAAAATATTCCTGGAAAGGTCTTTAATTCCCTAGTTATTTGAAAATAAAACACTCAAATTTCTATCTTACTGAATACCTTTAAAATCATAAAAGCGAAACTACTTTAATAATAAGCATCCCTTTCCCAATTCCCCCCACCCTTTTTTTTTTTTTTCCTTTCTTAAAAAAGTTTTTCACCTTTGGCTATGCTTACTTATGAGTCAAAATCACCTTCATAAGTGATTTCTCAATTAATCTCACAAATATCATGCTTTCTCCCACTTCAAAGAAGTCACAAAATGTTAAAGATAAAAAGGTCCCCATCTCAAGCAGCAGACAGACTCCCCAACCTGTAGTCTCAACGTGAAGAGAAGCCCCACCCCCACCGGTGAGGAGCAGCAGTCACACGTACTGGGTCTGAGCTTCCGGAGTTTACTTCTGTCAGCATCAGCTTGGCTTCTAGATTCCCCATACACTTTTCCTAAGAATCCAGGGCTCCCAACGTGCACAAGAGCCAAAATCTACCTGTCTGCCTGCCCATCCCGCCTTCCAGGTACAACCAACACGTCAAGATGGAGACACTTTCACACGAGGCACTTTCTAGACCTAAACAACTAATTTGTAAGTATGCTAAACGTTATCCCAGGAATAGTGAAGTCTTTTACGCTCCAGATGTGACATTCCAGACCCCTCAAAACTAGAGTCCCACCAGATGAATAGGAGCTGTCAAGCATACAAGTGGAAGGGGCATAGAAATTCAGTGGATGCTGCAGTGTACCTCCCCTCCAGTCAACCTCTTCCTGCCTTTATTAACCTCTAGTCACACCTCTCCTAAGTGACCATTATTTGTCCCTCTTCTCTCTCCCTTTGTCCCAGTCCTCGACTCCTCACAGGCTGACCCAGTCTCCGCTGTTTCAAAAGGCCATTCGATTTGATGCTTTTCCTGGGTGTAGTGGGTGCACTGCTCTCTGAGATCCCGCCCCAGTAGGGCTGGCATTTTAGGAAATCCTTTTCTCAGGACCTTTCCATTGAGCCGAAGAGATATTCACAACCGTGCCTGTCCACCAACTAGATAGCACACAGCAGAGAATCTCTCCCAGGAAAGAGGTTGAAAGGAAAAAAACGACATCCCCACAAAGAAAAATAATAACCCAGAATCCTCCACATATTCCACATGTGCGTGTCATAAAACCCTTGGGAAATGGGTTGGGAGAGGATAAATCCACGTCTTCCCACTGCCGCCACCGCCACAGCAGCCCCTGTCCAGCTCCCAGCGCTGCCGCGGTGGTGTGCGTGAAGACAGCACCTTCCCCTGGGAAGAGAGATCCCGGCGCCCTGCGTTTCTAGGAGGTGATTATGGCAAGCCTTTCAGTAACTCATCATTTATCCCCGCACTGACCCGAGCCTCACCCTGGCGCCTTTGGTACTGGAGCTCGATGAGAAAGCCGAAGGCTGCCCCTCCAATTTTCCAGGTGACACCCCCCCCTGCACCTGCCCCCCCACACACACACACCCCACTATGCTCCTAGGACGCAGCGGGGTGGAAGGATGACAGGTGCCCATGCCTGAGGGAAAATCAACGGCAACCCTTACAGCTTGGGGTGAGATATCCCAACCCCCGCCCGGGTGGGAGGACTTGACATCAGCTACCTGCAGGGCGCCCCCGCCTGCACACCCACCCAATGCGTGCAGGCTTGCGTTGCAGCCCGGAATGCGGTCAGGAGGGTGGGACGGGACAGAGGGAGCCTCCACGCCCCCTTTGTCTCCACGTTTCCCAGATGACATGGAAGGAAAGTTTACGAGCAGGGAGGTGGTAGCTTTCTGCTGGGTCAATCTGACACCTCGCAGGAGGCGACCCTCCCTGGGTTCGTCCTCTCCTCTGCACAGCCCCGGCGCCACCTTCATCTGCACCTTGACACCCACAAGCAAGGCATGGGACACCTGCGCCGCCGGGTCCAGCCGTCGGGTCCAGACTGCCCCGCGCTGCCCCACTGCCCCGGCGCAGCGACTTCCCCAGCGGCCTGGCTGCGGGCGCCGCACTCACCTCCCGCAGCTGAACGTCCTCCAGTGCGCGCTACTGGGCCGTCCGGCTCCCGGGAGCGAGGTGCATTCAGGCGGCGGCCCGAGACACGCTCTCCCGGCGTTGCTGCATTCTGCCTGCGTGGAAGAGCCAGCCGGCGAGCGCGCGGCGCGGGCGTGTACTAGTGTGTGTTTGTGCGAGTGTGTGCGCGAGTGTGTGTATGTGTGTGTCAGTGTGTGTGCGCGCGCCCGTGGGGCGGAGGTGCGCGGGATCACAGATCCCGCTGGGCGCCCATCCCGCGCTCTGCCTCCTCCGCTGCCTCCTCCTGGCGCTGCCGCCTGCACAGGGTCCAGGTTTCCGGATCTCCTGTTTGTTTAATGAAAGGAAAGAGCAAAAGGCTGGCGCGGAGGGGGCGGAAGAGGGGAAAGTATGGGAGGGTGCCGGGCTGCGCATGCTCAATAGAGACTCAGTTCTGGCTCCAGAGCTCACGCGGAGCAGAGAGAGTGAGCTCGGGGTAGAGGCGAGCCAGCCAGATTGCGTCCAGCCGTAGTCGCTCCGCGGGGTTCCCAGAAGGCAGCGGGGAAACCCCGCCGCAAAGGTGCGCCCTGCTCGGGGACTCCGCGACGCATGCAGAGCTGGAAGCCAGTGGTGGGATCCCCACCCATCCTTGGAGACCGCTTTCGCCTTGAGTCCTGGGTAACGTGGGGCTGTCCTCTGCCGGTGTGGTTTTAGCGCTGGTGCGGGCGTTCCTGTGGGCCATTCTCCTGCGTTTACCCTGCGGGCAACCGAGATGCGTCTCCGCAGAGGTCCAGGAGGAACCACAGGCTGCAGGTCGCCCCCAACTAAAATGAGTTTCCTGATGTGTGCTTCTTTCTTCCCCTCCCAACTTCCACTCCTTTAAGAGCAAGAAAAGGCAACGTCCAGTCGGGTCCCGCAACAGCTTTAATGGGGTGAGGGCGAGGAGGGGAATAGCGATAACTCTTCCAAACAACAAAGGAGGAGTGGAAGGAAGGTGAGTCTCTGAGGACCCCATACTCAGCCTCCTTTGGTGACAGGGTTAAATGGAAGAGATATTTGCCCTATTCAAGAAAGCAAAAAAAAAAAAAAAAAGAACAATGGGTTCATTGTCCCCTTGCCTAGAATGCCAACGCAATTGTAGGTCTTTGTGAGGTCTCTTGGCTACTTGGTAAAGTGGGAGAACTGTCAACTCGAAAAGAGTCCAGTAAGAGAACCTGAGCCTGCGATGGCACAGTAACCTGAGGCCAGGGGAGATGGCAGGTGAGAGTCTTTGCAAGTGGAGTGGAAACTTCTTGGATGAGATTGTTCTATGACCAAAACAGAATGGTTAGGATCCATTCAAGAGCTTCTATTTTCAATATCTTCCCTGTTTAATCGCTCTGTCTCGCCACACACCACGCCCCATTTTCTCTCCTACAGAAGAAAAGACAGCCTAAGCAGGAAACTCCCTGTAAAGAGATTTCTACCTCCTTTTTATTCATTTTTTGTCCCTCCAGAAAAGGATTACCTCTGGTCCCCTTTGCTTTGGAGGAATAGAGGACAGCCTGCCTTGTGCAAATCTTTTCCAAGCTTTCATTAAAGATCACCTCTAAGCATTTCCACTATACAGTGGAAGCGAGCAGATGCCTTCTTGCTGAACTCTGACCCACATCCCATTCATCTTCCCAATAATAATGCCAAGTGACACTCGAACAGCAGGACAATTAGATCAAATCCTAGAGCACACCCGGAGGGGAAAAACAGCATGTCTAAATACCACCAACAAAAACAAAGTTCAGGAGAACAGACTTAGAGGAAGGAAAGAAAAAGGGGAGTTCTTAAAAAGAGAAAGTGCCTTGGGTGTAGCGGCAGGTTTCTTTTCTCAGTAGATCCTTGAAAGGAGTAGAATTGCAGCATCTCTTTGCTTAAAGGACAAGTGAGAGTGAGTCTCCATCCACCAGGTAGGGGAGATCAGGTTCTCCTGAAGAGCAGCAAAGCCTCTATAGTGAATCATGTAGGGTATTTGGAGCTCCTCCTTCCATGCCTGTTTATATCAGGACTTCCCTTTGGTGCTGGGCTTCTTGGAAGGTATCCAAGATAGATCTGCCTTGTTGTCACATTCCCCTCAGAACAGTAAACAGTGTTTACTAGAATTGCAAGGTGTTAGTATTGGTGGGACCAATTGCTTCCTTGAGGCAAGATAGCCATTCTCTTTGCCCTGGTGCGTAAGCACAAGGTGAGTGATAGCTTTGAATTCATGAACTAAGAGGCGCTGGGGTTTACGGTTCACTCAGTAGGAGACGCTTCCTCCTACAGTGATAAGTATACAGGGTTGCCTGGCCAAGAAGCCCACTCAATCTGAGCCTGGCCTTGGATGAGAGGGGCCATCTCTAAGCAGAGGGACCTGTTCACCATCTCAAAGCAGAAAGTAGCACCCAACAAGGTCAAGGGTGAAGGAGAATATTTAAATGCAGAATTGCAAATAAAGTGAAATCTCTTTATGGTGTGTCTGCTAGGAGATGGTGAATGAGCAGTTCTGGAAGAGATTTTTACTGTTTGGGGACAGTAGGGAAAACACAGGGATATTAAGTGAAATGATGTACATAAAGCACTTAACATAGTGCCTACTGCATAACAAGCTCTCCAAAACTTGTAGCTCTTATTTTGGTTATAATATTTTCATTATTGTGATAGTTTATTTATTTTTGTTAAAAAAGGCTAAGATCTTTTTTCCTTATCTTAAACAAGCAAAACAGATAAAAGCCAAAAGCCTTCCAGTTTTTCCTTCTGGCTTCCTCCATCGCCCCCTCACTCATCACCCTGATCACTGATGTATTCAAATCCATGTAATGAAAAGCATACTATAAAGATGTGTGGCAATGTGAATGGGGAATAGCTCCAACTCTCACCCTTCCACCCTCAAATCTAGACGTAAGTGTGAGATAGCTTTGTCTTTCAGTAATACGCCTCAAGCACTTTTTGCCACTCACAGCTCACAGTGATTAAGGACTCCTGCCTGGCAGGGTCTCTTGCTATAACACCCAACCTACATTGGAACACCAAGCTTTCTATTTTCACTTTTTTTTTTTTTTTTCGCCTGCCTTCTAATTTTAGCTATCATATGTGTTACTCCTCCTAGGTAAACAAATGCCCAAAGTCAATTAATATGCACACATCTGCAGATGGTTTTGAGACAAATTAATGGTAAGAATTTCAGTGGTTGCCAGTATTTTTAGTGCTCCTTTATCACAGATTTCAGACTTAGTATTCATCTGCTCTACTTAAAGAATAATCCCTAAACTTTGTACTTCCTTCTACCAACCAAGTAACATACCTAATGGCCTTACTTCCTATATCAGCAAAATAACCCAGCACTGTTGCCTGGATATATATGAAATTACATATTTTTAAAGAAAACTAGCTATTAAATTTTCAATAGAACTAGCTATTCAAAACATAATATCCAAAAAATTCTATAATTAATAAAAACAAGTAATAGATGAAATGACTGAACATTAAATTCTCCAGAGTTATGGAAGCTATTGAGGTGTCTGGATTCTTAGAAAACTGTATTTTCTTATAGTTTTCTATATGTCTACATATATTTTTATAAGAAAATTATATGAAAATTATATTAGGTTATATATAGGTGAAGTAATATAAGTCTGTCGTGATACAGTATGTGCAAAGATTCTGCTCTGAATATTTTCTAAGAAACAGGAAACACACCATTTCCATTTGAATTGTATCCTACCTATAATTTTGGTTCCTTTCAAAAATCACCCTAATAAGACAAATAAATATAGAATGTTTTCTTCCTGTAGAAATTTCTTATATATAGCAATCTTTTCTGGTTCAATAAAAATGTCAGGCCATTAGTATAAGGGCTAAACTAGTGATTTCTTATTCCAAGAATCAAAGTGTTTCTGGAACTATCAAAAACTATTACAAGACTATCCCTATAGCCCTTTGCATATATTCTTACTGTAACTCTTAACATCAAGTTCTTCTTGTATGTCTGACTTGTCCCCCCTAGGTTGGATGTAAGCCATTCAAGAGCAGAGTTTATTTCTTTTTTATGCTCCTAGTGCCTTGTGAAAATGAGAAAGATGTATCTGTTCAGTAAATGTTTAAGGAGTAAATGACTAAATACATTGCCAAAAATGAATTTATGTTGGTAACACGTTGACTTTGAAATAGACTACCAAGTACCATGATACTTGGCATTCCTTATAGATGATGAAGTCAGTAGACACTGTTTTGTGTGTGATTATCTATAAATGGGAGTTGAGATGAGAAAAGCAAATCAGGCTTCTGTAGATAGTTTTTATCCCCATGGAAACATATATATTAAGCCCATTCTAATTTTTCTGGTTTAGAAAGCGAACTAGTTTTGGCTCAGAGTGTACTATTATTCAAAGGATAGATTCATGCTGGCCCAACTAATCCACCAGAATAATGTTCTAATGTATTAAACTTTGCCCCTAAATAGGACAAAATATTTGGGTCAATCATGGTTAGAACTCTTTTTTGTCATCAAGAAAATCCAAAAAGCAAAAAGGACCACCCCCAGAACTTTACCCCCAGCATTTCTTTTATAGCTGTCTTGAATGAAAGGGTCTAGTAAGAAGCTGGTTCTGTTTTCATGTAAGGGTCTAGTAAGAAGTTGGTTCTGTTTTCATGGATGGGAATTTGGGTGATGAGGAGTTTGTGGGGCAGAGAAAGGCTTAACTATGAACAGTCTCATCTCTGATCAAAACTACTCTAAGACAGGGAAAGGAGGATGAGAGGACCAGGGGATTGACATCCTGTTTATCTTGTATCTTTCATTCATTCATGCACCTAATAAAAGAGTTTATTAAGAATGATCATCAGAGAGAGAGAGAGATCCCAAAATAGAAGCTGCAGTCTTTTATAGCCTAATCTCAGAAGTAACAGGCCATCACTTCTGCCACATTTTTTCAATCATACAGACCAACCCTGGTACTCTCCTCAGATTATCTTAATTTTATCTTAATTTTAGGGTGATTTATGTTTCTTGCTTGGACCCTGACTGATACAGATCTCAAGAATCTCTTTGTTATTTATGAACTCATCTCACCCACCTTGGACCTAATGCTTGTTGCTATTTCATATGCTGTGATTTCCATATACCATGGTTTATAACCTGGGTTAATGCCTCATATGGCCCAGCCCCCAGGATCTATGCACATGTGTTGCTGGAGCTCCCACCTAGTTTTCCATGTCTGTACAAGTAGGACCCAGATACCTATCACTGATTCCACCACTGTTTGATTCCACCTCATGGTGCCATCCCAGTTATCCCTCCCGGAAGCCTCACTGGGAATCATGAGACCTGTGATTCAACCTCTCCTGGACTTCACATTTTGTAGATATTCTACTGTTAGCTTTTCCCTTCTGTGGACTCTGCCCTAATCCAGGAGAGGTAGGTTTGCAAAAACCCATCTATCTCTTTTTCTCAGTCTGTTCCATTCTGCCAACATGGAACCATTCACTCCCAATGGTTGATAAATAGCATGACATATGTCTTTATTTTTATCATCTTTAAAATGAGAGAGCTGAACTAAATTACTCAATCATCCTTTTTTTTTTTTTTTTTGAGACAGAGTCTTGCTGTGTCACTCAGGCTGGAGCACAGTGGAAGGATCTCAGCTCACTGCAACCTCCCCTTCCTAGATTCAATTCTTGTGCCTCAGCCTCCAGAGAAGCTTGGATTATAGGCATGTACCAGCACGCCAAGCTAATTTTTGTATTTTTAGTAGAGACAGGGATTCACCATGTTGGCCAGGCTAGCCTTGAACTCCTGGCATCAAGCTATCCACTTGCCTCAGCCTCCCAAAGAACTAGGATTGCACGGGTGAGCCATCACACCCAGCCCTCAATCATCACTTTCAATAGTCTAGTCCAGGGGTCAATAAACTTATTCTGCAAAGGACCAGATTGTATACATTTTAGGCTTTGTGGGCCATATGGTCTCTGTCACAACTACTCTACTCTACAGCCACAGACAATGAATAAAAGAATGAGAATGGCTGTGTTCCAATGTATTAAAAAAAAAAAAAAAAAAAACAGGTGGTGGACTGGATTTGGCCAACAAGGTATAGATTGCCAACCCTGAGTCTAATTCTTCATTTTCCACACTCGTCTCGGCATCAGCAATGTGTTGAGTAGGAGGAACTTGAATCTTGCTTTCTGTCCTGCCTGTAGGAAGATAATAAGAACTATGAAATTGGTGCAGGAAATCTTAGTCTGTTGTCGGTTTAGGAGCTCTTCATCAGCAAGTGTGGTTTTCACACTATCTTAAGAATGTATTCAGAAAATTATTTTTTTCCTTTTGTAAGGCAGTTGGCTGTGTTTTCCACATGGAACAGTGGAAGCAAGGGCAACTATACTATTTTTAACCTAAAACCAACTTTTGTAGCCCTAAAAGTTCAGCAAGAGGAATATTTTAAGGGAAAATGAAAACAATAGTGTGAGCATGATACTCCTATTAAAATAGGGTGGGTAAATACATTCTAATTATAACTAGTACTTTAGGAAAACTGCCTCTAAAGATAAACTCAACCTCAATAAAACAAATACATTCCTATACAGGCCCTAGTATAGGAGCAACACTTCTGAGTTGAATTCACACAAGTTGAGCTGCTGTCTGAGCATTTTTCTACATTCAGCCCAAGTTATGAGATTCAGCTTATCTAAAAATTTCACTCAAATTTCACTCTGAGTTACAAATTCAATGCAATCTCTATCAAAATTCCAACATCTTTTGTGCAGAAATAGAAAAATCCATTTTAAAATTCATATGAAATATCAAGGTTATTTTGGGGAACCCAAATAACCGAGACAATTAGACAAAGAGACAATTTAGAAAAAAAAAAAAAATTGGAGGTCTCAAACTCCCTGATTTCAAAACTTACTACAAAGCTAAACAAAATAGGGTAGTAGCAGCCTCAAAACAGACATACAGACTATTGGGATAGAGGACCCAGAAATAAACCCTCACAGATATGGTCAAAATTATTTTTGACAAAGTTGCCAAGACCATTCAATGGGGAAAAGACAGTTTTTTCAACAAATGTTATGGCCAGCAGGCACAATAATGAACTTGGACGCTTACACCATATACACAGATTAACTCAAGATGGATCAAAAACCTGAACACAGGAGCAAAAACTACAAAACTCTTAGAAGAAAACTCTTAGTGGAAAAGCTTCATGACATTGGATTTGGCAATGATTTCTTAGATATGACACCAAAAGTGCAGGCAACAAAAGAAGAAATAGATAAATTAGACTACATCAAAATTAAAAACTTCAAAGGACACTATCAACAGAGTAAAAAGGCAACCCATAGAATGGGAGGAAATACTTGCAAACCATATATATCATATGTCTGATAAGGTATTAGTATCCAGACTATATAAAGAACTACAACTCAACAACAGGAAAAAAAAAAACCAACCCAATTAAAAAATGGGCAAAGGAGTTGAATAGACATTTCTCCAGAGAAGATATATGAATGGCCAATTTTTCACCATGAAAAAATGTTCAACATCACTAAGTAAATCAAAACCACAATGAAATACCACTTCATTCCCATTGGGATAGCTTTTATTTAAAAAAAAAAAAAACAGGAAATAAGTGCTGATGAGGATTTGTAGAAACTGGGACCCTTGGTCCAATGGTGGGAATATAAAATGGTGCAGTCACTATGATCATTTTTCAAAGAATTAAACATAGAATTACCATAAGTTCCAGTAATTCCATTTTTTGGGTATATACCCCTAAAAATGAAAGCAGGGACTTGGACAGACATTTGGAAACCCATATGCATGCAGCATTATTCACAATAGCCAAAATGTAAAAGAAATCCAAGTGTCCATTGACAGATGAATGGATAAATAAAATGCAGCATATACATATACATACAATGGAATATTATTCAGCCTTAAAACAGAAGGAGAATCTGATACATGCTATAAACCTTGAAGACTATGAGAATTAAACCAGTCACAAAAGTACAAATACTGTATGATTCTACCTATGAAAGGTACCTAGAATAATCAAATTCATATAAACAGAAAGTAGAATGGTGGTTACCAGAGGCTGCAGGTAGCAGAGAGTAGGGAGTTATTACTTATGGGTAGAGTTTCAGTTTTGGAAGATGAAAAATGTTCTTAAGATGGATGATGGTGATGGTTGCACTTAAAAATGGTTAAAATGATAAATTTTATGTTGCATATATTTTACCACAATTTTTAAAATTAGGAAAATAAATGTAATTCACTCCTTCAATTACTCCCTCCCAGCAAGTTTTCCTTCTCAAAAAGAATTATATTAATGATACCCATAATCTAGTAAAAACAGGATATTAGGCTGACATTGAATTGAATTCCAGCTCTGTCAGGGAATGTTTTAGTTACATGCCCATAGGCAAGATACTCTAAGCCTGTTTTCTCATATATAAAATATGGAAAGTAATTTATCTTAGTAAATCATGAGAAATAAGATAACACAAAAGATGTCTGGCAAGAAATTGACACTCAGTAAACAGAAGCTATCAGCAGCAGCAGCATTCATGTTTCCCATCCAAAAGTCATCTTAAAAACTTGAGGTCATCTTTGTCCTCTTTTTATAACCAGTTATCATATTTTGTCACCATGACAGGACGATTCTTTTTTCAAAATGTTTCATGATTTTTTTCTTTCTTTTCTCAAGGCTAACATCTCAAGTATCATCCCAAGCTGGACTGATAAGAATCTACAAATGGATTTTGGTACCTATATATATATATTTTTAACTTTCCTATAGGAATTAGACTATGATAGTCATTCATTCATCCTTCTTTTATTCAACAAATAGGTATTGTTTGTGCTAATGTAATCAATGAAATTGAGGTCAGGACCTCCAGATAGTACTCTGAACAAATCATGCCTAATATTCTGACTTTGTGGATTTATGTTATTTTCAATTTACAAATGTATTTGGTAAAATAGCAATTTCATGAAAGGTATAAAGGAAGAGCCTCGGGGACTTAGCTAAAAACAATCTTAAGGTGTTGCTTGAATAATATACTATAGTCATATGAATATTTTATGTGAACCACCTAACTTTGATATAGATATATGATTTTAAGTCATTTAACTGAAATGTTTTAAGACCATGGCTCCTAGCCCTTGGATAATTCCACAGCACTTTAATGGTAAATGATACATTAACTTAGCAAAGTGTCTAAACCACTCTTCTAACTAGGAAAACTGTCTCAGGAAAATTATTCAACAATATACCAAACTATACAAATCTCTTCATAAAATACCAATGATAATTAATCATCATTAATTACCAATTATACTATCATCATCAACAGATAACCTTTGGAATTAATCACCTGTAGTCCACATAGCTTGGGAAGCCAAAGATTCAATAAAGTTAAGTGTCTGTTGTTTTGGTTTGTAGTTTTCCCCTTTTGGCCAGTAATGGTATCCGTATTTCCTCTAAGAAAGCGCCATTCTCCAACAACTAATCCATTTATTTTGAGTAGGATTGAAAGACCTCTCCCCGCTGTAAGCATGTGCATAGAATTCCAACCTACTTAACCAGAGTTTCCCATTGCTCTAGTCATTTTCCAAAACAGGAAAATTAGATTAAAATTCGGAATTTTTGTTCACGGAAGAAAAGCCTCTTTTATACTAGGATGCTAAGCAGTTAAAATGCTGTAAGGCTGGGAATGACAGAAGAGAAACCTTAACACAATTTTGAATCCCTCATCCTACTATGCCCTAAAATATCACTGGACTTTTCAGTTACTTGAACAGTTAATTCGTTTTTTGCTTAAGGCATTTTGAATTAGATTTTCTTTCTCTGGCCCCATTGAAAATATCTTTATCGACACATTCATTTAGCCATCTCTTTAAGAATAAAAATGGTAAACAAAAGGGAAAGCAGGCAAAGGATGAGGACAGTGTGTAAAGGATCCTTATGACCACACTGTGCCTGGTTTCTAGTCCAGGACATTTTAGGCAGTTTTTCACTTATGAGCATATATCTTATGTGTCCTCTTCTCCTTTCGTGAATTGCCAGAATCGGTGGCTGGCACTCCTCAAGGCTGACACCCACCATTAGACAGATGGAACTGAGTGGGGCAAGGCAGAGGCCAGGGAGACCCTGCCAACTCATTTGGCCTCAGGCCCAGCCCTACTCTATAACCACTGCTGCTGTCAATATCTAGCTAAGGCTGGGCTGAGTTCTCTTTACTGTCAGTTTTTCTAGGCTCCTGAAGTTGACAGTGACATTGCTCCTTCCAGGCCTGATGGGTACACGTGCCAAATCACAGCTTTGCATGGTTGGTAAGGTATCCCTTGGCACTCAGGCAGGCTGAAGTTGCCTCTCATCCCAGGGGCTCCTGCACCACAGGGGTTGTCAGGGAGAATGCCTGGAACAGCTGTCACCCCTCTGCTTGCCAGACTGATGTGATTGGCTTTGTTGGCATTCTCTCCTTCCCCACACCTCCTAAAGTTGTCCAGTTCGTAAGTGTCAGCTTTCCAGAGAAAGAGGACTGTTCTTGGTTTGTCCTCCTCACCAGGTTCATCTTTTATTCTACATCTAGAAGGGACCTAAAATGTGATCATGTCACACCCTGGCTTAACTTTTCAAGGGTTTTCCCAGCCTGATGCTCAGGGTCCTTCATGATCTTGACCAAGGATATGTATCTGCCCCAAACTTCACCATTCACAACCCACCCAAATCTTGTCACCTCCAAGCCATTCCAAATGTGCCAAGTTTTCTTCTATTGGCATCTCTTGCATGCTGCTGTGACTTACCCCATCATGTCTGCTTAAGTCTTTTCTGTCCTTCAAGTGTCAGCTCAGATATACCCTCATTCAGAAAATGTTTCTGAATCCCCAAACATAGAGGAGGGGAAATGAAGTACCCCTACTCAGTGTTCTCACAACCTCTGAGTTTACCTGTATCCTAGAACCCCTCATACTGTATTGTAACTACATATTTATACATGGCTGTGGTTTGACTATTTTCATCCCCACCAAAATTCACGGTGAAACTTTTCATCACCATTGTGGTAATATTAAGAGGTACGGCCTTTAGTAAGTCATGAAAATGGAGCCCTCATGGATAAGATTAAGGATCTTATAAAAGGCCTTGAGAGTAGGTTCATTCTCTTCTGCCCTCCCACCATTTGAGAATATAACATTCCTCCCCTTTTTGCCCTTCTGCCAAAGGGCATGTGGGACCCAACAAGAAAGTTCTCACCAGATGCCAGCACCTTGATCTTGGATTTCCCAGCCTCCATACCTGTGAGAAAATAAATTTCTGTACTTTACAAATTATCCAGTTTCAAGTATTTTGTTATAGCAGCACAAACAGACTAAGACAATATGTGACTCCTTTTATAGCCTGTGAACAGATTGAAAATAGGAATTATGTCTCTTACCTGGTATACAATAAGTACTTCACTTATGTTTGTTAAATGAATAAATTAATGGCATATAAATAGCTGTGCTTCCCTACTAGAATTAGAGCATAAAATAAGACAGTAAATGCCTGACTCCTAGGAGATGTTTCATTTCAGGAAAAATGTTACTGCTGTCTTCTGCTAGTCCATAGGAGTGCCTGATTCTAAGTGAATGTGAATTGTACTGGCCAGGACATAGAGGAGCAGGAGGACTGTCACCACTGTTTCTTGCCTCTTATAGGTCTAATAGAGAAGAAGAACTGGCTGTGGAGTTTCCCATTACCACTTCCACCACACCAAATCCCTTTATCTCTGTGCCCACTCCCAAAGAGTAGCACATCATGGGTGTATACAGAGCAGCAGGGAGCACAGCCCTGCTTTGGCAATCAGTGGTACCAGTGTCTCTACACTGTCCATGACTGGCAGGGGTACCTAGCAGCTACTGTGCAGCTGCATGCCCATGGTAATGGGTGTCAGCAATATTGAGGGCAGTGAGACTTCCATGTTACCTGCAATGCTAGCTCAGTGTATTTGTTTTATCCCAAATATTAGGATCTGTGCTAATAATGGTGTGCTGCAGTGGCAGTTACAATGTTGAAGCTCCCTTTTCTAGATTAGTAGTGTCCTCTTACCAGCAGCCAGAACTAGAAAATAGAAAATTAGATAAATTAAACCCAAATCAAAAATTAAAGAACAGAATATAGCTGGTAGAAGAGAGGATCTTTTCATCAATACTTGTGCTTCCACCTCATATACCATAGAAAACTGGAAGAAGCTAGAGAATTATTTTTTTTCTTCTGTCAATGAGACCATTTCCTCTAAACTAATATGGTCCAAGATAATATTAAAACACTAGGTACTGTATTGAAATAGAGCCCCAAACCTTGAGTTCAAACCTTGGTTTTGCTGTTTATTTATTTCTCACAATGATGTTGGATAAGATCCTTCTCAGCCTAGGGACCGTTATCTGTAAAAGGGGCATAATGAAGACCCATCTCATTGGATTAATATATGGATTATGTAAAATAATGTATATCAAAGTGCTTTACAAACAAGAGGTGTGATCCAAAGTCGCTCTGCAGGGCATAGTCCTTTACATATAGAAGGTGCTTGATGAATATGGGTTGAATTGAAATACAAGGGAGCTATCACTAAACACAGCATTGAAATGTTGAAGGATACATTGATGTTTCCTTACTCTCTCCATTTCAGGTCATTCTCCTCAGTTTGGGAGAAAGAATTGACATTTACCAGATGATTTGCAACTGGGTAGGAAAAATAAATAGGAAGTGAGTCTTTATTTCAGTGAAAAAGGTGCCCTCAAGGTTCTGAAGCAGGAATCACACTTCCTGGGTATCTTTAGAGATTTTCACAGTTCCACAAAGCTCCTCCATATACACACTAAGGAAGTTTGGGGGTGAAGAAGCTCCAGGGAGTGGTTAGCTGCATTCTCTTGACTATTAAGTGGAATAGGGTTTTGCTAGTTGTGGGTAATGGAAGTATTCAACATTGCCAAAGATACCAAAAAAAAAAAAAAAAAAAAAAAGAAGCCACACATGGCTTCACTGAGAACAGAAAAGGGCAGTCTTGGCTAATTGACTGTCAACAGATGCCTTGCCAACAGTGCTTCAGATGATGGGAGTCATGATTCAAGCGAGGCAGGAATCGGCAAACTCACAATGCCTGCCCAGTGGGCAATGAGAATCATCGAGGAATGCTAGGTATAGATGCAAATACAGACTTATGAGAGAAAGGTCCTGCAGTAGACCAGAGTGTATGCCCTTTTAAAGGAAGATACTCACAGTTGTCATGCAGAAAAAGGACAGTGTGCACGTCAGGTTTTCCATGAAATCTCTGATTTTTTGTAAAAGTTGAATATTTTTGTTTCCCGAAAGGCAAAGAACCCCTGTATTACTCAAGAAAAGACATCCACAAGCAAGATTTAAATCATGGTCAGCCAGTGTGCATCTTCTGGTTTAGAGTTTCTCTGACATTCTTCAGAGATTTCTTGTTTTCATGAGGGTCATAGTCCACACACTGGCACATCCTAAGGCCTGTGGATGACTGGATTACGCTGTAGTCACAAGAAAACCATGAAGTGCATCAGGATCCTTAGGAAGAGAGCTGTGATGTGGTAGGGCACAATATCTTGTGAAGCACGGGCGCTATGGCAAATGAGGGGGTGAAGGCTTTCCTATGCAGCTTAAACAGCATAGAAGACACCAAACACACACACACACACACACACACATACACACACACACACACCAGACTAGATCTCACGGACAGTGTCACACAGGTAAAACCATGCAGCAAACTCAATAGGAGAGCCCTGTAGGAGAATGGAAAGAGCATTGTGCTAGGAAACAGAGACTTAACTGCAAATCACCTAGCTTATCGTGATTAAAATAATGCACTCTTTATAAGGTAGTTTAAAGGATTCAATGAGATTCTATGTTTGACACCTAGCATACCGTTTGGCAAATAGTATATTCAATTATTATTGTTATTATTAAAGAAGTTATGCCCTATTCAAACATAGACTTTTCCTGTAACACACATTTCATAGCACCCAACTCACAGTGACAGACCTCACAAATATCATCTGTGGTGGGTTGGTTTCATGGTTTTGCATATTGCTAAAGAGGGAAGGGCGAGGGAATCAACTCGAGAGGATTGGTTTGCAGAATTTAGTTACACTGCTGCCTCCCCCAGCTTTGCTCATTATAATTTTCCACCGGGCTGTGGGTGGAGAGTCAGTAATGTCACATTGGACAGGAGGAAAGCTCCTGGGTAGGAGAGCTTCTTGCTAATAATTAAGCCCTTTCCATAGTGGGAAATTCAGCTGAAAAATGAGGCTATCACCATTTTTGTTATAGTTGACATATTTCCCTTTACCACTGCCTAAACAAGATCTTTTTAGGAATGGAGAAACAAATGCTTAACGACATTTTCCAAAGGAGTCTTATGTGTGTCTGAGCTCTGATCTGTAAACACGGCTCCAGTTGAGTAGATGGAAGCTGTGTGTTTGCAGTTCTGAATTTGTCAGCCTGTTCACTTGTCGATTTCCATGTGCATTTACTCATACCCTCTATCAGTCTTAAGGGTTAGTCCATTTGAGTGATTGGTATATAGATGAGCTATCATAAAATGGGCAATATGTATAAATGTCTGCAAATAAAAAATTAAATTGACAGACAATTCCTTGCTGGCCACCAGTCATGTGTTTTCAAGGTGAACTAACTAGCCCAACAAGCAACATTTAATGAGGAGCTCATTTCTCACTGTCTCTTCTTGAAGGCTTGGATCACTGCACAATGGACTATAGGAATTGCTGCTGAGAAGACATTGTTATTATGTGAAGAAAAAGAACATGTGTTTTTTCTGCAAACATTTTGATAAACATTGAAAATTTTGCTTTATATACAAGGGGCTACAACTGAACAATTTAGCATATACACAGTTTCTTTTTGGCAATAGATATAAACCTAGAAGCCAATAAATTGAATTTTGTCAATCAAATATAATGGATGTTCTAGATAAATAAAATAAATTACTTGAATTTTACTGAAAAACCTCTCTCAAAATGTCACAATTTTTGCTTTGTGGTTTCACATTTATACATGATGCATTCACGTTGAAGCACCTTCCAGCAAGGGAGAGTTACTGTAATTTTTTAAAAAATTAATAAAATACAAATAAACAGAGAACAACAGTATCACAGAAGATAGCAGCAAAGTCATATATTGGCTACAAGGATTAATCAGATTTCTGAACATGAGTCTCAAACCTTTCTCTATGTTCTTTGTATGTTTGAGCAAAAAAGCAAAACATGGGATGATCACACCATAGAAAAGAGAAGAAGCTTACCAATTTATCAGGAATACAAGCTTTGGTTGATATTGTATTATTTCACTTATTACACAGTAGTTTTATTATGTTATTATTTCTACTAATATATCTATTAGATGAGTTTTAAAATAAAGATCCAAGCATGGTAGTTCCTCCATAATGGGGGAAGAATAACTCATGCTGTTTATTAGTAGAGCAATTCCAGTGTCTATTTTATAGACTCTATGATTACTTTCTGCCTGTTTTACTATTTCTTAGTAAACTTTTGTAATCCACAGTTTACTTCATTGAGTATGTAAATTGTTCAGTTTCAGTAATATTGTGATTAATTTAATAAGAAATATTCTTACAAAAGCACAAAAACAGGCAAAATATATTTTACAACAGTGTTAGGATAGGGAATCAGAAATTACTTTTCATTAAACTATCATCATAATCTCCTTCTGTGATGATGCTTAGAGTCATTCCTTTGCCTTAGCTTCAATCTACGGAAAATGGAAAGAATAAGACACACACTTGAATATTTATTTGGATGAACATTCCCCCTTCCTCATTCATGCTAAGGTTTTGGTAACTCTGCCTGAACCCAGTCTACAATCCGCATGTATTTATGCAGAAAGAAGGGCAGGACAGGTTTCATGTCCACTTTATGCACAGGTTGAACAGCATGATGGGAAAGTTTCTTAAATGTAGACTGAAAGGTAATGTAAGGCAGAATACCTTCATCTTTCTCTATGTAGGACCATACTTGATTTTACAAGCACAAACCCCTCTGTGGAGCTGCTATGTGCATACACGAAGGGGATAATTTCAGTTAATTTATATCTAAAACAAAGTACCCCCTAAAGAAAGTAATTTTAAAAATTCATATTTTCTGCTTCTTACTGTGTCAGTTTTTGGTAAGTTGAATTTTTCTGGTATGTTCATTTATATTGCATTTATATTTCAATTTTATTGTCATAAAATTCTCCACAATGCCATCTTAACTACATTTTTACTGTTTGTACAATATATAGTGAGGTCCCTTCCTACTTACTATTCCTGACATTGGCTATTTGTATCTTCCTTTTTAAAAATCAGTCTTTCCAAGTGTTTCTCTATTTTAGTAGTCTTTAAAAAAAAAAAAAAACTTTTGGCTTTTTATTATCTTTATTGTTAATTTTTATTTTATTAATCTTTGTTATTATTACATCCTGCTAATTTCTTAGGGTTTAAGTTACTGGGTTTTTCGTACTTTCAAAAGGTAGACATGTAATGCATTGATTTTCAGCATATACATATATATATGCTCTCTCTATATATGTATAGTTATTTTTATATTTTTAAATTTTCAGATTGACAGATTAAATTGTATATAGCATGACATTCTGAAACATATATACACTGCACAATGGCTAAACCAAGTCAAGCAACATATGCATTACCTCACACAGTTGTCATTTTTGTGGTGAGAACATTTTAAACCTTAGCATTTTTTAAGAATACAATGTACCATTGTTTATTATGTAGTTGCCATGTTGTACAATATGTCTCTTGAACTTATGCTATCTAATTGAAATTTTGTAACCTTGGATCATTTCCTCAACCCCGTCCTCCACCACCACTCCAGCCCCTGGTAACCATTATTCTAATAAGATCAACTTGTTTTAGATTCTACATATGAATGAGATCATGTGGTATTCGTCTTCCTGTGTCTGGCTTGTTTCATTTAACAAAACGTTCTGCAAGTCCATCTATGTTGTTGCAAATGTCAAGATTTATTTTTTATTTGTATATGTTTAAATTTATGCATATTTTAAATCCACAAGGACATTGTTATACATTCAGCATCTACTTCTATTTATCTATGTATTACCTTTCTGTTGTCTTTCATTTATTTCTGCATCTCCAAACTTTCATCTGGGATCATTTTCCTTCTGTCTGAAATGTACTTCTGAATTTCCTTTAGTGATGAGTTACCACCATTTTTGTTCATCTGGAGATGTCTTCATTTCACTTTTATTCTTGAAGGATATTTTCCTAAGGTGAATCATCCAGGTCACTAATTTTCTTCCAGGACTTTGAAGATACTCTTTTTTCTGGCTTCATTGTTTCTAGTGATAACTCAGCTGTCAGCCTTATTCCTTTAAAAGTAATGTTTTTTCACTGACTGCTTTTAAGATTTTTAAGAAGAACGTCCAAGTGTGGATTTCACTTAACATACCTTGCCTGAAGTTCATGAGACTTCTTGAAAATGTGGCTTGATGTCTTTCATCAGTTTTGAATAGTTTTAGCCATTTTCTCTCAAAATAATGATTCTGTACCATTCTTCTTCCTTCCTTTTGGTTCAATTCCACATATATTAGATCTTGGAACCATGTCCTGCATATTGCTTATGCATTCTTCTGTATTTTCTATCATTTTGTCTCATTGTGTCTCATTTTGGGTATTTTTTTCCAATCTGTCTTTCAATCACTAATTCTTTCTTCACTAATTGTTTCTAATCTGCAGTTAATTCCATCTATTAAGTTGTTAATTTTGGCTATTTTTTCATTTTCAGATTTTTATTTATTTTTTAGTTTTCAATTCTCTACTGAAATTTCTAGTCTTACCTTTTATACCCTTGAATATATTGGGCATACTTATTTTAAAGTCTAGGTATTAACACTGCACTACTAGGGGTGCTATAAGTCAGTTTCTATTGTTTATCATTTCTGCTGCTTTTCATCTGCATTGTCTTGTCTCTTGATTACTTCTACTTTTATTGTAATAATTACATTTCGGTTGTAGGAATAATTTGAGACCAAATCTCTTCCATGATTAGTTTCTACCTCGTCCCTGGGGCACTAGCAATCTAGGATTCACTTTAATCCAGTTAAATGATTATTAATATATTTGCTAAAGCTGCCATAATAAACTATCACAGATTGGGTAGCTTAAACAGCAGAAATTTATTTTCTCACCATTCTGGAGGCTACAAGTCTCAGATCAAGTTGCTAGCAGGGTTGGTTTCTTCTGAAGCCTCTCTTGTTGGTTTGTAGATGGCTATCTTCTCCTTCCTGTGTCTTTACCTGGTCTTCCCTCTGTGTGTATCTGTGTCCTAATCTTTTCTTCTTACAAGGACACCAGTCACATTGCATTAAGGCCCACTCTAATGGCTTCACTTTAACTTAATTACTTTTTAAAGACTCTGTCGTCAAATACTGAAACAGTCTGAGGTACCAGGGGTTAGGACTTGAACAGATGAATTTCAGGGGGACATAATTCAGCCCATAACAATGAGTGAATGAGATGACTCAAAGCTACTGATCTATTGGGAAGGGGTGCTGTTTACCTCTTAGTTCAGTGCTGCCACTCTTTAAGATCCCAAGACAAAGTCAAGGAGTTCACCAGGTCTGTGCTTTTTTGGTGGTCCCTAGAATTCAAGTCCATAGCCCCTTAGTTTTATGAGATTCTCAAAATGTCTCTCAGGTTTGTAATCTGTCAGCACTCGCCCTCTGCAAGCAGTAAATTCTCAAAGAGGAAAAGCTCTCCTCCTCTAGCCTAGCAAATATTCAACAACATGTCGACTGTCTAGTATTTAGGAGTAGATGTGCAATATATTTTATCCAGATTTTCTAGTTGGCCTCAGTGGAAGAACTGGCACATTTCTTTCTTTTCATTGTCTATCAAGAATGAGAGATTTCCTTAGTAATGTGTATATGTGTTTGTGTGTGTATTTAAATAAACAGAGTTGTGTATATTATTAGTTTATTACAAAATAATGTTATGAAAAATTCAAGGTATAGAGACATGTTTACAGAAAAAATAAACATGAACCTCACTGCCATTTTCCACTCTCCCACCAATCCCACTTTCTCCAGAGGTGAAAACTGTTGACATATTACTGTACATCCTTACATAAAATTTGCTGTACACTTGTATATGCACATAAAATATGTGCTCCATTCTCAATAAATGCCATCAGACATACCTTAAGTTCACTTAATGTCTTTCTTTCTGTGTAGGTTCACATAGATCAACCACATTTTTTAAATTGTTATGTAGAACATTAATATGAATATACCATCATTTATTTACCCATTGCTGTATGATGATCTTTTAGATTATCTTTAATTTTTTGCTATTTTGAACAGTGTTGTAATGAACATCTTTGCACATGTCTCTTCCTGCACACAGATAAATATTACTAGGTAGAAGTGTGCATGCACTTCAGATTTTAATACTTACAAATTTCTCCCCAAACACTTTACCAGTCTATACTCCTGGAAATAAAAATGTATGAGAATGCCTGATTCACAGTACTCTCACAAACTCTAATTTCCCAAAATATTATGAGCATCTTTTCCTGTTATTGATTTTTCTTTTTATGTAAATTGCCTGTTTATGGCCTTTGCCCCTTTTACTATTTATGTCCCTGTCTTTTTTTATTTTATTTGTATTGGCTATTTCATATTTGCAATAGTATTTTAAAATACAATGCCAAACTGCTACCTGGTTTTAATTTTTGTGACAATTCAATATTTTTAAATTGTATGTGATTAAATCAATTTTTTTCTTCTGTGTTCCAAGTTTTTATCACTCTTCTGCATTTTCTTATTAGATATTAGTTTTAAAGTCATCATCATAAATTTCATTTTATAATCTTGTAAGTGTTGCACTGAATTTATTAATATGGAAGAATTGTCAACCTAAAATATTGATTCTCTCCCTCTGGTAAAATAGTACCTTTTCATTTATTCAGGTCTTCTCTTATGTCTTTCAGGAAAGATTTATAGTTTTTAATATCAGTATTAAGTATCATTTGGTTTAGTTTTACATATTTGAAATATTTTATTGTTGCAAATGCTTCCAAATTTTTATGAGTCAATGTGATTTTGCTTTGTTTTCTTGTAGAGACACTTTTATGTTTAGAAATTTTCTTCTTTCTAGTTTACTACAAATTTTATCAAGAATGAGCATTTAATTAGATTAAATGCTTCTTTGGAATCTTTTGGGATGATGATATGATTTTTCCTCTTTCAATCTGTTAGTGTGGTGACTTGCTTTAATAGAAATTATTTCATGCTTGATCATTCTAGTATTCCTGAGACTAAACCACTTGATAAGGATTTTGATTTATTATAACACATTATTAGATTTTTCTTAATATTTAAAGATTTTACATGTATTTAATAATAAAATTTATAATTCTCTCTCATTTTTATCTATCTGTATTTTTTTATCTAGATTACAGAAGCCTCATGTACTGAAGTAAAAAAATTTTATCTGTCTCTGCCATGAAATGGTTTATATAGCATCGGAATGATTGGTTATTGAGAAACTTTTTGTTGTTATTTTTGGTATATCGTTTCTAAGCAATCTTTATTTGGACTGGTTTTGGTACAATATACTCCACTGTTTCATTGTTGGCCGCATGTATGTCTTCTTTTGAGAAGTGTCTTTTCATGTCCTTTGCCCACTTTTTAATGGTTTTTTTTTTTTTTCTTCTTGTAAATGTTTTTAAGTTCCTTATGGATGCTGGATATTAGGACTTTTTCAGATGCATAGGTGCAAAAATGTTTTCCCATTCTGTAGGTTGTCTGCTTACTCTGCTGATAGTTTCTTTTGCTGTGCAGAAGCTCTTTAGTTTAATTAGATCCAATTTGTTTTTGCTCTTGTCATCTTCATCATGAAATCTTTGCCCATGCTTATGTCCTGAATGATTCAATGTGAAAATTTAATCCATTCACATTTATTGTGATTGAAGATACATTGGAACCTATTCTTAGCATCTTATTTTCTTTTTACTGTGTTTGCTTGGAGGATTTCCCCTTTTTTAATACATTTTTTTTAGAATTGACTAATCAAATTTTGTTGTATTTTTCTTTCCTTTAATGGTTTGATGGTTTTCTATGTGCCCTTTGATGGCTATACTTAGTTTTATTTCAATTTATTTATTTCCCTCAATATCTAGGGTTAGTATTATAACCTTCTCTTGAATTAAACAATAACATTATCATATTTGTACTTCTCTTTCTCTATACCCTGCCACTTCCTTTGTTAGCTGCATGTTCTTACTTTTTATTCACTATTCATTAACAACTACATAGTTGTAACAATATAATTTTATTTTTATTTGTTTTATTGTAGACCACTGTTTTATTTTCCCTTGTATTCTTTTTGGATTGTATCTGTTTTACTGGAATATCTTCAGTTGCTATTTCAAGGGGTTTCCCTGAGTAATTATGTTTTTGAGAGTGCATGTGAGAGAGAGAACTTAACTTTTCCACTTATGTGCAAATTTAGCTGAAGTGGAATTCTTGATTCAAAATTATTTTCCCTAAGAATAGTTTAAGGCATATTTTCATCATCTTCTAGAATCTAGAAAAGTCTGATAAAAATTCATTTTTTGTAGGAGAAATATGTTTTCCCCTCTGGAAGTTTTTAGGATTGTCTTTTAACTATTGTCCTGAAATTTAGTATGGCTTTTAAAAATCATTTATTCTACTTGTTTCTTGGGGATACATTAATCATATATTTTGCCACATAAAGTAAAATTCATTTGCTTAATAAGATAATACTCATAAGTTCCAGGCATTAATAAGTAAATTAATTTTGCAGGGGAGGACATGTTTTCAGCATACTACAACATGGCAATCATAGTTCAAAATAGAATACATATCAGATCACATTTACTTTTCTTTGGGTTAAAATTTATTGGCTCATTGGATTGCCTAGACTGGCTCTTGTGTTCAGTTAAACAAACACAGTCTGTGAAATTGGCAATACAGCATTTAATTCTTATCTACTTTATTAGCCTATGGAGAAATAAAATGAGATATGATATATAAAGCATTTTCTGATAGTATCATGGAAAGAATCGAGGGCCTATATTTTACATTATAGGTTCTAGAATCAGACATTGGAATTATAGCCAAAGTCTTGCCACTTAATAACTTAGTGACCTTGGTCTCTTCATTTATAAAAGTGAAGGTAAGGCATCTATTTTTACAAGTTTGTTGTCATAATTAAATGAGAATTCATGTAAAAATGACTGACATGCTGCCTGCTGCTTGGCTCATAGTAAGATTCATCTTCCTCTTTCTGCTCTGCTAAAAAAAGCTTTTGTACACACTCTGTATTGCTAAAAGATGTTAAGATGCAGATAAGCTTAGATCAGCAGTTTTTATTTCAACCAAGAAAGACAAACATAGATAATAACTATTTAAATAATTAATAGGCTGGAACAAACTATTCACTGATGCTATGCATGAAAAATAAGAATTCGCTGCCAGGACCTAATTCGTGTCCTTGGTCAATACATTTTCCCCCCTCTTTGTTTCAGGAAAAATTAACAGTATTGTGCAAAAAAAAAAAAAAAGGCTAGTCAGGGCCTAGAAAAGTATAGACAAGTAAATTAAGTAAATTGTAGTTATTGCTACTAAGTTATTATCATTGACTTGAATTCTAGAAGATATTACTACCAGTATTACTATTCATATATAAAAGCAAATGAGAGTGTGATTCAAAGGACTAATAAATTACTCTAACTTCACTCCATAGTAATTCTATTTCCCTTTACATCTCTGGTTAAATGGCTCCACTCAAATTCATTCTCCAGACTGATAACATTGAGACTGTGGATCTAGCTACTAGGTGGCCTTTTACTCATGGCCTCTGACAGGATTACACACTAAAACCCTGGTGTCAGGCAGAGGACTCATAAATGGGGGCCTTTGACCAAAAGGAAGGCTTGATGAGGACCTGTTTATATTTAGAATAAACTCCTTCTTTACTCCTACCATTTAAGTGGTGGCGTTTTTCATGGCTTCTATATCTATATTCCTCTGTTCTGGGGGATGGTGGCAGTTCCCTAGGGAATCTTGCACAGTCTCATACATTCAGCTACATCCTATGACCTTCAAATATATAACCCCAACTCTAGCTCAGCCTTTTATTTTCTCTCTCTCCCTCTCTCCTGCATCAGGCCAGTAGCCATAGCTTCTAGCCTTTAGATTACTCAGGCAAGAAACCATAACTGTCTCTGTGCCCTTGGAGACTCTCTCACCAGATTTAAGGGGCAGCCACCACTCTCTTTTCTGACCCTCTGAGCTCAGAGCAAGAAGAGGCAAAACAAAGCAGGTTTTGGGGCAGGGGTAGGAAATTTCACACCTAACTGCTGATACAAATTATCTCTTGAGCCTGGTCAATGTTTAAAAATTACTCTAGCTCTTGAGGTGCTATTAGGATCCATTGGTGACTTCCTGCTGGCTTTTCCTAACCATAGTTCTCTTGACCCGTTAGGGGCTCTCCTTCAGCTGGCCGCTACTGGTATCCTTCAGTTTCTGTACCCAGTGCTTCACCCTCAGTTTCTACAGGATTCCCCTTGTACTCTGGTAGACTTTTTTTTTGGGCAAAATGTTGTCTTCAGTGATCTCAAGCCAACATTCTTGTGATAGACATGGATTCCATGCCTTTTCCCCAGGATCTCCTTTGGCTCTCTATTGGAGGAAAATGCATTGTTTTCAAAATTCAGCCTTCACTGTGCTTCCATGAGCAGCTTCACTTAGCATCTCTCTCTTTGATAGTCTCTGGCACAGGTCAGGCATCAGTCCAGTATCTTCCAAATGCAGGAAAGAATCTGGCCCCCATCAGTACCTGAAGTAAGGAAAACTCACTCATCCCATGCCCCTCACCCCTCCCAGGTTGGTTAGGAATCAGAGTTCTACACAAAGAAATTTTGTCATCTCCAATCACCTTAACCTCTTATAGCCTCAGTATGTATAAGTTGTTTAACTAAACCCACACACCTTGGAACATACCATCCAGTCTTTATGCCTTAGTCAAAAGCTGAGGATGCATCCTGTTTCAACATCCAATTTTTCTAAATTGAAGGACTTACACAAGGTAACTGATAAAGTTTGAATGTTTGTCCCTGCTCAAATATTATGTTGAAATGTAATTCCCAGTGTTGGAGGTGGGGCCTGGTGGGAGGTGTTTGGATCATGGGGTCAGATTCCTCATGAATGGCTTGGGCCATCCCTTTGGTGATAAGCGAGTTCTTGCTATGAATTCACACAAGATCTGGTCATTTAAAAGTGTGCAGCACCTGACCCCCCCACCACCCCTCAACACTTTCTCTTGCTCCTGCTTTTGCCATGTGACATGCAAGTTTCCCTGCTTGGCCTTTCGCCATCATTGTAAGCTCCCAGAGGCCTCCACAGAAGCAGATGCCAGCACTATGCTTTTTGTACAGCCTGTAGAATCTTGAGCCAATTAAGCCTCTTTTCTTTATAATTACTCAGTCTCAGGTATTTTTTTAAAACAATGCAAGAATGGTCTAATTCAGTAACATTCATGTTTCTCCCTCTTGCTCTTCATGTCACCATTTCATGCCTACAAAGGTGAAATAGTGCCTGTCACGATTGCCACTTTGTGAATTCATATGTAATGAGACTTATTCAGCTTCAGGTCTTATGGATAGACTTCTTTTTCCATAAGAAGCAATATTTACTTTTGATTATTTTAAGTCATAATCTCATCTGACCAACAGCAAGATGAAAATAACTGGGGCTGTATAAATAAATGAGTTATTTATGGACGTTCTCATTTTAAAGAAACATTAACTCATAAAGGATTATGCAGAGTACGGTAATTGTTCTTGATTTTAATTATTAGAATATAGCATTTATAAAACTGATACCTTGTTGGTTTGCATAATTCAGTTGCAAAACAAGTGAGTAGTATTGATTCCAGCCTAATTCTCCATCTCTGCATTCCTCCTTCTGCCAATCCATGTGTCTCCTTTTACCCCACCTGCATTGTCAGCTCCAACTCCAGGTAAGAGGAGTGTTGCTATAACAAATTGCCACAAACAGCACAAATTTATTACCTTACAAATCTGGAGGTCGGAAGTACCAAGGGAGTCCCAATGGGTAAAATCAGGCTGTGCTCCTTTCTGGAGGCACTTAGAAGAGATTCTGTTTTCTTGCATATTCCAACTTCCAGAGGCAGCCTGCATTTCTCATCTCATGGCCCACTTCCATCTTCAAAACCAGCAATGGCTAATCAAGTCTTTCTCACATTGCATAATTCTGGTCACTGTTTCCATAGTCTCGTCTCCCTATCTGACTCTAACTCTCTCTTCTGCCTTCTTCTTCTCTTTTAAATATGTTTACGATTATATTGCACCCACCTGTGTAATTCAGGTAATCTCTTTGTCTTTGGGTCAATTGATTAGCTACCTTAATTCCATCTGCAACCTTTGCCACATTACAACATGTCGACAGGTTCCTGGGGTTAGATTTTGGACATGTTTGCGTAAGGCATTATTCTGCCTACCACACAAGAAGTAACCCCAAACTGCAGCAGAAGTTCCCTAAATCTCTTGTTGCCTTCACCTTCCATCACCCCTTAGGAAGCAGGTGTCTACTATTCTAGCTGCTAATCTGACCCTGGCATCATAGCCAGCAATGTACTCAATAGTACCTTCCAAAAAAGGACAGGATTCTGAGCCTGTTTTGCAAATACAGGAACATTCAGCCATGCCCAGGTGTTTACATACTGTCTATATCTGCTCTCATGCTCTCACGCTACAATAGCAGAGTTGAGTGTGAAGCCTGCAAAGTCTAAAATATTTATCATCTGGTCCTTTATAGAAAAGCTAAAACGTTTGTTGGCACCTGCTATGCAGAGCTGCTCCCTTTTGGATTTATTCTTACTCTTAGATTGTAGCCTTTCATTGTCCCTACTGAAAACCAAGAATGTAGACCAGGGCCTCTCCCCATTGGTGGACTCTGAACTTCATTTCTCATGCCACCAGCCCTGTTAGTCTGCTACAAGTTGAGATCAATTTCTCAACCTCTAGGCTGACAGTTTCAGAATCAGCAAACTGTCTTGAGAAAAAATGTGCCAAATGCAAGGTTAGCTTATTTCCCAGATTTTTTTTTCCTGCAAATCCCTTCTATTTTAGTAGTCCTCCAGTGCCTTCAAACATACATTGTTTTTACTTTGTCTAGCTTTTCTAGTTGTTCTCAGTAATAGGATTGATCCAAGCAATCTGGTCTGCTATTGCCAGAAATAAACTTTTAGTGCTGGTGTTATATTTTTGTTGCCTCTAAGTCCTTGTTATAGTATCCATATTCCTTTATATTTTATTCTGCTGTCTTTTGGGTTTATCTTACGATTTCTTCATGGCTTTTATAATTTCCTGGGAACTATGTTTCCTTGCTTTCCTTTTTTTTTGAGACGGAGTCTCACTTTGTCGCCCAGGCTGGAGCACAGGGGCACGATCTCAGCTCACTGCAACCTCTGCCTCCCAGGTTCAAGCGATTCTCCTGCCTCAGCCTCCTGAGTAGCTGGTATTACAGGCATGTGCCACCATGCCCGGCTAATTTCTCTATTTTTAATAGAGACAGGGTTTCACCATGATGGTTAGGCTGGTCTCGAACTTCTGACCTCGTGATCCACTCACCTTGGCCTCCCAAAGTGTTGGGATTACAGGCGTGAGCCACTGCACCTGGCCTGTTTTCTTGCTTTCTAATGAGGAAGATAGGTCTTAAGAAATATTCTGAATTCTGCAGTTATTTTCTCAGGTAAACTTATCTTTATTCAAAATAACACTTTTTCCCTTCTTGTGCACTGATTTACTAGAGCCCTCATGGATTTAGTTTTGTCTCTGTCTTTTCATCCATCTTCCAACTAAGCAAAATTAATTTAGACTTGATAATAATTTGGTTGCTTTTAGTCTCCCTTATCAGATGAATAACAAATCTGATTATTAGTTTTGTTCTCAACTAGAGGAAAAATAGATGCATTATTTCCATTCCAAATTTTGTCGTAGTTTCTTCCACCTTCTGGTGTATCGTGCATCATTGGCATCCTTGCTCTATTCAAGTGAAATATCCTATTCTCACTGCTCATTCTTTCTGATTCTGAATTGAATGAGTTCTTAACATTTTTTTCTCTTAAAGCATTTACTGAAATGAAAGTTCTTACATCTCTCATTTTTGATATTTTTTTCCAGTTTCTTCTAATGAATAAATATGCAAAAGTGAGGTACAGTGTTTCTGCCATCCCATGGAGAAGCGCTGATAACCAGGGACAACTGGAAACTCTTCTGATTCAATGGTACAGTTGCTAGTTTTCTGGTTCCAGAGATGTACACAATTTCTTAATTTCTCAGATTGAGTCTGTTTCAAGGGGTGAAGCCTGGATAGGTTCTTCTCTAGTCCGGCACTAAATGCATTTCTGGAAATCTCTCTCACATTCTTGTATTATATTTCCCACAAATCTTAGTTGTTGTTTTTTTTTAATGTTGGCTTAAAACATACCTTATATAAGTATACTCCTGTTTAGGTAGTGTATTTAGGAACTGTGAATTAAAGGCCAGCATCTACTATCAGTAACAGTTCTGTGGAATTAAATCCTGCAGTTATCCAGGGACTGGGTCATTCCCTTCATTCCATAGAGTTAAATGCTTTTCATAAATATTCTACTCAGGTTTTCCAGATTCAAAGGAATGACGTGGTTTGTGATATGAGTCAAAAAAATGTAAATTGATATCAGTGTAAGTACTTGGCATAAATTAAACTTAATTTTCTTAAAAATTACTGATTTGTGATTTGATATCCAGGAATTTAGTGCAGTCAAGGATTTCTTTTTGTTTTATGAGGAGTACTAATGAGTTTCAACTTGCATTTGGATATTTGGGTGTCTAACAGATAAACAATGTTGTACAGTGGGGTCAGAAGAACTGCATCTTAATCCTTTCTCTTGTGCCTATAACTCTGTGACCTGGAGCAAAGCACGTATCTCTGAATCTCTTGTGCCTCTTCCATAAAATGAGAATAATGACGATACAATCTTACCTATTTTCCATGTTGATTGAGAGAATAAATTGATACGTGATGTGGAAGAGCTTTTATAAACTATTAAGCCCTGCTTATACTTATTTTCGAAACTATTTCAGAATGAAAACTGAGAACTACCCTTTGACAAGGTTTAATCTGAAAGACTTATACCTCTGCTAATCTCTAATTATTCATTCATTCCAGAATTGACATAGAAAATATTTAGTACTTACTTTCTCTGTGATAACAAGAATATTCTAGGGTAAATAGAGAAGCCTATGAGAAATGAAGCTAGTTTAAACTTTAAAGGTATTTTTTGGAAGGGTAAATCCATCCTCTCTTCCCCTGATAACATGTCAGACATCAACTACTAGCACATTTCTCAGCCTCAGGTGCCTTGGGTCCATTCTCTGAATCTTTGAGCAACTTGGGGAAAGTTTAGACAAAACATTAAAACAAAAAACAAATAACTAAGAGCAAAAACCGTAAGAAATTGATTCAGATGTTTATTTTCAGTTGTTTTCAAAGGAATTTCATGTTAGGCATCACAGTATGTTAGAGATTTATTTTTTACTATCAGAGAATTAGAAATAGGCATTCTTTCCACCAGTGAAAAAGACTCAACCCTGAGAATACAGTTCATGGTTAAAGCCGGAGAAGAGCAGATTACAGGGGAAGATTAGCTCACTAGAATTAAGAATTTTTCTGATGCTTTCAGTAGAAAACATCACTATCTCAGGGACAAGACTTGGATAATGTGCATACACAGAAAAGGGGATGGAGGGTATTCCTGTAAAGGCTGCTGTTATAATGATAGTACCAAAACTGAAGAACATGCTCAATTGATTTCTTCTAGTAACATTGTGAAAATCATGGTGAGTAGATTATTACTTTGAAACATGATTTCATTTATAATATGATTTTTAAAATGTAGTATAACCCCATTCTGTCAAGAAATGTGAGAAATTATCTTTAATTAGTATAAAATTATAAATCTTTACACAGTTTTTACTAGTATTAGTAGCTGTAAATTTACTTAGCTTAAGGGTTGCAGCTATGAAAATTAGCAGTAAAAATTTGTAAGTTCTATGTTTCCTCCTAAATTTCATTATGTACATATAGAATATTCATTTGATCCTGCAAAAGTGATTATTGTTGCAGAATCCTTATTGTTACACATTTTTATTGTTAATGTTCTTTGTTATTAGATGGCTTTCCTGGACATCAATGAATACATGATAAAGATTTAAAATAATTAGAAAGTACAGAAGAATATAGCAAAGAGAAAATATTCATAATGTTACTACCCAGAAATAATTGTAGTTTAATATTTTAATTTTTTTCTATGTATCCATTCACCTTTATATATATTGTATTTTGAAATTTTTAGTCAAAGTTTGTATTTAGTTTTATTTTTACTTAATAATTTGATCATTTTTACTTAAAATTTTGTGAGCATCATCCAAGTAATTATTCTTCAAAAACATTTAATTTGAAAGGAACATATTACCATATAAATATATTACTTACAAAATTCTCTATTGTTGCACATTTCAGTTGTTTTCAAGTTTTTGTGGTTATAAATAATGCCATGACTAGCATTCATAAGCCTAAATCTTTGTTAGCAGCTTTGATTAATTTATTCTGTTGAGTTCCCCTCAACTATAATTATTCGACCAAAGATATGAACTCTTTTAAAAATCTTACACAAATGACCAACCTATTTTGCAGAATGGTCATTTTGATATTCATTTCTATAACAGGATGTTAGAGTGCCTTTTAAACTATGTCTGCCACTGCATTTAAACATTTTTTAAAGTATATATTTATTAACTGATAGGTGAAAATGGCATGGTATTTTAATATTTATTCCTGAATTACTAATGAAGATAAGTTTTTTTAATCTTTTGAAGTGTCTGTTTATGTTCCTTGCCTATTTCATCTATTGTTTGTTACCGTCTTCTTCTTTGTTGGGCTTCACAGATATTGAGGTTTTAAAAATATTTTTATTGTTCCCTAAAAATCTCTTCCCAGTTTGTCAAGGATCTTTTATTTTTGTTTGCTTTAAGCTCATAATGTTATTTTTCCTTTCCAACTTTTATTTTAGGTTCAGGGGGTACATGTGTAGGTTTGTTACAAGGTGTAAACTGCATGTTGCAGGGGTTTGGTATACAGATTATTATCCAGGTAATGAGCATAGTACCTAACAGGTAGTTTTTCAGTCCTCACCCTCCTCCCACCCTTCACCCTTTAGTAGCACTGGTGTCTATTGCTCCCTTCTTTGTGTCTGTGTGTACTCAATGTTTAGCTCCCACTAATAAGTGAGAACATGCAGTATTTAGTTTTCTGTTCCTTCATTAGTGCATTTAGGATAACAGCCTCCAGCTGCATCCATGTTGCTGCAGAGGATGTGATTTATTCTTTCATATGGGTGTATAGTATTCCATGGTGTAAATGTACCACATTTTCTTTATCCAATCTATCATTGACAGGCATTTGAGTTGATTCCATGTCTTTGCTATTGTGAGTAATGCTGCAGTGAACATACATGCATGAACCTTTATAACAAAATGATTTCTATTCCTTTGGGTATATACCCAGTAAAGGGATTGCTGGGGCAAATGGTATTTTTACCTCTCTACCTTTGAGGAATCGCCACAATGGCTGAACTATTTACACTCCCACCAATAGTGTAAAAGTGTTTCTTTTTCTCTGCAAACTCACCAGCATCTATTGTTTTTTGAGTTTTTAATAATTGTCATTCTGACTGACATGAGATGGCAACTCATTGTGGTTTTGATTTGTATTTCTCTAATGATTAGTGATGTTGAGCATTTTTTCATATGCTTCTTGGCCACATGTATGTCTTCTTTTGAGAAGTGTCTGTTCATGTCCTTCGCTTTTATTTTTGGATTGCTAATTTGTTTAAGTTCCTGATGGATTCTGGACATTAGGCCTTTGTCAGATGCACAGTTTGCAAATATTTTCTCCTATTCTGTAGGTTGTCTACTCTGTAGATGATTTCTTAAGCCCATAACTTTTAAACAGTTAAAATTTTCTACGTTTTTGAACTTAATATGTACTTTCCTATCTCAATGTCAGTTCAATACTCATCTACAGAAATGTCTGTTGTTTAGAGTGTTATTTTTAAATACTTAATTCTATATAGTATGAAGTAAAAATAAAACTGTTTTCAGTATCCTGCACTGAATAATTTGTTCTTCGTCATTTATAATATTTATTATATAATACATTTTTATATATAGTAAGATTTCTTTTAGGTCTAACTCTATTGCTCCCTTGATGAACCAGGCTTTTCTTACTCAAACCCCACACTATTGTAATCTCTGTGATTTTATAATACACTTTACTAATGGTCAGAGAAAGTTCTTCCCCTATTACACATATTTTTAATCAGATTTTTAAATTACTTTTTTAAGTTATACAAGTGCTTCTACTTGAAATGCTATAAAACTACAAATTAGGGAAGAAATAATACCTTTAAGATATTTTCTTTGTCTTCCCATACTGGAGCTAGTATAATTCTCCACAAATACAAGTATGACTTTAATATCATCAGGTAAATATTTGTAGTTTTCTTTATGTAAACTTTTCTTGAAAAATTATTACTAAATATTTTCTGATTTTTGTCACTATTGATAATGGGAAATATTACCCCCATTCATCTCCTAATTACTTACTTGTAGTATATAAGAAAGCCATTGATTAAAAACATACTGATCCTATGTCTGATCCCTTTGCTGAATTATATTTCTTAATTCTAATAATTGGCTTATCTTCTTCCTGTAAGTGTATACATACAGATAATATGTAGACATATTATCTAGAAGTAATAATAATTTTGTCTCCTCAAGTATTATACATTTTATATCTATCTATTCTTTTACTGAATTGCTATAAATTCAAGAGCTATGGTAAATGGCCACCATGAAAAAACAGTAATAAGTAGCTTTGCTTTTCTATCCTCCCAATCTTAGCTTAAATGATACCTCTTTAGTGAGAACTTCTCCGGCAAACACTCTACATAGCATCCTACAAACTTCCAATTAATTTTCTTTTATTATCCTGTTAATTTTCTTCATAATACTTCTTACATGAAAATTGTATTTATAGAAATAGAAATTATATAATTTCCTATTCTTTTATATGTTCTACTGCAGTGCTACACTGGAAGTAACATCAGAGCAGGGATAACATCTGTTTTGCTCCCCTCTGGTGTACCCAGCATGTTTCCTATTCCCTGTCATATAATTGATTAATAAATAGTGTGTCTGTTTCTGATTTAAGTGGAAAGGTCTTTGGTGTTGCATATTTTAAAAAAGTAATTATTGGTTCCAATAAATATTGATGTCAAGAAATACTTCTACTCCAGCTTTTAGAATTGTTTTATGAAGAATAAATGCTACGTGTTATCACACAGCATTGCATTTTCAGATTGTCCTAAAATGATAACATATTGTCTCAAATCTATTTATTCCCATTAAACCTATCCCAATTATTATATAAGCATATTGTCTAATACTAAATCATCCTTGAAATTATCACATGAATCCTACTTGTTTGTGGGTGGACTTCGAATATACTATTGAGTTAGACTTTCTTGCTTTTTTTTTTTCTGTTTTTGAGACAGGGTTTCACTCTCTCACCCAGACTGGGGTGCAATGGCATGATCTCGGCTCACCATAACCTCTGCCTCTTGGGTTCAAGCCATTCTACCTCAGCCTCCCGAGTAGCTGGAACTATAGATGTGTGCCACTACCACCTGGCTAATTTTTGTGTTTTTAGTAGAGATGGGGTTTCACCAGGTTGGCCAGGCTGGTCTTGAACTCCTGGCCTTAAATGATCCACCTGCCTCAGCCTCCCAAAGTGCTGGGTATTACAGGGGTGAGCCACCACACCCGGCCCTTTCTTGCATTTTATTAAGGATTTTTGCCTTTGTAGTCATAAGGAAAATTAATCTATGTTTTTTTCATTGCTGTTGCAAACTGTCTCATGTTTTCATAGTATTATTAAAGAATTAATAAATTGGATACTTTTTTATCTATTTCACAAATGAAACAGTTTATATATGATGGGAATTATTTGTGCTTCATAACTTAGGGAAAATTTACCAGCTAAACAGTCTGTAAGTACTTTTAAGAAGTAATTATTGTGTGACTTTTATAATTTCTTCCATAAATATAGACTTTTTTTCAATTTCTATTTTTTTCTGAAGCAATTAATGTATGGTCTCATTTCTTAATGTAAAATTAGTTTCTGTTCTCTGAAGAATATTCAGTAATATATATATAGAAGTAAATGAATATCATCTATAGGCTCACCACCTAAAGTTAATTTCTATTGATATCATATTTCCTTCTAGGCCTTTTCTTATTCATTTATTTGTAACTATACACATATTTATATAAGAACTCGATATCATTTTGTACATAGATATAGCTATATATATATAGTATGTTTTCAGTTAATGCTATATCATGTTCATTTTCTCACATTCGTGAATTTTCTCTGAGAATATGACTTTTTATGAATGTACAGTATCTAGCATTTAAAATAAGTTTCCAATATTTTTACTATAATAATGCTTTCATAAGATTCCTTGATATTTGCATGCATATCTATATCCTTAGCATCAATTCTTAGAAATAAAGTCATTTTATATTGAATACCAAAGTGTCTATGCAAATTTAACTTTTACCAAAGTGTTTGAAAGGGCATATTCCACTGAGCCATTTGAAACTTTACATATATATTTTAAACTATACCATTTTGAAAAGCAAACCATGCTTCATTGTTTGTTTGATATGTCTTTGATTAACTACTGCAAATTTTTCATGTATTTATTTGTAATTAGTCTTTCTATCTTATGAAATTTATTCTCCTAATGTGACCAATTTGATTTGTAAACGCTGTATACATACTGGAGATATAAATCTTAACTTGACCTTCAGAAATTGTAAGCAAATTGTTCAACATTAGTCAATAATGAAGTATAGCAAAGATTATAACCTATTTTATTTTTCTTGCTACTTAATTGATGTTTCTTTACACTGCAGTAAATTATTAATATTTCCTAGCCATGTGATCTTCAGCAAAATACTTTACCTTCCTGGACCTTGGTGATTAATTATTATACATATTTTAATATATTTATATATATTAACATTATATATGAATCATATTTATCAAATTTTTCAAATAAAATGTTGAATTTTGCTTTTTCTCCTCACACCAAAATCAAACAAATCCTTATTCTAAGGATATTTACTGATAATCCAGTGATGTCTGCAGATGGGTTTGAATAAGCTTTTTGAACTTTATATTATAGGTCTCCGAGAATAGGATACTTTCCTTCTAGCCACATCATCACTGAAGCTGAAGCACTTTTCGTTTTCCTGTTCAGCGTTGAACACTTTGAATATATTATGGCAATGATGATTTGTTTGTGCCATCGTGTGTGTGTGTGTGTGTGTGTATGTATGTGTGTGTGTGTGTGTGTGTATATATACACACACACATATATATGCCAATAAAACCTTTCCATTAACAAAACTCACTGAAAACAAATTCTGTGTCTACTTGTGATTTATCTTCCTTGAGACCTCAAATATCTAGAAATATTATTTGCACTTATCCTTGTCATACTTCAATATTTTATTGTCAATGTTGAGTATAGAAAGAGTGGAAAAGGAGAGTAAATGATAATTGTGAAGCTGATCACTGAATGAATTAGTAGATGCTAGAAGAAGGCCGTGCAAAAGAAGCTTGAAATAAAGAAGCAGTGACATTTGAGTAAATAAGTCAATGGTGAGTCTGTCTCCTTTTTTTCTTTCATATTCTTTAGCCTGAAATATTTGACTTGCTGGCAGGTGTAATAGCTACTATGATTCTTGCCCTTCAATCTTACAGTGGTGTGAAGCAGTGAGAGAATAACTGGAATTGCTGAGTCTTAAAGAAGATTTGATCTAGCAAAATTAACAATAAGGAGGTTTATTCTTAAAGTTAGTGTCTCCAGGGATAGATGATCCATAAAATTTCTGCCTCTTTATCAAAAAGGGGACAACAGGACTTGATAAGGTAGGCCTGGCTATAACCATTCTCATTCTCTTACCAACCCCAAGAAACTAGACCCATTTTCAAACTGTTAAGCTTCAGAGAGTTGCTTTTAATTTTAGCTCCTCCCCAGGTCTCATGAAAATTGTCCCCTGTTCATGGGGATGTAAGATTATCTGGGGTTGAAATTAGCTTTAAATAAGTTGCTGGTCCTTCTCATCTTTGGTCATGATTTGAGAATTAAGGTCCCGACACAACATCTAATTCCCCGTCCCAGGTCTATGACAAAGTCTAAAAAGTAATGTTGCTCCCATCTAGGGAAGTTATTTTTCTATTATGAATGCAAATAAATAAAAGAAGCAGGAGAAAGGAAGCACACCCATGAAAGAGAGAATTTTAAGTTAGATCCAGTTCCTTTCAAAGACCAGCTATACTTTTTTGCCCTTACATTCCATGAGAAAAAAAAAATGCATTCTTTTAATAAATGCTCTTCAACATAAATTAGCTCTGAAAAGTTTCTGCTAGTTTCAATCAAAACAACTTAGGCTAAAACTAGCCAGAAAAATTGATTCCATATCTACCTACTAGACCCCAGCTATGATTCAAACATTCTCTTTTGCAAACATTAAATCTCTGAACATCCTGTTTGCCCCAAGAACACTTCATGCCCCCAAACTGCGTCTCTAACTTTCTTTCCTAAAACATACAAACCAAGCAAAAATTTCTTTATACACAACTTCCTATTATATTTATACAATATGTGAAATTGTGATTGTTTTTAAGAGGCAAAATGGTCATATTGAGGTATTACAGGTTAAAGTGTGAATGACCAATAGTTTAAGTCCCCCAGAATTTCTCTAAGAAGTACAACTTTAAATCCTACTTGTTGAATTTTATGCATCAGAAAAGGCTGAAAATGACATTTTGATTCCTCTCCAATTTAAATTAACCCAACAGAATGAAATTATTGTCTTTGGAACCATATTTGAGTTCAACACTAAAAGTAGCTAACTTCCTTTATCTTAATTTCCTTATCCACAAACTAAAGACAAATATATATCTTTCAGATTTGTAAAGACAAATAAGATAATATTTGTAAACTATATAGCAAAGTTTATAATATTCAAGTCACAGCTGTGACTAGTTACATTAATTAATTTATTCAAGAACGTATTAAATTTGCCTTCCAATAGAAGTCTCCCGCTTGGCCTCATATTAAGAACAATCCTCAAGGCATCAGTGAATTTGTTGGCTAAGGTTGGTTGGTCTCACAGCAGAGTGGAAAAATAAAACCCTTAAGTAGAGAATTCCAAATACTTGGAACAAGTGTCACCAATCCTAGCTTCTGTGTCTATAGCAGACATTGTTAATAGATTCCTGCACACTTTCTTATCAACCAGAGACTCAGAGTTTTCAACACAGTAAGTCTAGGCAGCAATTCCCGACCAATTAGAGCTCACATCAAGATTAAGGCATGTTTCTATTAATAGTCTAGGACAAAGGTCAGCAAACATTTTTTGTAAAGGGCTAGAAAGTTGTTTTGTTTTGCGGGTCATATGGTCTCTGTTGCAGCTACTCAACTTGGTCTTCATAGTATGAAAACAGCCACAGACAATATGTAAATACATGGGAATGCCTGTGTTCCAATAAAACCATGTTTACCAAAATAGGCAATAGGTGGCTTGAAACTTGCCAAGCCTAGGTTTAGATGTTCTCCTAAAGTCAAGGGGAGTCATGATAGTGGCAAATCCTGCTGAAGTCATTTCAGGAGAGTTTGCAAAAGGTGTTTTTAGCAGCCTGGCAAGGGGAGGGATAAAAAAATGGTCCTCAGACCTGGGGAGTTCCCTTGCTCAATTTTTTCTGAAATCCTGTTGATTCAACTTTTCTCTCAACTCTCAGGGATTGCAGAAGGCTCTGTGCCCCATTTCTCTTGGGTCTTAGCTGATGCAGTGGTGCTGTCCCTGGTATCCACCAGCTGTTTCCTACCCAGGCCATTTACTAGGAGTCCAGTTATGTTACATTACAATACTGGTTTTAGCCTTGAGTTTGAGGTTCCTTCATACTTATACTCATAATCCAAAAGATCATTGGAGATTCCCATTCCCTCAGTATTTAAAGTAACCCTACAGTGCTGCTTCCCCTATGGAGTTACAGATTAGCAATACCAGAACTTTCTAATCTTTCTTGGAGAATTCTCATATTGAGTCCAGTGTTTTATTTTCTTTAATAGAGAGACATATGGACAGTTGAGAGTACGACCCTAGGGAAGTCATTTTACCTTTCAGAGCCACAGTTTCCTCATCCACAAAATAGAGGTGATAATACCTTTGTTACCTACCTCAAGAAGTTATATGAGGCTCAATGGATACCTTTCTTTTTAACTAAGGCTCAAAAACATTGTCCTTTGAAACCCCTTTCAAACTAGTTTTAAGACTGCCATTAACTCCCACCCACATTACCATAATTATTCACATCTTGTGACAAACATCAGGGTTAATATTGGAGGAATAAGTCTATTTGCAAATCAAAGATGTTTGTCCCCATGAGTGTCTTCCTACCTTCGTTCATCAGCCTCTTGAAATAGAGAGTGTGTAAAGGTCTCCAGATGGATCCTGGCTTTCATTTCTTTTTTGGCATCCCAGCATCTGCAATCAGACACACACAAAGTTATGCAAATCCTGCACGACTATGCCAAGGAAGGTGATAATAAAATATCCTAAGACATAATGGACTCAAGTAGTGACTATTGCTGGGAAGCATTAGATAAGAATCATTTACCATAATAGCTTTGACTTGGGCAGAAGAACCCTTCAAATTTCAACTGAAGTCCTCTTTAAGAAAAATGATTAACTAATAGCCTTATTGTAAAATCAAAGCTGTTGCTGTCATTCTAAATTCCCTAAACTGCATGGGAAGTGTATATTTGATTTCTTGAACCAATTAAGATATGAAAATATTCCCATATAACTTTAAAAACATTCATTTCAGAACAATCTACTTTTTCTTCATGTATACATTTACCAAATGATGGTAAATGCCACCTTTTTTGTGTCAAAAGAAATTCATGACAAGAGATTTTTCCAAGGTCACTTAGTTCCTTTCTTTGCCAGTTTCCCCACAGTAGAAACTCTACTTCTGCCTTTGTAAAGTAAAATTTACAAATATCTGCTTTCCTTCTTTGTGGAGGTATAAAAAGGAACAAATGGAAATATACAAATGAGAGTACTTTGAAGTTGAAAGATCCATGTTTAAAAGTTCTACAAACTTTTAAAATGATCTCCTATAAGTTGAATAGGAACAATAATCCCCTTTTCAGCAGGGTTTTTCTTGAAATGATTTCTGCAAGGAAAAAAATCAAATAATTCATATTTTTGTTACCCTCTCTTTTCCTCCAAGAGTCTGCTGCCTCTAATTAAACATAGTCTCTGCTGTTCAATAGTTTTACTACCACTCTATTGCCTCCTAAACTAATAAGGTGACCAACTGTGAAAAGCAGGACATACATCATTCTTACAAAGTGCATAATGTTTACTCTTCACAGAGCATGATGGTTATAATTTGCATAGTCCAAAACTGACAGTTTCTGTTCAGCTACATGGGTCCAGATGCTGGGTATCTTATAGTGCACAATAGTCCCAGTAGTAAATTCAGGATCCCACTGTTTTTGTTCAGGAGATTATGAGTGTCCTGCATTGTTGAAGTGGAGGATTTTCCACACAAATTAGTTTAGATGGGCCAAGTGAAGTGTCGAGGCCCAGGCAGCATCACTGCTGTTGGAGGGTCAATGGGTCTGTCTCTAGAGAGCCCTCACAGACATGATGAAGGCGCTAACAGCACCGTAGCAGGAACCATCACACACTGTTATAGACAGTCTGCAGGTGAGGCTCATGCCCACAGCTTCATGATTCTGGCCATGAAATGTGGCCACCCTAAGAGACTAGGCATTGTCTCCTACATGAGGACTTTTCACTCATGGAGCCCACTGACCTCCTCCCTATTCTCCCTCCTCTCTTTCTCTTTACTCTCTAAGCCTGGGCTTCCCAATCCCCACCCTCCCTTTACCCCCCGGTCAGAGTCTTCTGACTGGTCACCTATCTTGTTTTCAATTTTTATTATGTAGGGTTTCACCGTTCCTTTAGGGCTTTACTGGTGGACTTCTGAAATGCTGTTTTCCTCTCCTGGGTCTTGCTCTCAAAGCTTGCATCAAAAGCTTTGTCTTTCACAACGCTTTCTCTGAATTGGGCTGCAAGAGTCCACTTTGGAAGACAAAAGTTAAACAGTTTCTCTCTTATAATAGTCCAACCATTCTCAAAGTATTGAGTGTCTCTGGTTGAAATGGGGAAAGGTGATAGATGGGATATAAGCTAACTGGCATATTCCAGTATATTATCTCCTTACGTCAGCCAGTGCTGTCTTGAGTTTTCTCTAAAGGCAGGTGACCCAAACTGAGATGATCTTCTGATTTTCATCTCTTCTGCTCAGGGACTTGCCCACAGACTACTTCCTACTCATAAGGAGACCAGGAGAGAGCCAGGACAGTCACTGGCAAGGAGCCATTTCCTCTATTACCTAATGTGTCATGTTAAGCAATATATTGCTGTGAGATACTGTTTTAAGAGTTTCTCTGAAATCATGTCAAGGTGCTAATGGAAGTCATAACGAAAAGTAGACCATAAGTGTATCTCTTCTTGAATTAATGAGAAGGCACAGTTCCAAAATAGGCCAAACTTTAAAAATTATAGTGTAATGAGTACCTTCACACTCCCACAAAAATACTTTTCAAAGAGAGTTATTTGAGCATAGAAAGATTTTGTCAGCTCTCCATAATAATAATAGCAATAGCTTCTCTTTCTTAAACATGTACTCTGTACAAGTGCTTCACATATGACAGCTTATCTAATTCACCCACAACCATAAGTGGTAAATATCTCCCCATTTTACTGAAGAAATTGAGGCTCAGCAAGATTAAATAACTTGTCCAACTTCACATAGTCAGTACATACTCATGCAGTCAGAATTCAAACCCTATGACTCAAAAAATGTACTTCAGAATAAACTACAGAGCTCTTAACAATACAGATACCTACCACCTAACTCCAGTGATTGCTGCTAAGTCTTGAGGGTGCAAGTCACTATGCAGCTTATGTCCCTAGAGTTGGGTGCTAAGCTGCCTTGGTTTATAATCCTGAGCACTGATTTGGGTGGTTGTGTGATCCTGCAATATTTGCTTCTCTATGCTTCAGTTTACTCATTTTTTTAAACAGAGAGGAAAGGATTGTAGTAATGTCTTCCTCATAAAGTTATCCTGAGGACTAAATGAGTCAGCATATGTAAGTTGCTTATAATAATATCTTCACATAGTAAACACAGATAGTATTATTGATCTGATGCATAATTAACCTGATCCTCACTTACCCAACATATCACATTAAGCAGCATGTTTCTGTGATATATGGTTTCAGATTTGAGAATGATTGTGCTGCACTCTTCTTCTGACCTCAGAAGAATTTATGAGAATAAGCATCTAATCACATACAAAAATTTCAGAGAATTATCACTTTTTTACACTGCTAATTTAATATAAAAATCATATGAACTAGCCACAAGACACCTGAAGAATATATTCCCAGCTGTACTGTAATATAGAATAACATCTGATAAAACAATTACTTTTCACTAGACTGTGAGCTATAAAGCAATTGTTCAAATGTAAGGAGTCAAAAGTTTTACATTTTAAGTCTGAAACATGTTTATAACAAACAGGTGACTTTTTATTATAAAATTAGAGTGAAGGCTGCTGAATACATGAGAAAATATTAGTGCAATTCAGGCAAGTAGCTTCTTGCACAAAGCAATCTGTCCCAGGTGTGCATAATAAAAATATTCTGTTCATAATGTGTCACCTCTTTCATCAATTATTTCCTCATTCTAGGTAGGCAGAAGCATGTGTGCTTTGAATTCCTAAAATAAAAATGGCCCAGATAATCCTGTGTTCACTCTCAATATATGTAATTCAACAATTATTCAGAAAGAAAATGTAAGTGAAAAAAAGAGAATACCTCTTAATTAGGTTTGTTTGGAGTTCTTTTGAAGAAAGGCGCTACTTCAGCCATTTCAAACATGCTGATTGCATTAGTCTGTTTTCACACTGCTACTAAAGACATACCCAAAGTCTGGGCAATTTACAAAAAAGAAGAAAAAAGTTTATTGGACTTACACTTCCACATGGCTGGGGAGGCCTCACAATCATGGTGGAAGGCAAGGAGGAGCAAGTCACATCTTACTTACATGGATGACCGCAGGCAAAAGAAAGAGCCTGTGCAGGGAAACTCCCCCTTATAGTACTACCAGATCTTGTGAGACTTATTCCCTATCATGAGAACAGCATGGGAAAGACCCGCCCCCGTGATTCAATTACCTCCCACCAGGTCCCTCCCACAACACCTGAGAATTCAGTATGAGATTTGGGTGGGGACACAGCCAAACTATATCACTGACATAAAAAGACAAACTTAAAAGAATTTATAATATATATTTATTAATTCATCAAATCCTTATTGAATGTCACCAGCATCTTCATCTTTGCAGATGTTCAAGGTCCAGGTGGTTCACAAAGTCATGTTAATATAGGTACATGTTGCAGTAAATGGTATTCCTTTTCAGATTCTAAGTCGTTCTCATAACTGTAATTGTTACTACATTTTGCTATTAAACCCTAGTTAATTTTAAACCACATTAATGTAATGTATTTTATTTTAAAATGTGATAAATATCCTGATTAATTTGATTTATAATATAAATATTAAACATTACCAAAATGCTAAACAACTTGTTTTTGGAATTCACATGTAAAACATTTAAACGTTATTTGAACTATGCTTCTATCTATTCAATCCTTGCTACCAAATGCATTCTTACCTTCACAACCTAGAGTTAATATTTTTATCTCAAACATTTTAAACTAAATCATTTATATTTTTATTGGAAACCAAATCCACTGTAGCATTAATTATGTTTGTGTTCAGTTTTAAGCATTCAATTATATTTGTGTTCTATTTCAAGCACGCAACTCTTTTAGTGAGAATTTTAGAGCTAAAAGTGTATGCCTGCCCTTTCAATACCTCCATTTTCTGCCTCTGTGAGAAACCATTAGCCATCATTAGGATAGGATTCTGATCAAGGAAAGAAGCATGTAGATAATGGAAATACCAGTATAAAGATGAGCATTGTGACATAAAATACTATATTTATTAATTACTTCCAGCTAACACTACAGAAATAATATAGTCCTCTGCTGAATATCTTAGAACTCATGAAAGAACATGTATGGAACCTGAAATCCTGATTTGAGGAATGCTTACTTCAGGAACTACATTATTAATTTATTGTCAAATATACTGGCATATAATTTAATAGCTTATATACTATGTAACACAAACTGTGCACACTGTAAAATAGCAGACATCTAAGGCACGTGACTCAAACAAAAATCCACAATTATTGTTATGATATAAACTGCTGAGAAAATTATTAGAATTTTATAATATAGTGTTTCGAACCTGAACTGCAAAAATAAGAGCGTGAGACCCATCTATTGGGATATGATGAATTCAGTTATAATATAACATATGGTGTTATATTATAAATTAAGAAATCAGTTTTTGTACATTTATTACATAAATATTTACTGAGTGCCTATCAGTACGCAGAGGGTTGCATATCTCAAAGATAAATAGGGTATATTTCTTAACATCAAGATGCACACCATGCATTCACCAACAAATATATATCAATAATGACCATTCTGTTTGAAAAGTTTTATCCTACACATCTGTACGAATAACCATGAATGCAAGGAAAACGGAGAGACAAACTTCTTGGATCACTCTGAGCATTATCACAAAAGAGATGACATTTTTGAATGTGGGTTTATAGAATAAGGAAGAGTTCTCTAAGTGGGAAAACTGAGAAGAGGTATTTCAGAAAGTGGGAGGACCAACTGAAAATTAGACGCCTGATGGAACAGAGTGAACTTGCAGAATTGCAGAGGGTCTGGGAAGGCTGTCACAGAGGGCATGGTGGTTGGGAAACAGAAGAAGCTGAGTCCAGAAAGGCACATTTGGAGGAGATTGGAGCGTTCGGCACTGGAAACCACGTTAAATAGGTTGTATTTCATCCTGGGGGCAAAACAAATAAAGAGACCACTAAGGGTATTCACCAGGAAAGCCACAGATTTGTTTCAAATATATTACTGCAGTAGTCACTCTCCTTCATGAGTGCACTCAGTGCTTACGGGTCCCTTAGCATCTAGCACCTTGCAGAATGATTTCTCAGTGGAAACTCAAGAGACAGTGTCAATTAATCACATGAAAGTGCCTTGGATTGAATGGTCCTAATATAACATATTGTCCTGGTGAAAGGTGAAGCCAGCTGGGCTTCTGGGTTGGGTGGGGACTTGGAGAACTTTTCTGTCTAGCTAGAGGACTGTAAAAACACCAATCAACGCTCTGTGTCTAGCTAAATGTTTGTAAACGCACCAATCAGCACTGTAAAAATGCACGAATCAGCGTTCTGTGTCCAGCTAAAGGTTTGTAAATGCACCAATCAGCACTCTATAAAAACAGACCAATCAGCACTCTGTAAAATGGACCAATCAGTGCTCTGTAAAATGGACCAATCAGTAGGACATGGGCGGGGTCAAATAAGGGAATAAAAGCTGGCCACCCAAGTCAGCAGCAGCAACGTGGTCATCCGGTGTATCTGTGTGTGTGTGTGTGTGTGTGTGTGTACGTACAAGCTTTGCCTAACTCTCATTTGTGAGTTAATTCATTAATTTAAAAACATTCAGTATAGATTCACTATGACCTATGTATTATAATAGATTCTGGGATAAGGGGAAATAAAACAAAATCCCTGACAAATTATCCAGTACTGTTTTATTTATTCATTCCTTCAATGACCCAGCTATTATTTGAGTGTCTCCTCCAAAACTCACATTGAAATTTAATTGTCATTTCATTGCCTACATGGGTGAGATTAATGCCTCTATAGACAGGTGAATTCAGCCTTCTTCTCTCTTGCCTCTTCTGCCCCTTGATATATGAGTATCCAACCTTCCTCCCCTCTAGAAGACTTCACATGCAAGGCACCATCTGGGAATCACAATCACCAAACCTGCAGTTGCCTTGACCTTAGAATTCCCACTTCCAGAACTGTGAGCCAATACATTCTTCATACATTACCCAGTCTCAGGTCGTCTACTATAGTGGGACAAAACGGACTAAGGAGACCACTTTAAAAATATCTGAGTGCCTAATGTGTGCTAGTTACTGCTTCAGGAGATATACTGATAAGGAAACAGGCAGTATAACTGTGTAGGGCAAATGCAAAATAAAACAGGAAATCATTGCTACTTCTGTGGGACAGTTCTAAGAAGTTTTCTACTGGAAGTGAAGTCTGAAATGAGGGAGAAGAATAAATACAACTTACCAGGAGACGAATGGGAAAAGCATGGTGGCCTGAGACCTCAGAGAAAAGATAGTAGCACTTCTTAGGCCTGTGAAGAAAAAGAACTTTGTACACCCCTCAGTCTGCATACAGGAGGTCAACATGGCTGGAGCAGAGAGTATAAGGTGGGGGAAAGGGAGTTGGAGCTGGAAGAGGAAAGCAGGAGCCAAGTTGTGAAGGGCCTTGTGTTTCCTACAAGGTTTGGATTTGACTGATCGTGAAGATATAATGGTAAATCAGACAGCTGTGATCTCTTGTCTGTGAAAACCTACAGCCTGGTGACATTGACAGGACATGGTCAGATTTGCATTTTAGAAAGATCACTCTTCATCTCTGTAGAGAATGTGCTGGATGAGGAAATGAGAAGGTCAGAGGCAGAGAGACCAGTCCTGCTCATGGACATATTCCCAACAGCTAACACAGGGTCTGGTGTATAGTAGATGTTCAATAAATACAAACATCAGGGGGAGTGGGGGTCAAAGATAACCCCTGTTTGTTAGCTCTGTAGTGCACCCATCAGCTGCATTCAAAGAAGCCAACCATAAATTTCTAATAAACACTCAGTCTGTGAGGTTAAATCTTTGCATGTTTTCTTAAATCCCTAAGCTAGTTATTTTCTATTTCCAAAGTCTATTAATATATGTTCCCTTAGGGACCTATAAGAACAATAACTAACCTCACACACTATTAATCAAACTCACTTTTGTTGACGTTGTCAGTATGTACTGAAATTACTGATTTATTATTTTATTACCTTATTCAAAATGTCCTACACAAAATCTATAGATCTACTTTAAAGCCTTTTGCAAACAGCCCGAGTGATCTTTGGGAAAAGTACATGATTTGGAGGCATAAAACCCAGGTTCTACTTCTAGTTCTGCTTCTTACTGGTTCTAAGATCACAAATAAATTATCCACCTTTCTGAATATAAATTTTCTTACTAGTAAAATGAACATAACAATATCTAATTCATGTGGTTGCAAAGATTAAATGAGATCATATACATGAAAATTACTTTGTAAAATCTATGGAATTATATCACCAAAAGGCTCCTAGAACTGATAAATGACTTCAGTAACATTTCAGGATACAAAATCAATGTACAAAACTCAGTAGCATTTCTATACACTAATGAAGTTCAAGCTAAGAGGCAAATCAAGAACACAACCCATTTAAAATAGCCACACACAAAAAAAAATAAAATAAAATACCTAGGACTACATCTAACCAAGGAGGTGGAAGGTCTCAACAAGGAGAACTACAAAACACTGCTGAAAGGAGTTATTGATGACACAAATAAATGGAAAAACACTTCATGCTCATCAATCAGAAGACTCAAGATCATTAAAATGGCAATACTGCTCAAAGCAATCTACAGAGTCAATGCAATTCTTATCAAACTACCAACATCATTCTTCACAGAATTAGGAAAAAAACTACTCTCAATTTCATATGGACTCAAAAAAGAGCCTGAATAGCCAAAGCAATCCTATGCAAAAAGAGAAAGCCAGACCCATTACATTACCCAACTTCAAACTATACTATAAGGCTACAGTAACCAAAACAGCATGATACTGATACAGAAACAGATACATAGGCCAATGGAAGAGAATACAGAACCCAGAAATAAAGTTGTTCACCCATACCCATCTGATCCTTGACAAAGTTGACAAAAATAAGCAGTGGGGAAAGGACTTACTATTCAATAAATGGTGCTGGATTAACTCGCTAGCCATATGCAGAAGAAAATGGATCCCTACCTTTTATCATATATAAAAAATAACTCAAGATGTATTTAAGATTTACATGTGAGATGTAAAACTATAAAAATCTTACAAGGAAACCTAGGAAATACCATTCTGGACATTGGCCTAGAGGAAGAATTTGTGACTGAGTCCTCAAAAGCAATTGCAACAAAAACAAAATTGACAAGTAGGACCTAATTAAACTAAAGAGCTTCTGCACAGCAAAAGAAACGATATTTTTAAAAAAGAGTAAACACACAATCTACAGAAAGGAAGAAAATATTCACAAACTATACACCCAACAAAAGTCTAATTTCCAGAGTCTATGAGGAACTCAAACAATTCAACAAGAAAAAAACAAATAATCCCATTAAAAAGTGGGCAAAGGACATGAATAGGCACTTTTCAAAAGAAGATACATAAGTGGTCAACAAACAGGAAAAAATGCTCAATATCACTAATCAGAGAAATACAAATCAAAACCAATCTCACACAAGTCAAAATGGCTATTTTTTTCAGAACAGGGGACTTCATTGATGGTACACAACAAAGTATGATTCCCTAGTCCCCTCTCTTTTTAGAAGGCATAACATGTAAACTGTGGCAAGGGAGATTCTCAGTGTGGTGCAGGACTGAGGGCATCTCTCTTCCTCTGGAGATCTTGCTGGGGCTGGTGGCCTGGAGGTTCTTATTCCTTGGAGGTCATGTAGACCATGAGGTTCACCACCCTGTTGCTATAGCCAAAATCCTGATCATACCAGGAAATGAGTTTGGCATAGTGGTTGTCAAAGGTGATGCTGGCCCCAGCATGTAAGATGGAAGAGTGGGTGTCATTGTTAAAGTTGGAGAAGACAACCTGGTGCTAAGTGTAGCCCAGGATGCTCTTGAGGGTGCCCTCTGATGCCTGCTTCACCTTCTTGATGTAATCATATTTGAAAGCTTTCTCCAGACAGCAAGTCAGATCCATGACTGACACATTGGTGATGGCGACATGGAAGGCCATGCCAGTGAGTTTCCCATTCTGCTCAGGGATGACCTTGCACACAGCCTTGGAAGGGCCACTAGATGCAGGGATGATGTTCTGGAGACCCCCAAGGCAGTCCCACCACAGTTTCCCAGAGGGTCCATCCACAGTCTTCTGGGTGTGGCGGTGTGGCAGTGAAGGCCATGGACTGTGGTCATGAGTCTGTCCATAATGCCAAAGTTGTCATGGATGACCCTGGCCAGGGAAGCTAAGCACTTGGTAGTAAAGGAGGCATTGCTGAAAATCTTGAGGCTGTTTTTGTATTTCTTATGGTTTATGCCTATCACAAACATGGGGGCATCAGCAGAAGGGCCAGAGATGATGACTGTTTTGATTCTCCCCTCTAAGTGAGCTCCAACCTTCTCCATGGCAGTGAAGATAATGGTAGACTCTACAACATAATCACTGTTGGCATCACCCAATTTGCTTTTGGTATTGAAATGCAAATACCACTGGAAAATGAAAATGGGATTTCCATTGATGACAAGCTTCACCTTCTCAGCCTTGATGGTGCTGTGGAACTTGTCATGGGTGGGATCATATTAGAACATGTAGGTACCATGTGATTGAGGTCAAGGAAGTAGTCATTGATCATGACAAAGTCTAAATCTACTTTGCAAGAGTTAAAAGCAGCCCTGGTGACCTGGTGTCTAATACAGCCAAACTCATTTACTCCACTCTTCACTTTCTCCACAGCATCTCAGGGATGTGGCTGGCACTACACAAGAAGATGTAGCTGTCTGTTGAATGGGAGGAGCAGAGAGCCAGAATGGCTGCTTTTAACAAATCAAAAAATAACATATGCTAGCAAGGCTGTGGAGAGAAGTGAAGACTTACAAACTGTTGGTGGGAATATAAATCAGTTCAGCCACATGGAAATTGGAGATTCTCAAAGTTTAGAGATTTCTCAAAGAACTTAAAACAGCACTACCATTTAACCTAGCAATTTCATTACTAGGTATATACTGAAAGGAAAATAAATTGTTCTATCAAAAGGATACACATACTCGTATGTTCATCATGGCACTATTCACAATAGCAAAGATGTGAAATTAACCTGGGTACCCATCAACAGTGGACTGGAAAAGGATAACGTGGTACACATATACCATAGAATACTACACAGCCATAAAAAGAACAAAATAATGTCTTTTGCAGCAACATGGACGTAGCTGGAGGCCATTACCCTAAACAAATTAACAGAGAAACAGAAAACCAAATGCCATTTGTTCTCACTTGTAAGTGGGAGCTAAACATTGGGTACACATACACATAAAGATGGGAACAATACACACTGAGGATTTCTAGAGGATGGAAGGAGGAAAGAGGGGCAAGGGCTGAAAAACTATCTATTGGGTACTGTGCTCACTACCTGGGTGACAGGATCATGTGTACCCCAAACCTCAGCATCATGCAATATGCCCATGTAGCAAACTTATACATGTACCTCCCAAATCTAAAATAAAAGTTGAAATTATTTTTAAAAATCTACAGAGCTATTAACATAAATACAGTGTCATTGAAGTTATTAAAAAAGTAATTAAGAAAATAATTGTACATTATAATTAAAATGAATATGCCCCCATTTCTTGACAAGTAGCTCTTCTCTCACTAGTATGGTTTACCTAGGATTATAGATTTACTTACATCCAGACTCTAAAGGAGTGACTTAAGGGACTCATAGTAAGAAACAAGAATTGTGAATATGCCAGTTTCACACTCCTGGGGTCTAATTTGGTCTCCCTGCTTAGACCAAACCCAGAGGATGATTAAGAAGATATTTACCCAAGGAAAGAATGCAGCAACAGGTCCATAGAGAATACAAAAGGCTGTAGTCTGTGTCAAGGAATCATACTCTGGAAAACATAAGGAAACTATGAGGGTAAAGTCACTTGTTGAAATTTGAGGAGATTCTTCACTGTTAAATCTAGAATGACAGAAAAGTGAGAAGCCATGAATACTGGTCTGAGAAGGAGTCATATCTTGTTTATACAGTCCCCATGTACAAGTGGGTATTTATTAACGCTATATGCTGCAAATACAAACAAGGAATGGAGGTGAGACATGATACTTTGAGGAAACACTATCCTTATCTCAAAAGGAAAATAACCCAAAAAAAAAAAAAGGAAGCTTCTTAGCCTAATTCTTCATTGATTTCTAATTCATAATAATTTACATTTTCATGGAATTTGCACATAATATTGCCAGAGCGATTATGTTTACTGCTACAAATGGATTGAATCTGTATAATTTACACTCTCTTTCCAACATCTTTTATTCACTCCTCAGAGAATAACTGGCTGAGAAGAGTAGTCAAATGTTCCTGGGCAAGCTGTTCATGATTCCTTAGCACTTTCTTGAGAAATGTATAAGCCTCCTAGTCTCCAATTATATATAAATATATTATGTCAAATATATATATGCATATATTCACTATGTAGTGCTATTTTCCAAAATTAATATACCTTAGTCCACCCCTCAAGAGAAACATTTACTAATTCATCCCTTGGGAAGGCATATTTCTAGGCAAGGAATTCCTACACTTAACCACCATTGCCTGTAAAGTTCTAAGCACAGGGCCTGGCACAGAGAAAACTCTCAATAAAAGTAAACTACTATTCTTGCTGTTGCTTAATTGCACTCTTCTTAAAGTGTGAAGCAGAAATTCGTGCATAGCAAGAGTATGCCCTTCCTTTCCTGAGCACCTCATTAAAAGCCACCTTATTAACACTTGGCTATCTCCCCAGGGTGCTGCAGGCCTGCAACTTCCCACATATTCAGGGGACCAAATTTTACTCTGAAAACATTTCCTTTGTGTGATGCACTAGTTTCCAGATGACCCAAATTGAAAATATAAAACTCACTCCCAAAATACAAGGCTGACCCTTGTGAGAATTCTACTTTATGGAGCAGTGGAGCAAGCTTAGGCTATGGAAAACTGGGTTCAAATTCTTGTGCGACCATTCACTTAGAGTAACCTTGTGTAAACTATTTCTCTCTCTGAACTTCGAGTTCATCTTCTGTAAAATAAGGATATTAATACTTGTTAACGGTTGCTGTGAAAATTAAATAATGTATTTTTAATAAATATATATCCTTTTATATCTCGCCTGGCATAAGGTAGGTGCCCATCAAATCCTAGCCTTCTTCCTATTTGAGTTTCTTGAAATTATGAGGTTGAAAGCTGTAAAGACCTTCTAACAGGTCTTAAAGAAGTTTTATTTGCTGTGTACTAGAAGTCAGCCCAGGATTCAGTCTAGTTTCTCCTAAAGCTGGGTTATACCAATTTCTGAGTGATGATGAGATGTGCCCGTGTTTCCAGCTGATAAACCTGGGCTCGTGGATCCTCATTGGTTTACTTTTCCAAGTGAACGCTTGCTTCAGGCAAACAGTATCAACTCAACATAAGTAATCTCTATATCTCTTCTTCTATGGATCTTGCCTCCAGGTCCTGCTGCAGATTTTTCAGAATGGCTCCTATGCCCTCTGAGGGTCCATTTCTATTTTGGAAACAGCCAAAAATTATTTGAATCCAGACAGCAAGGCAGGGGATCAAACTCGAGTAACAAATTCAAAAATTGTTTTCAGCATTGGCGATAGGATTGCCTCCTAGGAAGATGACTTCAAAAACCCCCAGCTGGGTGCATCCATGGATGTGTTTAAAAAATAAGAGTCTCTGTGCCTTTTCAAAAAGTACTTTCTAGTTGTGAAAATAAATGCATAACATTGTCAGTACATTAGGATGATATTAAAGTGTTTTCCAAGAATTTAGAAATAAAAATCACACACAGTGACTATGACGCATATACAGTGGATGTGAACCAGAAGAATGCTTGTGAGAGAAACAGATGTGACTTGGATGAACTTGGGGAAGCAGATCTAGATTGTGATACTATTTGGTAAGTGGATATCTAATTGATTACACGTGAAGAGGAGGGAAATATGAAGAGCCAGAAGTTGGCAGCGTTTTACTCATCCCTGTCCAGGCTGACAAGTATATACTCTACCATCATTGGAAAGGTGATTTCTGCTGCGGAGATGGGTGATTTACTGGGTTTCCCCTTAGCCACAATAAAATGTCTCTCAAGACTCGCCACCTTCATTTGCTCTGATTCTCAGCTAGGAAAGTGTTCCTCTGATAACACTGAAGTGCTATCAGGGTGCAGGCTAACCCAGGGTCCCAGTGAACTCTCCCAAAAAATCACACATTGTAAAGACTCTCATAAAACCTCAGCCCATCGTTGGTCAAAAGTCACCCTTTTTGCCTACAAAATATGCCCATTACTGGAAATCTAAGATTGTAGAAAATTATTCAAAAAATCAAAATCATCTTAAACTCACAACCCAAAGATAATCACTGTTACCACGTTGGTGCATTTCATCTGAACTATTTTTTTTTTACATTACTGAGATCAAATTATACATTCAGTTTTCTATGTTGTTTTTAATTAAGCATTAAAATTATCTTGAATTATCATAAAATATTCATAAATATAACCATTAAAATTGTATAATACCTTATCGAGTGAATTTTTCAGTGTACTTATTAATCCTCTATTGCTGGATATATTGGGTGGTCTCTAAATTTTTGTCATTGTCCTTTTGTAAAGAATACTGTGATAAGCATACTAGTGCAAAAAGCCTTATTCTCTATTTGGGAGTATTTCCTTGGTTCAAGTCCTCATGGTTAATTTTTAAGCTGACTTATCTCCTTCTTTCTTTATTTAATTGCCTATTGGACTCCTCAATTCTAAAATTAACATGGTCAAAGCAGAGTAGTACTGAGGGTGAGACCATCCCTTGCCTCAGTCTAGGCACATTATAGTGTTTTCTGCTTTGCGAGAGACCAATCTTAAAGCATGAGCCAGAAAATTGCTGACAGGGGAAAGTGACAAGGATTGATGGGAGTGGGAAGTTGGTGGGGGATGGAGAGATGGCAGCCCTCATTTCATCCTTTAAAATCTGGGCCTATAGATCTTGGCTATGTAGACTTCGACACCAGTCAGAGCATGTAACACTTCACTCTATTTCAGAATGTATTAGCTCCTTTATTACCTTGTCAATCCTCAGAATAGTCCTGATTCTGGAGTACAGTAGCTTCTAACGTCAATCCCATTTTACTGAGACTCAGAAACAGCTTGTCCAAAGCCAGATAAATAATAAAGTTGTATTCAGATCGAGATCTGTTCACTGGGTTTTTAACATTTCTACTTCACAGTGACGTTTCCTCTCCAGTAGTTGTGTTGGGGTGGAAAGGAAAATAAACCAGGCTACTAGATCTTTAATTCTTTGTGAATGTGTTCGAGGGGCAGTGATGGCAGGCATCAATCTGTAATTCTAAACACACAGAGTTTAAAATCCCACATGGACTATCTCACACATTGATCCACCTGAGAACACCAGTTTGAGTGATGATAGAAGCAGATGGAAATTTGCAGTAGTTATGGGAGATTATATGTGTTCTGGGAGCTCAGAAGGTCTAAGCACTCCACTATCTATAATTGAAAGTGTACTGGAGCGAATAGAAGCTTGTGATCCCACATGTATTTTATCAGATGCTTTGGACATTAAAGGAATTCTTGGGAAAATTATAAATTGGAACACTAGTCACAAAGCTTTAACAGAAAAAAAAATCATACTTAGACTTTGGAAAGAAAAGAATAAATTGGCCATAAAATAATTCATAATAGACTTGCAGCTAGAATTGGTTATGAGAGAGTAATATGGTATAAAAGATAAGAAATAGAATTTTAAAAATGCATGGGAGCCATTGCTAATTCTTTATAAAGGAGCAAGAAGAATTATATGGTGACAGTTAATTATTCTGAATGGAATGCAAAAGAAAGACAAAAATAAGCATTAAGAGCATAACAGAAGGCACATGAGGGAGAAATAGAGGAAATATATTTTTCTTTATCTCCAATTCTATAGGAAGGAAATTCCACTCTAAGTAAAACCCAGAAATTGCTTTCACAATGAAAAGTACTACGCAAACATAAAAAAGTGCCTCTATTTTCTCATTTCATAAAGAGAGGGACTCTTACACAAAGAACTTGAGAGCCAAAAGTGGAGGTATATTATTTAATTAAATACTGTAAAGGTACTTTCAGACAAAATGGTGGCAAGGGCTGTCCTTACCCCAAAATTCCCAATAAAATGTCCAACAAAGTGTATAAGTAGAGTCTACACATTAGAAATCAGCAATGGGTTCCTGACAGAATAGACAAAATGGACCAGATTAATGGAACCCATTAAAGACCGATCTGAGATGAATTACTGAGAAAGAATAGCACACCTGCAAAGCGAACAGGAGAAAGCCCCAGCTTGAAGGGTAAGAGCTTGACAACAAGAGTTGTCTGTGTTGCTGGTGGGAAATGTACACGTGAAACATTTTGTGGACCAGCAGCAAGGCGCACAATACTGAAGACCACTATAGAGATTTGTGCTGGGTGAAAATGTGTAAAAAAATAGAGATGTGGGTTTTGCGTGTAGTATGGTATGTGTGCATGTGTGTGTTGCAGAGAAGACTTCCATGGGGTTCTACTTTATAACAGTAGTAAATAAAAGAAAGTCCTCCGGGCGTGGTGGCTCAAGCCTGTAATCCCAGCACTCTGGGAGGCCGAGGCCGGCGGATCACGAGGTCAGGAGATCGAGACCATCCTGGCTAACACGGTGAAACCCCGTCTCTACTAAAAAATACAAAAAATCAGCCAGGCGAGGTGGCGGGTACCTATAGTCCCAGCTGCTCGGGAGGCTGAGGCAGGAGAATGGCGGGAACCCAGGAGGCAGAGCTTGCAGTGAGCTGAGATCCGGCCACTGCACCCCAGCCTGGGCGACAGAGCGAGACTCCGTCTCAAAAAAATAAATAAATAAATAAATAAAAGAAAGTCCAATCTTTGTCTAGAGCTGATAATCTACTTTTTCCCTCCTCTTTGTTCTTTTTTCCTATCCGTACCTAAATTTCCATCCATAAAAAATTTACACAGGAACACACAGGCTCTCTAATGGAACCACCTGAGTTCCATCCCCAATTGGGGTAAGAATATATTAGCACAAGGGAGCTATGAAAAAAATTCCACTGTTCAAAGAAAAGGGGAAATTGGCAGGTATTTTTCTTTTCTTATGCTGTCTTCATCAGGTTTTTGTGTCAGAGTTATCTTACAAAATGAATTGGAGAATTTATATCTTTTTCCATGAGCAAGAACAGTGTAACAATAATAGCATAGGAATGACCCATTTAAAAGGTTGGCTAAAAGCTCAGTTGTTAGAAAGTCTATGCCCAGTGTTATCATAGGGGAGAACTCTTAGACAATCTTTCCCAACTTTCCTTCTTTTTAAAGTTATTTAAATTTCTTTTTAAGTTATTGTGTCTTTTTGATTTATTGCATCAAATTTGTGTGGGACTTACCTCAAAAATAGAGTAGAGATCATAACAGCACTGTTTCAAAACTTTTATTCTGAAATTGACAATCACTTTTGGAGACCCCACCCTATATCACATCACACATTAATTTTGAGTGAGGGTAGTAAAATAACTGGCAGAAAAGATTTTTTAAAGTTTTTCTTAATTTTTATTGTAATTTTAAATATATATATATTTATTAGGTTGGTGCAAAAGTAACCGCAGTTTTCGCCATTACTTTTTCTTTTGCACCAACCCAACACATGTTTCCAAACTCAAAAGATTCAAAAATGTATAAAGTCGTCACTTGACATTGTTGACAGGTTCTTGGAAATTGTGACTTTAAGTAAAATAACAAAAAATGAAACCATTTTTTTTCTCATCAATGTTGTATTGAAATAAGTTAAACAAAATGACAATATTCGAGAACCTGTTGTGCATCATTTTGCTTAAAGTCACAGTTTCCACGAACCATCTACAATGTTAAGGGAGGACTTTCTATATACAAAAAGTCCCATATTTTTGTCCACAAGCTACTTGGTTCCATTACCAAGACACAATTGATTTATTGTATATTCTGAAATGATGTGTAAGGTTTTCTTTTTTAACATTAATAGTTGCAGTTTCTAATTAATAGTTGCTATTGCTAGCTTACTTCTCTTTCTTTTTATTTTCAAGTGTTTGTGTTTCCATGCTTACAGTCCTTTCGGATGCCACAGGCTCTGGGTCTAATCACTGCTCATAGTGCCCAATTAGCAACAGGGTCCTAGAGTTGTTTTTCTAACAAGTCTGCATTCCATTTGCACCCCTCCCCAGTGACTCCCACCAGCAGCGACACCACCACTACACCCTCTCTGTGCCCTGGAAAGAAAATGAGCCAGAAAAATTTGTGACTTGGATTTTTTAAAAAATCTCAAGGGCCATTTCTTAAAGAATGATACTTCATGTCTGCTGTTCTTGTTCAAAGTCTTATCACCTCTACTCCCCCATTTCCACAGAAAATGTTGGAAGATTGTAGAAATTGGCATTTGGGAGTGTGTGAGGTTAAATAGGTTTATAGGATTTACAGTACTCACATTCTTCCCAGAGTAAGCACCAGTTAACCACCCCAGAGTTCTCTTGCAAAGCATTTTGCTTAAAGTTACAATTTCCAAGAACCTATCAACAATGTCAAGTGAGGACTTACTTTATACATTTTTTAATCTTTTGAGTTTGGAATCATGTATTAGGTTGGTATAAAGTAAAAGTAATGGCTATATATAGAGAGAGAGAGACAGAGAGAGAGCGAGAGAGAGAGACCCCTAAATATGTGGTATGTTTGGAATTATACCCAACAAGATCTTAAAAGTGATAGTCCCTGGATTACAGAATTATGGCTGTATTTTTTCCTTAATTCTACATTCTAGTTTTTCCATAGTAAAAATGAATAACTTGTGTTTAAAAATGAATTAAAAGAAAAATGTGTTCATGCTTTAAACTAAAAATTATACAGTAAGGATTTATTCAGAGGTAGTAATTAATAGTGAGCACAAAAGCTGGGATATGGGGATGTTTATCACAATATTTGTCTTTTTTAGTTTTAATTTAAAACTACTTCAACACAAAAATTTCTACCCAGAGTACATAGATACCAGTTACCTGTGCATAGATAACAATTACCTATAGACCCCTGCACCCAGGTTAATCAGGTATTAAGATTTTGCCATTTTTGCTTCAGATCTTTGTATAAAAAATAAAATATTACATTCAAAATCAACACATAGCCAACCAAATTCCCTGCCTCATCAGTGATAACAACCCTCATGAAGTTGCTGGGTAGCCTTCCCATTCATGTTTTTGTACTTTTATAGTAGGTGTATATCTCTTCAACAGTACATAGTCTTTGAGGGCAACTATAAAATGTACATGAATCATGTCTTTCTGTATGACTATATCCATAAGTTCCTTTTTAATAAAGCATGTTTCATTTTTATCCATATTGATGTATATAAATTCATTTTGATGGATATGTTACTCTATTAATATATCATAATATATCTATCATTTTATTAGTGCAGAGTTTAAATTACTTAACAGTTTTTCATTATTAAAATGATCGCTGAAAGACATCCTTGTACATGTCTCTTTGCACATATGCCAAAGTTTATCTCTGTATATACCTAGACAGAGAATTGCTAATCCCCAGGTAGATACATCAACTTTCTAGACATTGCTAAATTACTCTGCAAAGTTAGTGAAGCAATTTATACTCCCACCAACCACATGTGGGAGTTCCTGCTTCCCCATATGTTCATCAATAATTGATTTCATCTTTTTTTTTGGCCAGGCATATGGGCATAAAATGTTAACCCATTTTAATTTATCTTCTTCAATAGCTAAAATGTTATTTGTAGTTTCATATAGTTTTTGACCATTTGGGTCTCATTTGTACAGTTCCTGCATATATCCTTTACATATTTTTCTACTGGGTTATGTTATCTCCCTTTTAAATATGTAAAACTTTTTATATATTCTGGTTACTAATTATTTGTCAGTTATAGGCATGATAGTGTTCTTCCAGTGGTGATTTGACCTTTCATTTTGCTTATTTTTTTATATACGATTTCACTTTAGTCAAATACACTTGTCTCTTTCTTGATAGTTGTGCTTCTGGTATCTTAAGTTATCCAATATCCTGCCATCATTTATTTTTCCTGTGTCTGAAGATAACTTTACAGAAGCCAATGCTCCCCTGCTCCCTCTGCCAGTGTACTGAGTTGGAGAAACCACTCTGCCTGGTGCAATGCCTACTATATCTGATTCTGAAGACATCAAGGCTCTCGGGTAATGCAGCTCTCTCCTCCTTCATTTATAAAGTATCTCTTCAGAGAGTCTTAGTTATTATATGGCATTTTGTGACTTTAGAACATTTTGTAAATATCAAATGCTAAGACTTTTGGAGTGGTAGAAGAAAAGCAGTTGAAGGTCAGGAGCCCGGTACTCAGCCACCACTCTTATGACAGCAGAAACCATGACACAAAATATAACATTTTTATTAGTATACTATCCAGCCATAAAAAAAGGATGAGTTCATGTCCTTTGCAAGGACATGGATGACGCTGGAAACCATCCTTCTCAGTAAACTAACACACAAACAGAAAACTAAACACCACATGTTCTCACTCATAAGTGGGAGTTGAACAATGAGAACGCATGGACACAGGGAGGGGAACATCACACACCAGGGTCTGTCAGGAGGTGGGGGGCTAGGGAGGGATAGCATTAGGAGAAACACCTAGTGTAGATGACCGGTTGATGGGTGCAGCACACCACCATGGCATGTGTATACCTTTGTAATAAACCTGCACATTCTGTACACGTATCCCAGAACTTAAAGTATAATAAAAATAAATAAATAATATCCACCAACTATAACTCCCTCACAAAACATGTAATGCAAACTTTAAATTCAAGCATGCTTTAGAAGTTCAAATGGTTTTACATTTACCTAGAACTATTAATATTCTTATTTAACAAACACACATGAAGAGTTGACATTATGTAAAGATAAAATAATGTGCTTGTAGGAACAAAGAAGTTTCAGCATTCTGAAATTGTTGATTTTTTTCTTTCAATTATTTTAAATAAGAAACATGAAGTTATACCAACAATATTATAAGGATAAAAAAACAGTAAAAGCCAAAATCGAACAATCTCCAGATATTCTGCCCCTTGAGAAAATTTATAGAAGAAAAACTTTAGGTGACAAGTACTACCAAAGGCTCTTAGAATTAACTACAGCATTATCAGGACTCTTCTGCAATCACCACCAAAATGCAGCAATCATTGTATGATCTCATATGTAGAGTATAAAAAACTCAAACTCATAGAAATAGAGAAGAAAATGGTGGTTACGAGAGATGCTGGTCAAAAGACTACAATTTTCAATTACATACGAGGAATTATTTCAAGGGTTCTAGTGTACAAATGGTGACTAAAGTTAATAACAATATATTTGAAAATTGCTAGAAGAGTCGATTCAAGGTGTTCTTACCATAAAAAATAAATAATTCAGATAATGGATATGTTTAATAGCTTGATTTAGCCATTCCACAATGTATACATATAACAAAACATCATGTTATACACCATAAATACATATAATTTTACTTGTCAATTAAAAATAAATACATACATATGTATATAAAACACAGTAGTCATAAGGGGGAGAAAGACATTGAAAATACATAAAATTCTTGAATCAGAAACAACCACTAAGTCTCTTTGCAGTCAAAGTGTAGTTGATAATTACATTTAGAATGACCGTGAGAGGGGTATTTTCATAGTGAAGAAAATATGTATGTCCTATCATGCCTGGAACAGAGTAAATATGTAACAAATGATAATTTTCATTATTTTTAATTATTACAGTCAACAAGGAAAAACAGAACTAAATTTGAGGGAGCGGAGGGCAAATTATTATACCAATTCTGTAAAAAACAGCATTAATTCCTCTGACATAGACTACACAACAAATGAAGATTCTAAAACAGATTCTATTTTCAGTGAATGTATGAATAATGGTTTTGATGTTACTCTAAAATAGAGACAAGTGAAAAATGTAAGATGAGTAAAAGAATGATGAAACCTCTCCTAAATCCAAATTTAATATTGTGACTTTAACCGGTCACTTAACTCTATTCTGACAACTGTCACAATAACAGTTCTGTCCATTCTAAAGGTAGAGCATAAAGCCACTTACACATTTAGTCTTTAGTTGCAATCCAGAGGACCCCGTACACTCCACTTTCAGTATAAAGAAGCAGATGGCTTCTTTAATTTAGTTTCCTAATTATACACTCTGTCCTCAAGTATATAATTTGTCCTGTTTATCAAGAGTTAAACCTCTGCATCCAAGTGTTCCTTCCAACTAACAGAATGAAAAGGAAATCTTCTCTCATTAAAGAAATTACAGGTTTTGAAGTATGTTGATGTTTGAAGAGAATATTGTAACATAATACAGTTCTTTAACATTTTATGTAAAAGTTTCTAAATTATTCTGTAATTACCTTATTTAAAAATTAAGAGACAATGATGAGATTTGTAGAAATATTTCCTAATTTCCTTTTCTAAGTCATACAAATTTTCTCATTACAAATTTTCTCATTTTCCATCAATGATATCACAAATACATCTTTCTAAATACCACATCAATTTAACTTACAAGAAATCCTTTCACATAGTCATGGCAATCCTAAGCTGAGTTTTAACTTCTCAAATTCTTATCAAACTAATGATAAAGAATTTACATAGAAATGGAAAAGTAAAAGTTACTCTCTTCATTTTTATTTTTATTTTCACAGATCCTTATCATTTTTTGTAACACAAAATAGATGTAGGAAATACTGAAGCTTCCAATATGCTGCCTAGATCTCCCCTTACGATATAATACACATACAATTACTAAGTAGAAGATACATTCTGATCCATAACTGTTTTAGAAATACAAAATAAATCTGAGTTTCTATTACAAAGAATATTGGACTGGTTAAAATATGAAAAACCTATTAGGTGAAACTTATAATTGACCTTAAAGAGCCCTAAATATTTGAAAATTTTCCTAGAAGCAGAAGGGAATGGGAAACACAAAGATGATTAAAAAGTTGATCTCTTGGAATCAAATGACATTAAATAAACATTTACTCTCTGAGATTCACAGATTCAAAACTGGATTAGGCATAGAATCTGACCTCAATGAGTTCATATATAAAATGTAAAGTAAGAACAATACTTATACATTTTACATTTCTAGGTATTGTCCACACTTCCCTTAACAGTTTTTTTTTTTTTTTTTTGAGACAGAGTCTGACTCTGTTGCCCAGGCTGGAGTGCAGTGGCACAATCTCAGCTCACTGCAACCTCCCACTCCCGGGTTCAAGCGATTCTCCTGTCTCGGCCTCCTGAATAGCTGGATTACAGGCGTGTGCCACCACACCTGGCTAATTATTGTATTTGTAGTAGATTCGGGATTTCAACACGTTAGTCAGCCTGGTCTTGAACTCCTGACCTTGTGATCTGCCCGCTTCGGCCTCCCAAAGTGCTGGGATTACAGGCGTGAGCCACCGCGCCCGGCCTTTTCTTTTTTTTTTTTTTCCTTTTTTCTTTTCTTTTTAACCAACCAAGGGCTTCTGCTTCTGCTAGCAATTTTCTGCAAGGCTCCTCCCATCCTGGAGAACTGCCTGGGAGAACATTTCCAGGCACGGCCTCTGAGACACTCAGTTGACCTTGTGTATTTCTGGTTTCCAAACCTTTTCCTGAATGCATTTCTCTCTTCAGTCTCCCCTTGGTCATGACACTTTGAAGCATCTCTGGATACCTGAGCTCATCCTTGCTGAAGACTTAGATTCTGGCCCCTCTTCACCCAACACCTCAGAGCTACCTGCTATTCTCACTCATTCCTGACTTGGGTGGATCCTGGAACTCCAGCTGGCCCTGAGCCTGGCACTCTCTTGCTCCTGCTGAGAAGTAATGGAATCTTTCAATGAACTCAAGTTAATGTAATAAAGTTTAGAAAGATGCAGGAACACCTAAATTGATCCCACAAGGACATTAAATTGCCAAGTGCTTCAGCAACTGCAAATTATGACACTGATGATAGCCATCTTTTATCCTTAGGTACTTTATCCCTACTTACAGGTGAAGAAACAGGTTCATATGGGTTAATAACTTGCTTGAGTTCACACAGTTTGTAAATGTGAAGAACACAGCCAATATTTGATCCCAAGTTGTTGAGTTCCAAAGTTCCATGTAAGACTATATAGTTTTATCTTTATTTATTTATTAATTAATTATTGATTGATTGATTTTTCTTTTGACTAGAGATTTTTGTGTTTTATATATGGGTTAATATGTATATATATTTTCATCTTTTATATTTAACATATAATTTTTTTATTATACTTTAAGTTCTGGGGTACATATGCAGAACATGCAGGTTTGTTACATGTGCCATGGTGGTTTGCTGCACCCATCAACCCGTCATCTACATTAGGTATTTCTCTTAATGCTATCCCTCCCTTAGCCCCCCAACCCCTACAGGCCCTGGTGTGTGATGTTCCCCTCCCTGTGTCCATGTGTTCTCATTGCTCAACTCCCATTTATGAGTGAGAACATGTGGTGTTTGGTTTTCTGTTCGTGTATTAGTTTGCTGAGAAGGATGGTTTCCAGCGTCATCCATGTCCCTGCAAAGGACAAGAACTCATCCTTTGGGAGAAAATTTTTGCAGTCTATCCATCTGACAAAGGGCTAATATCCAGAATCTACAAAGAACTTAAACAGATTTACAGGCAACCTACAAAATGGGAGTAAATTTTTGCAGTCTATCCATCTGACAAAGGGCTAATATCCAGAATCTACAAAGAACTTAAACAGATTTACAAGAAAAAAACAAACAACCCCATCAAAAGGTGGGTGAAGGGTATGTCTTTTGAGATACCTCAGAATGAGACATTTATACAGCCAACAAACATATGAAAAAAAGGTCATCATCACTGGTTATTAGAGAAATGCAAATCAAAACCACAATGAGATACCATCTCACGCCAGTTAGAATGGTGATCATTAAAAAGTCAGGAAACAACAGACGCTAGAGAGGATGTGGAGAAATAGGAACACTTTTACCCTGTTGGTGGGAGTGTAAAATAGTTCAACCATTGTGGAAGACAGTGTGGTGATTCCTCAAGGATCTAGAATGAGAAATACCATTTGCCCCAGCAATCCCATTACTGAGTATATACCCAAAGGATTATAAATCATTCTACGATAAAGGCACATGCACACATATGTTTATTGTGGCACTGTTCACAACAGCAAAGACTTGGAACCAACCCAAATGCCCATCAGTGATAGACTGGATAAAGAAAATGTGTCACATATATGCTATGGAATACTATACCGCCATATTTATTTATTTTTGAGACAGAGTCTCACTCTGTTGCCCAGGCTGGAGTGCAGTGGTGCGATCTCAGCTCACTGCAGCCTCGTCCACCTCCAAAGTTCAAGCAATTTGCATTCCTCAGCCTCCTGAGTAGCTAGGACTATAGGTGTGTCACCTCGCCCAGCTATTTTTTTTTTTTTTTTTTTGTATTTTTGGTAGAGACGGTGTTTCACCATGTTGGCCAGGCTTGTCTCAAACTCCTGACCTCAAGCAATCTGCCTGCCGCCTCGGCCTTCCAAAGTGTTGGGATTACAGATGTGAGCCACAACGCCTGGCCCATTTCATTTTTAATGACAGTATCTGCAATATTGTCTGGATTGAATCAAGATGGCAAATACTATAATGGAGGAACTGGAGGCCACTGCCACTTAATAATTGCTGATATTAAATGTTTACTATATACCAGGAACTGGGCTATACACTTTAAGGAAACTATCTCATTTAAACCTCAAAAATAACCCTACGGGATATACAATGCTCTTATCTTCATTTTAAAAATGAAAAGAAACAGCTATGGCCCAGAGAAGTTTAGTAGGCCCCACAGCTATTAACCAGCAGAGTTAAAATACCTTGAATCCAGAGCCCATGTCACTAGTCATCATACCTAACCATTCTATCATCCATTCCGACCATTTGTCAACTTGACAGATGTGGGGGGGATTTGTCCCATTCCTCCTTGCTTAGATGGCTTCTCTCCCCTCCTTACCATTCTTGCAGGTTCCAACTCAAGCTACAATATCAATCCTTGTTGACACAGTAAAATCTTACAAATAAGTATAACTAGTAAAATGGGATCCCAAAGCAAATTCTGAATTATACCTTCTTTACCCATTTTCTGCAATGGCTACTAATGTCCACTAAAGATATATATCTCTGTCTCATAATCCCAGGATGCTATAATCTCATCCAAAGCCAGAGGAGATATGTGTGTCGTATGTTTAAAAGGTAAGAACTGGCGCAAAAAAAGGAAGAGGGTAACTCTACATTAGCAAAACTGGATATATTTGATCAGTACAATGATATATTGTGCTATTGTTTAAATAAGTGTTACTCAAACTGTACCCCTTTGACCTCCTTGCTGAAGAATTATTTGGAATGGTTTTTAAATGCAGATCTGTAGGCCTCCCTCAGCCTGTCTCCAAAAATTCTGGAAGGGGTATAGAACTCAGTAATCTTTATTTAGCAATTCACAAGCTCCCCTAGTATTTTGGATATGGATGCACAACAGAACCCCTGACCCTGTTGTGCTTATTTATATATTCTTCAGTATTATATAATTTGGTTTTGCAACTGTTTGACAGATTAAAGATCAGGATTTATCTTACCTAAGAGCTTACAGAATAATTCATTACTCCAATCATTATCAGAATAGATCACTTATATTATAGATACACCCAAATATTTCAAGAACTTTATGTGCTCTATTGTCACGGAGGCCCAGTGTGCAATGATACACACACAGCATGCCCCTAAAAGTAGCAAACAAAATTTAACTTGAGTACTTTTTAGGCACATTATGCCATACTGATCTTTAATTGCGTTAGCCCAAGTACTGCAGAAAGATGCTAATCAGTACTTTGAGTATAAAGTGTTTTACATTCAATAAAAGCTTAGGAAACTGCTTTATTAAATCCTTCTCCTGAGGAATCGCAGTCATACTAAAATTTTGAGATGCTCCAGTGTGAAAAAGAAACTTGTTAACTTCACGCAGTATTTCACACAAAAAACTTATTTGTGCAGAGGATAAGCTTTTTTCCCTTCTTTTCTGCACATTTCTTACCACCAATTTGCTTAGTTCTGAATTCATTTATTCAACAAATATATATTATAAATATATGCAACAACTATAAGCTAGGCAGCTATGTTAGATCTGAGGATAAAATGATGACTAAACTAGACAGACTCTTCAACAGCCACATTCATTATCATTTGAAACTTGTAAAGTCACACAGGTTTCTCATAGCCCAAGGGGCACTGATGCAATGCAATCAGCTACATTGCCTCAGTTCCATTACTGACCTTACTTTAGTTACAGCTTTCAAGAGGCTTCGAGAATCTCCAAACAAACCCAGAGCTGCTGCTGAGCTGGGCTTGACAAGCAGAAGAACTCCCCAGTTGGCTGCATATCCAAGCTAGCCCTGTAACAAGTGGAGTATTATAGAATCTGTTTTGGCATACATAGTGCAGTGGCTGCTTCGAAACAGGCATTTGAACTAGATGTTGAATCAAAATTTAACCTGCAAATTTTTGTGCTGGGCAGGAGTTTTTCATACCATGAAATAATGCTAATTATTTGTAAGGCCATTTTGAACATCCACTGACAAATAATGCAGATAATTGAGGTATTTATTTGATAATGCAGGTGGACAATCCTTTGTAGTTATACTTTTGTTGTTATTGGCTTATTATATTTCTCCTGAAATAAGGAGCACAAATGAGTTCACTGAAACAGCAGATCTTCCTTTTACCCATAATACTACTGCTTTGAGAATGACTGAAAGCATGATAGATAACTGACACATGTGAATTGATTTCAGAGTTTTATTTATTTTAATGGTCATGCCAATGATACATACTCCTAATTCTATAATGCTATATAGATCCCCATAACTGTTACAATTCAGGTGATTATAATTTTGTATTTGCAAAAGATCCCTTCCAACATGGAGAATTGTAACCTATAAAGGTTTTATGATTGTGAAACATTAAACTCTGCTTTAGTTCCCTCCTATGGCAGAGGAGATAATACCAAAAATTTAGAAATTGAAATAGGATCAAAAATTAGTGATCCAAAGGCTCCTAGTCTTCAATGCCATAGCACAGTGCTATTAGAGATGCACTACTGACACATAGAGGAAAATACCACTTCACCTTCACAGTCTCCTAATGCATAGGATATTGTCCAAACTCTTCAATGTGGTTATCAGAGCATGCCACAATTTGTGCCCAATCTACTTGTCTTAAACTGTTACTTATAACTGACTGCATGTTAAACTTAAGCTCTTTGTTCCATAATATACTGACCTTTCCTGCCTCTTGGCACATCTAGTTTATCATTCTGGAATGCCTTTTCAGCCTCAATTCTCACCCTAGTCATCAAAATAAAACTTGAATCTCATTTCATAAAACTTTTCTAGATCCATCTAGCAATTCAATACATGTTTTATTAGAGGCTTTGCTTTGTGCCAAATACTAAGCTACATGTTAGAGATTTTTAAAATAACTTTTTCTTTAAAATCCCCCAAGTCAGTAAAAGATGTTTGCAATATAACATGATAAATGCTATGATCAAGAAAAAAACCCAGGTCATCTACTCATACATGCAGTCATTCTTCCACTGTTGCATCTTCTGCTTCACTCAGCTGTAGCTTAACTGTGTACACCTAAACCTTTAACACCGTAAGACTCTTGTAATCCTCAGGAATAATAACATGACTCACTTTGGCACCCTGTATTCTAGACATCATCAGCTGGATCCACCCTGCTCATCAACACAGTGACAGATATTGCTGCCAAATCTTGCACACATCCACATTATAACTACTAGCTTTCAATGCCTTGCTGTTCCTATTTTTATCTGACCAAATAACGGAATACTTTGCTTTGGAATTTGGACAAAACTGACAAAATTAGACTAGACTAAATCAAATATGTTTGTTTTTTTGGAATTATTTGTTTCTTCAAGGTAGCAGAATTAGCCTTCATCTATTTAATCAAGAAATAGTTAGCAAATGCCTACTGTCTGCCAGATACTCTGCTAGGGAGTGTAGAAGCAGCAGGGAAAATAAGACAACGTCTGGAATTAAAAGTACATTTTCTCGAGCCATATGAGGTTCCATTCTGAATATTTAAAACAATGTGCAAAATTAAAATAGCTTCTTCATTTTGAAGTTGTGTGATCAATTTGGGTCATATAGGCCAATAACTTCTTCCAGGCTCACTCCTCAACCCGCCCAGCCACCACCTCTGCCACTATGTGGCTATTGATGGAATCCTAACTTTCAGCTGAAGAAATTTCAAAAGGACTACTAAGTAGAAAATATGTTGGAAAAAATAAAGCTCATTTGGGAGGTAGAATTAATAAAAAGTATTAAAATATAATTGAGTGACCTAAGTCCCTTGTGTAAGAGAATGTAGTATACAGTTTACATGTAATGGTTGAGAATTCTCTCCCAAAAGAAAATTATCAAAGATACCACTCTGGCAATGTGAAGTTTACCATTTAGCACACCAAGAAAAAAATGCAAGTTGTGTTATGCCTTTATAACCTGAACTTGGGAAACTACCATCTGATTTAAAAAGAGAAAATAAGAGTGAGTAGGAAATTAACATTCTGTTACCAAAAACCTACACTTCAATCTCTCAGTAGAAAATTGTACAATTTTTCTATTAATCATTTATTTACCTTTTAACATGAGTTTCTTATTTGCCTGTATTTATTATTATCCATTGAATAAAATCTATCAGTCTTCTAAAATCTGTCACTCTTAGAGAGCATAGTATAACTAGATATGGAACACAGATGCAATATGTGCATGTATATTTGCATACCAACAAACTGTAGCACTAAACAATTCATTTGGGGAGCTTGTTTGTGATAGCACTTTATGAGGTGGCTTTAAACAAAAGGTAGAAGAAACTGGACCTATTTGTGTTTGTCTCAAGAGAATAAACGCTTTTTCTTTGAGTTCTCTGATGCATGTAATGTTTGAGATTTACAGAAATAGCATCCTTCTCTCAAGAGAATAAAAACACCCCCAGGCAGAAAAATAACCCTGCAACATGTAACTAGGAGGTAGTCTGTTTCATCAATTACTCAAATAAAAGATGCAGAAATTTGAGAAAAACAATGTTAAACTCCATTACAAAAGCACATATTTCCCTAACAGAGCTGATAGTCCATTCTACTCCACCAAAAGAGATGGCATAGAATTAATCAAATTAATTCTTTCTGCTTTGCCCCTCTGCCCTCCCCAGTTCCCTCTTTTACCCCACAGAAATTCTAAAGTTCCAAGAGAAGCTTTACAATCAAGGATAGCTTTTCACAGCATCACTAGTCAGCTTGTCCTGCTATCTACATTGCTGGAAATCTCACTGAATTCTCCAGGTATTCAGGAACATTCTCTGACAGGTGAGGGGAGAATGAAATCCTTCCTTCTTTCCAAGATAAGGCTTCTTCATCACCAAAGTCCTGAGTTTCCTTCTGACCCTCTTTAACTCCTGCAGGTTGCCTTTCCCCCGACAGGACATCAGGGTCCTGACATCCTGTTCAAGGGATGCTTTCCCCTGTAACGGCACTAGATTCTTAGCTATTCCCTTCTTCCTGACCCTCTCTCTTCCCATGGCTTCTCCATCACTTCTCGAGCCTGGTTTTCCTTGAACACATCTGACTCTCCTTCTCAACTTGTCTTGCCTTCTTATCTTTGAAATGTTGGTGTTCCAGATGTTTCATTCTCAGTCCTCTTTTGTGTCCTATATTCTCTTCTAAGCTAGGTGTTTTTAGGTAAGTCGTTTGCCCTCTCTGATCCCCAGTTACACATACGTGGTAGGGGTGAAAGAGAGTGCACTGGATAGTTTCTAAAGTTTAATCCCATCCTAAAGTTCAGTGATAATAACTCAGGAGGAAGAAATGACAGTAGAAATAGCTGCAATCCTGAATGAAAACAGATGGGTTTGGGAGAATGGATCTTGGTAAGAATACCTTGAGAGAACTGGAGGAGAGAGAGAGACGGAACTGGAGAACAGGATGCCCCAGTAACCCTGTGAATCCCTCTCTCTTTGGGATCCATTGAGATTCTCTAATAAATGCCAAGGGCAGTGTGAAACAGGGAAATAGTCCCAAAAGGGAAACCAGAGAAGTGTCTGGATAAGGGGACGGATGTGTGGAATCCTTTTCCTTGCTTCCTAACTCAGAGAAAAGCAAAGTAGAAGCAACATTCTCTAAGAGGGGAGTTACTGCTTACCTGGTTTTGCTCCAGGAAGCCCAAGCACAAGATATTTTACTCTGATATTCAATTAGAGCTCACCCAGGATTCAAAACAGTAGTCAAAGTACTCTTTTTTTTTTTTTTTTTCAGACAGTTTCACTCTTGTTGCCCAGGCTGGAGTGTAATGGCACACCGTCTCGGCTCACCGCAACCTTTGCCTTCCGGGTTCATGTGATTCTCCTGTCTCAGCCTCCCCAGTAGCTGGGTTTACAGGCATGCGCCACCACGCCCAGCTAATTTTGTATTTTTAGTAGAGATGGGGTTTCTCCATGTTGGTCAGGCTGGTCTCGAACTCCCAACCTCAGGTGATCCGCCCACCTTGGCCTCCCAAAGTGCTGGGATTACAAGCTGAGCCACTGTGCCTGGCCCAAAGTACTCTTTTATCATGGGTTCTATTAGGACAACAGAAGGTTTTCTTAATAATTCCAGGTATTCTGAAACGAAAACTCTACACACATGGTTTATGGGTAACTTACATGTAAAAATGATTTTTCGATGCCTGGATCACAAAGTTATACACAAAAATTATAAAGAGTATTCATTTGGGAGCTGATACAAATGTCCAGCTCTTCTTCACTAGGGACCTGGTAAAAGGCATTCACCAGGCATGGCTCAAGGCTATAGCTCTGTCCTGGTTGAGTTCACCTTCTTTCACTGTATAAGTGTTGTTGATTCCTATCTGTGAATCTTACCCTGCCTACATGGGATGCCTCTTCTTGTTTGGGAGCCCTTAATGCTGTGTTCCAACTTCTATCACTGCTCAAGAAGTTTGTTTTTGCCAATAAGTCTACAAAATGCCTGAAGTACATACTTGTTACCCAGGTGTAATGGATCTGGCCTGTTCAACAAGACTCAGGTTCAGATAATGTCTTGTCATTTTCTCACATTTGTTTTACAACAGTGGTTCTCAATTGGGGAACCCCAGAAAACATTTGGCCATGTCTGGAGACCACTTTGTCACACTGAAGGTGCTATTGGCATCTCACAGGTAGAGGCTAAAGATGCAGCTAACCATCCTACAGTACACAGAGCAACCCGCACAGTAAAAAATTATATGACCCAAAATATCAATAGTGTCAAGACTGAGAACCCTCAATTAAGATCCAACTCAGAGTGCCACCAGTCAAAATTCATGGAAACTTGCCTAGGGACTCTCTCCCCCATCTCTCCCTCTCTTCTCTTTGGGGGTTTATTAAGTCTGAAAAGACACCTGTGTGACCCTGAGCTGGGCGTAGGGGTTGTGCCTCTCAGCCTATCATTACCTGATGTTGTTCCTGGTGGCCAGATGGTACCACTGATCTGACACACCAGGAATTTGTTCTTACCTCTCGTTTCCCTATAAGAGCCCCTGATTCTCATTAGAAATATCTTGATGTCTCAGGATCCAAGACTAACAGAAACTTTTTTGCCTTTTCTAGAAGAAATGAAAGCTAGGGTTTTAGGCATACTATGCCTTCATTGAACTCTCAAGGGGGGAATCCACATGCCTTTAAATTCTTGCTGATAGGACCACAGCAGTGGAAACAAAGCACAAGGTAACTTCCCAGTAGGTTCCCCTGCTCTGTATAAATTCGTAGTAACTTAGTCTGATTCTGGTAATGGCACCTCTCACTCTGCCTGCCTCCTCTTAGTCTGTGACTCTGCCTTTCTTCTCCTGAGCTGGGCCTTCAGGGTCCTGAATTCTGCCCCTAGAAAGACTATACCCTCATCTACACTCTCACTATTGGGCACATCTGTACCCTCACTATCGGGATGGGAGAGGGCAGGAAAGTGCCACTCTTTAGACAAAAGAGTAGCTCTCTGATAGGACCTCAGAGCTACAAATGGGTGCCACAGGATGCTAAGCATGACTCTTCCTGTGGCCTGCCTCCTATGTCTCATCCTCACCATCAGTAATGGTCTGAGATTTTCCTGTTTAACCATTTCATACTCGATGTGTGTAGATGCCAAGTGACATGGTTTGGCTGTGTTCTCATCTTGAATTGTAGCTTCCATATCTCATCTTGAGTTGTAGCTTCCATAATTCCCATGTATTGTGGGAGGGACCAGTTGGGAGGTAATTGGATCACAGGGGCAGGTCTTTCAGTGCTGTTCTCCTGATAGTGAATAACTCTCATGAGAGCTGCTGGTTTTGTAAAGGGGAGTTTCCCTGCACAAGTCCTCTCTTGCCCACTGGCATGTAAGAAGTCCCTTTGCTCTTCCTTCATCTTCCACCATGATTGTTGAGGCCTCCCCAGCCATGTGGAATTGTGAGTCCATTAAACCTCTTTTTCCTTATAAATTACCCAGTCTTGTGTATGTCTTTATTATCAGTGTGAGAACAGACTAATACAAGTCTTCATCACAATACTTATATCACAGAATTGTAATTATCTGTATACTCATTTGTTTTCCCACTAGGCCTAGAGCTCCTTGAGGAAAAAGACTGTTTTAGTTATTGCTACAAAGAAAGCACAAGACAGAGTGCTTGTGCATAAGAAGCACTTAGCATTACAGAATTAAAAATGCATTTAACTAAAATATTTTCCAGTGAAATATTTGTAAAGATTTATAAAGGAAAGTATTAATAGGGTGAGACTAGCTATCCAGAATTTACAAGGTGATATTTTATATAAACAAGTTAAAATACCAGTACACAGCTCTTCTGAAGCTTTTAGCACAATGGAATAAAAATCAGAAAGATTTTTTTTTCTTTTTTTTCCTGTTATCTGGAAAATGTGGCAGCCAATAAATTCCTCTGTCTTTTATTTTTGGAAGATATACCTAGAAAACCCTAGGGACACCTCCAAAAGACTCCTAGACTTCATAAATGAATTCAGTAAAGTCTGAAGATACAAAATTGTTACACAAAAGTCAGTAGCATTTATATACATCAATGAAGTTCAAGCTGAAAACCAAATGAAGAACTCAATCTCATTTACAATCGCTACCAAAAAAAAAATACCTAGGAATATACTTAACCGAGGGGGTGAAAAATCTCTATAAGGAAAACTACAAAACACTGATGAAAGAAATTATAGATGACACAAACAAATGAAAAAGCATCCCATGCTTACAGATCATAAGAATCAATATAGTTAAATGACCATACTGCCTGAAGCAATATACAGATTTGATGCAATCCCACCAAAATACCAACATCATTTTTCAGGAATTAAAAAAAAATTAAATTCATGTGGAACCAAAAAGAGCCCAAATAGCCAAAGCAATCCTAAGCAAAAAGAACAAATCTGGAGGCATCACATTACCTGACTTCAAATTATACTGCAAGGGTAACGTAACCAAAACAGCTGATGCTAGTATAAAAGTAGACACCTAGATCAATGGAGCAGAATAGAGAACCCGGAAATAAAGGCACATAACTATAGTCAACTATAGATCTTTTGACAAAGTTGACAAAAACATACACTGGGAAAAGGGTACCCTATTTAATAAATAGCGCTGGGAAAACTGGCTAGCCATATGTTGAAGAATGAAACTGGACTCCTATCTCTCACCATATACATAAATTAACCAAGATAGATTAAAGACTTATAGACCTGACACTATAAAAATACCAGAAGAAAATTTAGGAAAAACTCTTCTGAACAATGTCAAATAATTCGTTGCTAAAATCAAATGCAACAAATACAAAAATAGACAAATGGGACTTAATTAAACTAAAAACCTTCTATGCAACAAAAGAAATCATCAACAGAGTGAACAGACACCCTGAAGAATGGGAGAAAATATTTGCAAACTATACATTTGAAAAATGACTAATATCTGGAATCTATAAGGAATGTAAACAACAACCACAACAAAATAACCCCATTAAAAAGTGAGCAAAGGACATGAACAGATATTTTGCAAAAGACATACAAATGGCCAAAAAACATGAAAAAAATGCTCAGTGTCAGTAATCCTCAGAGAAATGCAGGTTAGAACCACAATGAGATACCATCTTATAGTAGTCAGAATGGCTATTATGAAAAACATGAAAAAATGACAGATGTTGGTGAGGATGCCGGGAAAAGGGAATGCTTACACACTGCTAGTGGGAATGTAAATTAGTACAGCTTCTATGGAAACACAGTATGAAGATTTCTTAAAAATAAAAATAGATCTACCACTCCATCCAGCAATAATCCCACACTTGGGTATATACACAAAGGAAAAGAAATCATCATATCAAAAAATACTTGCACCCATATGTCTATCACAGCACTATTCATGATAGCAAAGATATGGAATCAACCTAAGTATCCATCAACAGATGATTGTATAAAGAAAATGTGGTGTGTGTGTGTGTGTGTGTATGTACATATATACACACACATATATATACACACACACATATATACATATATACACACACACATATGTACACACACATTTTCTTTATACACACACATATGTACACACACATTTTCTTTATACACACACACATATGTACACACACATTTTCTTTATATACACACACACACATACAATGGAATACTATGCAGCCACAACAAAAGAATGAGCTTATGTCTTTTGAAGCAACATGGATGGAACTGGAGGCCATTATCTTAAGTGAAACAACTCAGAAACAAAGTTAAATGCCCCATGTTCTCACGTATAAGTGGGAGCTAAATAATTTCTACATATGAACATATGAAATAATACATGTAAAATAGAAGTGTGGAAAGGTGGGGGGGCTGAGGAATGAGAAATTACTTAATTAGTAAAATTTGTATTATTCAGGTCATGGTTGCACTAAAATCCCAGACTTCATCATTACACATATAGCTATGTAATAAAATGGCACTTGTACCCTCTAAGTCTATAAAAATAAAAATTTAGGGTTCCCTCCCCTTGCCCAAGAGTGTGTTTAAAATCTCGGTGATTTATACAGTGCCATGCCATTTTGACATAAGGGGTTGGGCTCCCATCTGATGTTCAATATCATATTTCTATGCAGTTTTCCTCTGAGAATACTGTGACCCCTTTTGGTTCTCTGTTATCAATCTGCAGAGATCGTCACTAAAAGAAATATCACCAGCTTCTCTCTGCCTGCCCACTTCAAGTTGGATGGCTTTCTCCTCTATTTCCTTTTGTTTTATGGACACATAATATATTCTAACCTTTCTGTGTCATATGAGACATCAAAATCTCCACCAAACTGGCTAAGACCCATTCTCTCTAAACTTACCACACCTATTTCCTCTCTGAACTCCAGGCTTCCCCCAGAAAGCAGGATACAGGATCCATCTTCCTGGACCAATCCATCCACCTTCTTCTACGTGGGAGTTAGCAAGGTCAGTCTCTTTTTCTTCCATCCCAAACATTTTGGCTGTGCCTAAATTCCTCTCCAGTCACCTAAGGGCCTAGGTTTTTGGAGACAAAGTCAATAAGACTCCTTTTTTTCTATCTTTTATCCTATCCTGTCCCTGCCTTGAACAAGGAGCCTAGAACTGCCCAAATCATTGAATGGGGTAGGGGTAGGAAGGAGGTTGATGAAAAAGTGAAGTACACATGGGAAAAAAACATGTTAGTATCTCAAAATGTTATCTCCCCACACTTACCACATTTATTGAGTATCTTTCCCTAGTCAGTATTTTTTGAATTGTCTTCTGTGGTTTGCTTTTTGGTTTTGTTGGTTTTGGCTTTTGGTTTTGTTGGTTTTGGCTTTTGGTTTTGGGGTTTTTTTGTTTTGTTTTGTTTTTTTTCCTGTTTACTCATCTTTCAATCCAACTCCAATGTTTCTCCTGAGTAAGCTTGGGTGGACTGTCACTCCTTCTTACTTCCCATTCTGATGCTGCCACTCTCCTTCACATAAGGAGTCTGGGGTTTTCTGCACAATCCACAGCTTCATTTGTGATTCCTAGCAGATGGACTAATGAGCTAAGGTTGGATCTTTCCTTCCTAAATCTGGTCATTTCTTCCATCCCTCTCTATTCACTACTCTCTGTGTTCCACATGTCTCTACCGGTTTTGATTTTTTCTCTGACTAAATATCCCATAATACAGGATATTTCTTTCATAGTATACCACACAGTGCAGTTTTTTTCTGAGCCTCTCTTCCTCCTGTGGCGTGTGTCTTTGACGTCGTATTTACCTCATGGACTGGAGAAACAGAACCGCCATTGGAGGGTTGATGGGCTGGGGCACTGTCACAGAGTCTGGGAGAAAGGATTCCAGCTCAGTCTGGCTCAGAGGGGAGCAGTGTGTGTATAACTTGCAAAATGACCCTGGATTTTTCTAGTTGTGTGACCCTTCATTATCCTGAGTTGGGTATAAAGGGAAGGGATTGGTTAGAGTTTTTCATCACCTTCCAAGGTACTAGATTAGGTAGAGCACATGGCACATCATCTAGGAAAGTGCTTCTTAATTCTTCCCCTCCAATGATGCAGTTAATGAAAAGTTGGTCCAAACTTTGAACTACATTCTTTTCTTTGCCAGTGCCATTGTTAATTTTGTTATTTCTTCACATTTTTTTGGATGTTCAGTGGAATTTTCATGGCATATCTATTAACCACATCCAATACACCACCCTGCAAACACAGATGTCCCAAAGTTGGAATTTTCACCCATGTGCCTCTAACTCCAAAGCCCCACATTTTCTGCTACTTCGTGGTGCCACCTTAAATGTAGTACATTCAGTTCTGCTCCTTGAATTCATGAGGCTGTTTCAAAATAGATTCTAATACTCTATTTTTATCCTTGATTTCTGTTTCCTAAATTCCCTCAAGTTCCCTGAATTTCCCTCAGTAGGAAAAATGAGCTTTGTACACTGTGTGGCCTATATCTCAAATAATATCAGTGGATGGAAGTACTTCCAGAGAGAAGCCAGCAAAAGGCATGAGACACATGGAACACAGAGCTTTAATATAATATGACATAAACAGAAAAAGTCCAGGCTTTGGGGTTTTCATAGAAGCAAGTCCACCACAAATCCGTCTGTTCTGTTACCTTGAGCAACAATTCTGAGCCGTGGCTTTCTAATTTGTCAAATGGAGATAACTATGTTTACTTCCCAGGATGGTATAAAAATTAAATGAGTTTATGCCTAAGGCTTTTGACAAGCACAGGAGGTAAATGAAAAATAGTGGTTGTCTTAGGTAAGATACTATTGATTTTGAGTAAAATAATACCTAACGAATTGACTTAATTAATAATGAAGGTGATTTATTGTGTAGATGAAAAGTTAAAAGACAGAGTGAGCTTCACATACAATTTAACATGGCAGTTCCTGATGTCACTTCAGTATGCCAATAATTCTGTGGGCTTGCCTTTGTTCTGCTCTTCTCCTTGGGTCAGCTTTGTGTTGAAGCTAGCTTCCCCAATATTAATAAAATGGTTCACTGCAGTAAGAGAATGAGCACTTGTTCCAGAATTACTGGCAGGAGTCATGAGATTCACTCCAGTACCAAGTGGCCAAGAAGATGGAATCCACTGATAGGCTCAACTCAGGACACTGAGTTGGGAGCAAAATACAAGCTTATTCTCTTTGATCTTAAAATACCTGTTTCATTTTCTGTCAATTTCTTCTACATACCTTCAGTACTCCTTTTAAGGAAACTTTTTCTAGTCTCGGTTTGAAAGATGAATAAAGGGTACCCTCTCTTCTCAAACTACTCCTAGAATTTTGTACATATTTCTAAAAACTCAGGTATTTGGAAATCAAAGCTAGAAAGTTCTCTTTGTCTCTGTGTTTTATCCATGCCTGTGCCTCCTTTGTGACAATGCTCACTTGATTCTTAATTTTTCTTTTCCTCAAGTCAAAAAAGTTAGAAAGTCTTACAATTATTTAAGCCACACACTCATTTGTCTGTGGAGATGAGATATATTACACACATAATACTTATTTCAGTAATCATCAGCAGTTTCATCTTGATGTGATTTTTTTGCAGCTGCCTTGGTATTAGCAATAAACTCTAAGGACCATCTTGCTGATACTTCGAACAAATACATAAGAATATTTCTAATCACTAGCCCACAAACACAAGGACTTAAGCATGCAGAAAATCTTAACATACTCCCCAAGCACTACTTGTGAGAGCTACACTAACTCTTGGTTTGGATTCCTATTACCAGATATTGTTGACTCTAGGTATTCTAGTTTTCATCAGGTGTTTGGGGTTTGATACTGAACCTAACAATCTTTGGGATTCTCTTCTTGATCTTATAGTTTAAAAATAAATCAAGCAACATCACCAAATGGCTGAGAACAAAGAAATTCAGCTTTTATGATTCTAGACCAGTGGAAACATAAATGCATCTAGTTGCATATTTTGACATATTTTGCCTATTGTTTGTCCAAACACAACATTATTTCACTAGAGCTGTGGGTAAGTATCAAACAAATCTACATACAGAAAGACAAACAAGCAAACCTATCTGGCTTCTAGGATGGCTTTCTTCTTTTCCTCTCCAAACCTAGAAAGTTGATTTGAGAATTGGTGACATCACGATTTACATATGGCATTTAGCATGTATTCAATTCATGGCAACTTTACTCCTTACTATCATTATGAGAAGAAAGATATACAGACGGTCCCCAACTTACCCTGGTTTGACTTACAATTTTTTTACTTTACTGTAGTGCAGAAAGGATAGTCATTTCGTAGGCTTCTTGACTTAAGATGGGACTAAACCCATCAGAGGTTGAAAATATTATTAAGTCAAAAATGTACTTTCAACTGATGATATTTTCAATTTATGATGGATTGATCAGGACATAATCCCATTGGAAATTGAGGAGCGTCTGTGTATTATTCCCAAACTCCTGGTCTGGGTCTTCAATTCTGTTTCTCAGTAAGCCCCAGAAGGTGGTAGAGAGGTTTTGTAATAGAATCCCTAATTGAAATTAAATACATGGGGATTTTCAGTGAAGCTGCAAGTAGGAGATCTGTGTTTCTTAGATTAATCTAAATACTGTTCTGTGTTGTTAAAGTCTTGTATTGTGCTAATGTTGGGTTTGGCTGAAATTTTAAAGATAGTGCCTTTTGTCTGAAGGTATTTTTTAGAAGAAATGAGAGCAGGCATGGTGGCTCATACCTGTAATATCAGCACTTTGAGAGGCCAAAGCACATTGATGGCTTGAGCCAAGGAGTTCAATATCTCAAATATTGAACTGATGAGAGACCTCATCTCCACCAGTAATTTTTAAAAATAGCCGGGCATGGTAACATGTACCTGTGATTCCAGCTACTCAGGAGGCTGAGGTAGGGGGATTGCCTGAGCCTGGTAGATCAAGACTGCAGTGAGACATGAGTGTGCCACTGCATTCCAGCCTGGGTGACATTGCAAGAGAAAGAAAAGAAAAGAAAAGAAAAGAAAGAAGGAAGGGAAGGAAGGAAGGAAGGAAGGAAGGAAGGAAGGAAGGAAGGAAGGAAGGAAGGAAAAGAAAGAAAAGAAAGAAAAGAAGGAAAGAAGGGAAAGAAAGAGAGGAAGGAAGGAAGGAAGGAAGGGAGGGAGGGAGGGAAAAAGAGAGAGAGAGAGAAAGGAAAGGAAAGGAAGGAAGGAAGAAAGGAAGGAAGGAAGGAAAAAAGGAAGAAAGGAAGAAAAAGGAAGAAAGGAAGAAAGGAAAGGAAGAAAGGGAAGGAAGGAAATTAACAACAAACCAAGGGGAGATTAATAAAATTTTGAGGAATGAGGGAATAATCTGGTAGTTCATAACTGTGGTCCTCATGTACCATTGAAGATGTTTAACCATACCCAGGAGTCACCAAATCCCAGGTGGGAATGCAAGTAGATAACTAAAAATCACCTAGGTAGACAACCCATAAGAGTAACAATTCCTGACATTGGACTCAAGTCATCTTCTACACAGAGTTCTTCTAACCAGGATTCTTCCTTTAATAATAGTTTGCCTATGACAGTGCCTGGAACAGAGTGGGCATTTAATATACAGGTGTACCTCACCGATATTGTGGGTTTAGTTCCAGACCATCCCAGTAAAGTGAGTATCACAATAAAACAAGTCATGCAAATTTCACTTCCCAGAGCATATAAAAATTATATTGATACTATATTGATATTATACTCTATCAATTGTACATTATGTCTAAAAAGATGTACATACTTACTTTTAAAATAAGTATTGCTAAAGAGTGCTGACACAGAGATAAAAAGTGAGCACATGCTCTTGAAAAATGGCAATGGCACTAATAGACATGCTCAATGCAGGGTTGCCACAAACCTTCAATTTGTATTTTAAAAGAAAAAGGCAGTATCTGTAGAACACAATAAAGTGAATCACAATAAGATGATATATGCCCAGATCCATCTCACACACAGAGACACACATAGGCTCAAAATAAAGGGATAGAGGAAGATCTACCAAGCAAATGGAAAAC
>NW_012116411.1:3605446-3647798 GCF_000951035.1 Colobus angolensis palliatus
ACGTTGTGCACATGTACCCTAGAACTTAAAGTATAACTAAAAAAAAAAAAAAGAAAAGAAAAGATGATATATGCCCAAATATGTGTTGAATGAATGAATAATTAATGAGACACCTTCAGGTTTTTGTGGGCTTTGATACTCCAATCCTTCTGCACAAGCAATGGTCTTCAACATTAGAGATGTTTTCAGATAGACATGCAAAGACTCCAGGAACCAGTGTTAAAAAAATCAATCTTTTATCCCATAACACATTTACTCAGGAGAGATGTAAGCATGAAGACAAGCCGTCAAGACTGATCCCTACCCATTTATTAATTTAGAAAAACCAGAGTCTTTTGTGGGAGTAGGGGAAGGGCATGTAAATATAAAACTGGTTATCTTGGAAAGAAAAATGCAACATGTATTTCCCTCCAAATGTTTTCTTATTATATTTTAATCTGGGACAGTCAAATGCAAGACTACAAATAGTGAGCAGGAAACAAGCCCTTCTGAGCAGACAAACCAAAGAAGTGTTTTCTGTCACTCTGTTAATCCAACCTCATCCATGCTATTGTAAGGTCCTGAAGTAGAAAGCAAAGTCTCATCTCTGTCAGCCTTCCAGACTGCATTAAGCTTCCCCAGTCAAAAAGGTCTGCATTCTCTACTCTCTCCTTCAAGAGCTACACTCCAGTCCTGCAGCTGCTATGGACATGTGGAAGCTGCAGACCAACAGTTTTAAGAGTAAACAAAGTATTAAATAGGCTGTCAAAATGAACCACTTTCTCAAGGAGTGCACTAAACCAACTGTATATCTCACAAATTAGTTTTTCCTGACAAGGGTCAATATTTATAAAGTAATCCAAACAAACTAAATTACCAGGAAAAACTTCAGATAATTTGCAAACACATGGAAATTAATCAACATGTTCCTGAACAACCAATAGTTCAAGGAAGAAAGTAATAGGGAAATTTTAAAATATCTTGAGACAAACAAAAATGGAAACATAAAATACCAAAACTTGTAAGATGCAGCAAAAACAGTTCTAAGAGGGAAATGTATAGCAATAAACGCCTACATCAAAAAAGAAAGAAGATCTCAAATATGCAATATAACATTACATCTTAAGGAACTAGTAAAACTAGAACAAACTAAGCCCAATGTTAGTAGAAGAAAGAAAATAGTAAAGATCAGAAAATAAATAAATGAAATAAGGACTAGAAAAAAATCAATGAAACTAAGAGTTGTTTTTTTGAAAAGATAAAATTCATAAAACTTTAGACTAAGTTTAGACTAAGAAAAAGACAGAAGACTTAAATAAATAAAATCAGAAATGAAAAAAGAGAAATTATTACTGATACAAAAGAAACACAGAGGATCCTGGGAGACTATTATGAACAACTATATGCCAATAAAATGGGTAGCCTAAAGGAAATTGACAAATTTCTAGACACATGCAAACTACTGAGACTGAATTATGAAGAAATAGAAAATCTGTACAGACCAATAATGAGTAAGAAGATTGAGTCAGTAATTTAAAAATCTCCCATCAAATAAAAGCTCAGGACCTCATGGCTTCACAGTTAATTCTACCAAACATTAAAAAAATTCTACCAATCCTTCTCAAACTCTTCCAAAAAATTAGAGGAAGGAATACTTTCAAACTCATTTTTTGAGGCCAGCTTACCCTGATACCAAAGCAACATGAAGACATTACAAAAAGAAAAAAAAAAACTAAAGGCAAATATCCCTGATGAACCCAAATGCAAAAGTCCACAAAAAAAAAAAAAAAACCCACTGGCAAATCAAATCTAACAGCACATTTTTAACATCATTCATCATTAGCAAGTGGTATTCATTTGAGGGATGAATGTCTGAAAGTCAATTCAGGAAAGTCAATTCAGAAAGTCAATGTCAAGGAAAGTCAAACATACACAAATCTGTAAATGTGGTAAAACACATCAACAGAACGAAGGAAAAAAAAAAAACATATGACCATCTCATTAGATGCAGAAAAAAAAATTGACAAAATTCAATATTCTTTCATAGTAAAACTCCCAACAAATTTGGTACAGAAGGAATGCACCTCAACACAATAAAGGTTATATATGAAAAACCCACAGCTGACATACTCAACAAGAAAAGTTGAAAACTTTTCCTTTAAGATCCAGAACAAGACAAACATGCCCACTGCAACCTCTATTCAACATAGTACTAGAAGTTCTAGCCAGAGCAATTAGACAACAGAAAGAAATAAAATACGTCAAATGGAAAGGAAGATGTCCCTGTTTACAGCTGACATAATCTTATATACAGAAAATCCTAGACACTCCATCAAAAAAACTGTTAGAACTAATAAACAAATTTAGTAAAGGATATAAAATAAATATACAAAAATTAGTAACATTTCTATACACCAACAGCAAGCAATATGAAAAATAAATCAAGGAAACAATTTTATTTACAATGGCATTTTAAAACCTTAGGAATAAATTTAACCAAGAAGGTGAAAGATCTCTACACTGAAACTATAAAACTTTTATGAGAGAACCTGAGGAAGACACAAATAAATGCAAAGATATCCTGTGTTCATGGATTGGAAGAATGAAGGAAAATGAATATTGTTTAAATGTCCATACTACCCAAAGCAATGTACAGATTCATCGCAATCCCTATCAAAAATACCAATGACATTCATCACAGGAGAAAAAAACACTCCTTAAATTTGTATGGAACCAAAGAAGACCCCAAATAGCCAAAGTAATCTTAAGCAAAAAGAACAAAGCTAGATTTGACAGTCTACTATAGAGCTATAGTATTCAAAATATCATGATACTGGCATAGAAACAGACATACAGATCAATGGAACACAATAGAGAGCCTAGAAATAGATTGACCCATTTATAGTCAATTGATCTTTGACACAAATATCAAGAACATACAATGGGGAAAGAGCCAATCTCTTCAATAAATGATCCTGAATATCCACATGCAGGACAATGAAATTAAACCTCATCTCACACCATATACAAACATCAACTCAAAATGAATAAAGACTTAAACCTAAGACCTGAAACTTAAAACAATCAGAAAACATGGAGGAAAATCTCCTTGACATTAGTCTGGGTAGCAATTTTTTGGATATAACCTCAAAAGCACAGGCAACAAAAGCAAAAAAATAGACAAATGGGATTGCATCAAACTAAAAAGCTCCTGCACAGCAAAGGAAATAATCAACAATAAAGAGACAACCTTTGGGAGGCTGAGGTGGGCAAATCACGAGGTCAGGAGTTCAAGACCAGCCTGATCAATATGGTTAAACCCCGTCTCTACTAAAAATACAAAAATCAGCCAGGTGTGGTGGTGCACGCCTGTAATCCCAGCTACTCAGGAGGCCAAGGAAGGAGAATCGCTTGAACCCAGGAGGCAGAGGTTGCAGTGAGCCCAGATCATGCCACTGCACACCAGCCTGGGTGACAGAGTGAGACTCCACCTCAAAAGAAAAAGAGACAACCTAAGGAATGAGAGAAATATTTACAAATCATTGATCTGATAAGGAGTTAATATCTCAAACATATAAGAAACTTAAACAACTCAAAAGCAAAACAATAAATAACGTGATTTAAAAATAGGTGAATTACCTAAATAAACATTTCTCAAAAGAAGACATACAAATGACCAACAGGTATGTGAAAAAATTTTCAACATCACTAATCATCAGGGAAATGCAAATTAAACCACAAAGAACTATCACTTCATGCCTGTTAGAATAGCTATAATCAATAAGACCATAAGAATTGTCAAGGATGTTGAGGAAAAAAAAAGGAATCTTTGCACATGCCAGTGGGAATACAAATTAGTACAGCCATTATGGAAAACAGTATGAAGATTCCTCAAATATAAAAAATAGAACTGCCATATGACCCAGCAATACCACCACTGGGTATATATCCAAAGGAAATGAAATCAGTTTGTCAAGGAGATATCTGCACTTCCATTTTCATTGCAGCATTATTACAATAGCCAAGAAGTGTCAATCAACAAATGAATAAAATGTGATATATATACACAATGGAATAGTATTCATCCATTAAAAAGAACGCTGTCATTTGCAACAACACCGATGAACTTGGAGGACAATATGTTAAATGAAATAAGCCAGGTACAGAAAGATAAATATCAAGTGATCTCACCTATATCTGGAATATAAAATTGATCTCAAAGAAGTAGAGACTATAATAGTGGTACCCAGAGGGGGAAAGGAGGATGAGGACAGGGTGGTCAAACAATATAGAATTACAGTTACATAGAAGTCATATATTCAAGGATATCTAGTGTAAAGTGACTATAGTTAAATGACCATTTATTGTATTATTGAGAAAGGCTAAGACAGTAGATTTTAAGTGTTCTCATCACTAAAATAACTTTGTGAGGTAATGCATATGTTAATTAGCTCAATTTAGTGTTTCTTTAATGTAAATATTTCAAAACATCATGTCAGACATAATAAATACATACAGCTTTATCTGTCAATTTAAACAAATAAAAAACACTAAGGAAACTAATTTAATTTTTTTTTTTTTTTTTTTTTACAGAGTCTTGCTCTCTTGGCCTCCCAAAGTGCTGGGATTACAGGTATGAGCCAGCATGCTTGGCCTTAGAGAGTATTCTCACCAAAAAAGAGATAACTTTGTGAGGTAATGCATATGTTAATTAGCTCAATTTAGTGTTTCTTTAATGTAAATATTTCAAAACATCATGTTAGACATGATAAATACATACAGCTTTATCTGTCAATTTAAACAAATAAAAAATACTAAGGAAACTAATTTAATTTTTTTTTTTTTTTTTTTGAGACAGAGTCTTGCTCTGTCGCCCGGGCTGGAGTGCAGTGGCCGGATCTCAGCTCACTGCAAGCTCCGCCTCCCGGGTTTACGCCATTCTCCTGCCTCAGCCTCCCGAGTAGCCGGGACTACAGGCGCCCGCCACCTCGCCCGGCTAGTTTTTTTGTATTTTTAGTAGAGATGGGGTTTCACCGTGTTAGCCAGGATAGTCTCGATCTCCTGACCTCGTGATCCACCCATCTCGGCCTCCCAAAGTGCTGGGATTACAGGCTTGAGCCACCGCGCCCGGCCTAATTTAATTTTTAAAATAAGAAATGAAAAGGGAGAAGGTAGTACAAAAGGGAGGGAAGAAAGCAGAGAGTGGATTAAGTAAATAATTCAATTGTTATTTTATTTTCTACTTGAAGGATAATATAAGTGATACCAATCACCATTTTCTAAAAGGCTGAATAATGTAACCATGACTCGATTTGATTTCTATAGCTATAATTTGGAAATGAGGACCTTCATTTCTTTAAAACTAAGTACTGTAAATAAAGACCTCAAAGTAAACAAAATTAAGCCCATGAGTTGAAGTTTTTGCAGAATACAAATTGACTATTTTTTATGTAATTTTATTTTACAACTTCTATCCTTTACGTTCCTCAAAGTCCCTCTTCCTTGATAACAGTCATTATCCAGCTGGCTGTATTCTTGTGAAAACACCATCAGCCTACTTAGCTGCTGGTGGGAAATCCAGGGCAAAGTTCCCCTAAGAGATTTCAAGAAAGTAGGCAGACTAATTTACAAATTCTTTTCTTATGTTTCCTTACAAATTAGTAGTGACTATAGAATAAATGAATTTATATTTTAAAGAAAAAGGAAAGAAAAAATAAATTTCCCATCATTTCTTCATTTATGCAAGCTTTGATTGGATTTCAAAGGCCTCCACTTAAAAAATAATTGACTCCCTGGGTTTAAGGGATTATTGTCTGTGGGATTTTTAATTACTTTTTGAAGCAAAAAGATAATTGGATTGAGGATTTGACCAATAAAGAGAAACTGATTTGATTTTTAATTGTGGGGATTTTAATTAAAATCTATCTAGTTAGTGTCTGATAAGTTTTGGCTCAAAGGTCACTCTTCCTCCCATGTAGAAAGTCAGTCACATGAGCACATACACCTCTTTAGACTTTTCTATACTATGTAGTAAATACGTCTATTAAATGAAGAAATAAATACATGACAGCTCAAGGTTTGGAAGCTGTGAGTGGCAGTGTGTAAATGTCTGGACTCTCCAGTCAAATGTCATAATTCACATGCCATGTGCATTTCAATCACTCTTTGTCACTGTCAAATAGATTTTACTGTGCAAGGCCCTGAACTATATGGGCGCTACAGGGACAGAAAGATCAGCCTACATAAAACTACATTGTCATCTTTCCAAGCATACCTGTATCTATCCTTCTATGGCCTACCTAATTCTTTATTTAACTTTTACCATTATTTATATTTATGTAAATATTATCTATATTCCTATTTTAAGCCTCTTCAGATACTTAAACTCACATCAAACCAACCAACCTACAAGGTATTTATGTTTCTCAAGATTTTAAAGACATCTCTAAGCACTAATGTTCTGAAGGTACAATCCCCATCTGATTCCTTAGGATTTACATGTTCTTGGGAAGAAACAAAACATTGTATGACTTTCATTCATCTCACCCTCTGATGATGCTGAGGGCACACCTGGGTGTGGCTATTACATGTGATTCAGTACCACTGCTGGTGACTTTTTGTTGTGTGACCACTGGTGCTGTTTTCAAAGCCTTCCCTCTGTCTTTTTAATTCCCCCAGTCACATGTGCCCAAAGTTACCTTGCTGGAAACTATCCTTTGGAATGATCATGTTTCTTTCCTATCCTTGCTCTTGAGTTAACCCCATTTGAGTTCAGCCAGGACAAGCTGGTTTATCCTCTGATGTCATCTCCACACATAGCTGGTTCAATTATGTTTCATCACTGCAGTCCTCAGAGGCATTCCCCAGAATTGATTTTAGTTTTAGTTTCATACTTAGGTTTAGGGAACAACTCAAGTACTCCCAATGTGACATCTTGGAGCTGATATAGGTTTTCCAACTATATAGGACATAATAAATTTCCCTATTGGACATATTTGTGTTTAGTGTTGAGTTGGATACCACGTCCATTATACTGTCAGAGGCCATTCTTCAATTCTTAATCACATTCCAAATTCTTTGGTCCTCCAGTCATCGCTGACAAGAGTGTTACTTCTGTAGCAGAAAGAACTGGGAGCTTTCTGCTGTCTCAGCCAGTCTACTAAGACTTATGAATAGCCTCTGGGACTTGGATTTTGTTTTTCCAGTTTATTTATATTCATGACACTCTACCAGTTTTCAAAAAGTTAGCCTTTTGTGTTTTATATTAGCAGTACTAGCTTGGCATACACTAACAATAATTAATGAAATATTAATTGTTGCATTTGTTTGTATAATTACCACTTTTATTATTCTCAGATCATCCTTCCTAAACCTAATGACTTTGCTCTTAAGAGAGCAACACCAAACTTTGTGATTAAAACAGGTTTCAAGAGGGATAAGCAATTGAAGTCAAACTCTTGTCCTTAAGACAAACTCAAAAGTGTATATACTTAAAAGTACATACTTAAATTATTTTATGCAACACAAAATAAGTAACAAACATTTACCATTGGACAGAATAGAAATTCTAAGTTTGATGTAAAAAAGATGAAAATTCTTCCAATCAGTTAATACATGCTTGTCACCATCATTGGTATTTACCAATCAAAATGAGCAGGTTCTAGAAACTCAATGGATACTTGTCCACACTATGGCTGCAGTAATCATGTGAAAACCATGCCCAATTGGACACCCAAGTGAGTGTTTACATAGATCAAGAACATAGAAAATTGACATTATGCTGGACAAGCAGAGCCATCCAGTGTAGTTGTTAAGAATGTGACGATTACTGTAGAATTAAATTCAAGATGGCTGACTAGAAGCAACTAGTGTGTGCTGCTCTCATGGAGAGGAAACAGAATGGTGAGTAAACACTAGCTCTTCAAGTGGATCATTAAAGAGACCACATCAGGATTCAACCAAGGAAGCAAGGGGACCTACAGAGAATAGAGAGGAGTGAAGCCAGGAAGCTGTCTACCCAGAACCAGCCTGGAGCCAGGGGAAGCTCCCTAATGCAGAGAAAGGGTGAATGAATGAGAGTGCCTAGGGATCCACACTTGCCACATGGACCTTTGCAATCCTGAACAAAGAAGCACCCACCACCACAGCACCCAGGGAATCTAGACCACACAGAGAACTGCCTGGAGTTTTTCCAGAGGCACTGCTCTGGAAACCCCACAGACCCTGGATCCCTAAGCAGCCAAGCACCAACTGCCATAGCCCCAGTAGAGGTCAAAGTCATGATACTGAAGAGTAGTCAGACTGCCCCACTCCTCCTCTCCAGGCAAGGCTTGGCTTGGGCTTCCAGCACAGCAACCCCACCCCTGCCTGAACTCTGAATTCACCCAGGAATCACCTGGACAGCAGACCATCCACTTCCCATGCCCACTGCTCCTAGCAAGGCAAGGCTTGTGAGCTTGGGCTTCCAGTGTAGCAACCCCACGTGAACATTACCATCAGTGACAGCTCTGTGTTCCTCTAGGGCAAAACTCCCAGAAGTAGCAGACAATGCTTGGCACCTTTGTGTACCCCCGATTGTAAAGTTCAGCATCGCTTGGGTGGGAGGGAAGTATGAGTGTGCTATGTTCCCTACAGCCACCAGTCTCCATTGCCCCAGCTAAGGGGTCCTGCCATCCCTAGTGAAAGTCCCACAGCACAGCTGCCCTGCCCCCACCTGGTCATTTCACCTACAGCCCAGAACCCTTCTGAAAACCCAGTCCCCACAGGCCTGTGATCTTCCTTCAAGCTCTCACCACCTAAGTGTTCCACCAGCCCCTGTCTGAGAGTTTGACCCGTTACCAGGGGACCCGCCTGCCTGCCCCCATAATAGCCACCACCTCAACTCTGGGTTATCTGGACCCTAATCAAGCCCTTTCAGGACTCATACATGCTGTTTAGTGGGCCACATAGTGGGGCCTGGGAACTGGGGATCTATCTAACCTAATTCAAGTTTCCTGGAACCTGACTACTTTCCCCAGAAACTAAGGCTGGGTTGACTCAAGCAGCTGATACCACCACAACTAACACCTACTCACACTGGCCCAAAGGTGGAGCACCCCTCCACCCCTCCTTTAAGAGAAGCAGTAGCATTGCTACATTGGAGAACAGGTGAGTCTAAAAGCTATCTGTATCAGGTTGAGTGACAAGGTTATGCCCTGAAACCACTCCCATGGAGAGTCACAAAACAAGCTTTGCCCATAGCTCCCAGCTACAATGCAGTCCAGAGACAGATGACAGTGTGTGTCTGAACTAGGAGTCACAAGCCCTGGAACAGAAATGTGACAGGGAAACAGACCATATTCCTGCCTATCTAAAAGGGGGAGCCAATTCAACCACTTCACCCCCTCTGCACAACACCCTCTGCCGAAACTTCAGCACATTTAACCAGGAGCTCCTCCCAGCCACCCTCATCAAGGCTGATGCCTGCTGTCACTATTGGGATATGGGTGGGAAGCCAAGGAGGGGCTCCACCAACTTGTGAAGCACCTAGCTCTTACCTGCAAATTCCATCTACCGGCCTGCAGGTTGAGCCATATAGCCCAATAAAAAAACATACCAAGAGAAGTGCATAGGACTACAGAAGCAAAGCCAAAAGGCCCTACCCAGTACAATCCTTTTCAGATGAGAAAGAATCAGCATAATAATTTTACCACCATAAAATGTCTGCTGTGATACCACCAAAGGCTCACTCTAGCTCTCCTGCAACGATCCCTAGCAAAAACAGAGGCACAGAGATAACAGATGGAGACCTCAAAGCATGGATTGCAGAGAAACTCAACAATATACAAGACAAGGCTGAAAATGAACAAAAGTAAACCTCTAAAGCAACTCAGGAAATAACAAAAGAGGTAAACATTTTAAAAAAATAAATCAATTAGAGATAGTGGAACTGAAAAACTCACTTAAGGAATTTCAGAATACAATTGAAAGCTTTATCAATAAACCATTCAAGCAGAAAGAAGTATTTCAGAGCTTGAAGACTGGTCTTTCTAACTAACCCAATCAGAAAAGAATTTTTTTAATTTAAAAGATGAACAATATAGGATCATGTAAAGCAATCAAACCTATAAATTATTGACATTCCCAAAAGAGGAGAAAAAGTAAACAACCTGTGTATTAGTCCATTCTCACACTGCTATAAAGAACTACCTGATACTGAGTGATTCATACAAAAAGAGGTTTAATGGCTCACAGTTCCACAGGCTGTGCAGAAGGCATGGCTGGAGATGCCTCCGAAAACTTATAATCAGTGTGGAAGGGCAAAGGGGAAGCAAGCACATCTTCACATGGCAGCAGGAGAGAGAGAGAGCAAAGGGAGAAGTGCCACACACTTATAAACCATCAGATCTCGTGAGAACTCACTCACTATCATGAGAACAGGAAGGGGGAAATCCACCTCCATGATCCAATCACCTTCTACCAGGTCCCTCCCCCAACACTGGGAATTACAATTTGACATCAGATTTGGGTGGGGACATGGAGCCAAACCATATCATCCTGGAAAATATATTTGAGATTATAGTTTAAGAAAATTTCTCTAATCTTGCTGAGTATAGGAAACCCAAAGAACACCTGCCTGATACTATACAAAATAAATATCAGCAAGGCATATGGTCAGTAGACTATCTAAGGTCAACGCTAAAGAAAAACCCTTAGTGGCAGCTAGAGAAAAAGTAAGATCATGCACAAAGGGAGCCGCATCAAGTTAACATCATACTTCTCCACAGAAATTCTACAAGGCAGAAGAGACTGGGGGTCTATATTTAGCATTCTCAAAGAAAAGAAATGCCAACTAAGAATTTAATACTGGTCAACATGGTAAACCCCATCTCTACTAAAAATACAAAAATTAGCTGGGCTTGGTAGCAGGTGCCTGTAATTGCAGCTACTCAGGAGGCTGAGGCAGGAGAATAACTTGAACCTGGGAGCAGACGTTGCAGGAAATAGGAAAAGAGGAAGTCAAATTATCTCTCTTCACTGATGACATGATTCTATATGTAGAAAACCCTAAAGGTTCTACCAAAAGGCTCCTGGTAAACAACTTTAGTAAAATTTCAGGATACAATGTACAAAAATCTATACACCAATAATGTTCAAGCTAAGAGCCAAATCAAGGACACAATCCCCTTTACAATAGCCACGAAGAAAATAAAATACCTAAGAATACATCTAACCAAGGAGGTGAAGATTTTCTGCAAGGAGAATTACAAAACTCTGCTGAAAGAAATCATAGATGACACAAACAAACAGAAAAACATCCCATGTTTATGGATCAAAAGACTCAATATCATTAAAATGGCTATAATTCCCAAAGCAATCTATAGATTCAATACTATTTCTATCAAACTACCAACATAATTTTTCAAAGAATTAGAAAAAACTATTCTAAAATTCATATGGAACCAAAAACAAGGAGTTGAAATAGCCAAAGCAATCCTAAGCAAAAAGAACAAAGCCAGAGGCATCGCATTACCCAACTTCAAACTACACTATGAGGCTACAGTAACCAAAATAGTTTGTTATTGGTACAAAAAACTGATACGTAGACCAAGGGAATGGAATATAGAACCCAGAAATAAAGCCACACACGTACAACTATCTGATCTTCAACAAAGTCGACAATAACAAACAGTGGGGAAAGGACTACCTCTTAAATAAATGGTGCTGGGATAACTGGTTAGCCATTTGCAGGAGAATGAAACTAGATCCCCCACCCCCACCTTTCACCATATATGAAAATTAACTCAAGTTGGATTACAGACTTAAATGTAAGACCTAAAACTATAAAAATCCTACAAGAAAATCTAGGAAATATCATTCTAGATATCAACCTTGGCAAAGAATCTACAACTAAGTCCCCAAAAGCAACTGCAACAAAAATAAATATTGACAAATGGGACCTAATTTAACAGAGTAAACAGACAGAATGGGAGAAGATATTTACAAACTATGTATACAACAAAGGTCTTATATCCAAAATCTATTAAGTTTCAACAAGCAAAATAGTTCTATTAAAAAATGGGCAAAAGATATGAAGAGACGCTTCTCAAAAGACAACATACATGTGGCCAACAATTATATGAAAGAATGCTCAACATGATTAATCACTCAAAACCACAAAGAGATAACATCACATACCAGTCAGAATGGCTATTATTAAAAAGTCCAAAAACAACAGATGCTGGTAAGACGGTGGAGAAAAGGGAACATTTATACACTGTTGGTGAAAATGTGAATTAGTTCAGCCACTGTGGAAAGCAGTTTGGAGATGTCTCAAAGAACTTAAAAGAGAACTTCCATTTGACCCAGCAATCCCATGAGTGAGTACAAACCCCCACCCCAAAATAATAAATCATCCTATCAAAAATAAATCATTTCATCAAAGGAAAATAAATCATTCTATCACAAAGACACATGAACTCACATGTTCATTGCAGCACTATTCACAATAGCAACCTAGGTGCCCATCAGTGATGAACTGGATAAAGAAAATGTGGTACATATACACCATGGAATACTAAACAGTCATAAAAAAAGAATGATCCCATGTCCTTTGCAGCAACATGGATGCAACCACAGGCCACAATCCTAAGAAAACTAATGCAGGAAAAGAAAACCAAATACCATGTGTCCTTACTTATAAGTGAGAGCTAAATATTGGGTACACACAGACATAAAAATGGGAACAATAGACACTGGGGACTCCTAGAGTGCAGAGGGAAGAAGCGGGCAGGTTCTGAAAAACTACCTATTGGGTACTGTGCTCACTACCTGGGTGATGGGATCATTTGTACACCATGCCTCAGAGACACACAGTTTACCCATGTAAGAAGCCTACACATGTGCCCGTGAACCCAAAAAAGGTTGAAAAAAATAATAAAAATAATAAAAATTACCATAGCTGGAAAATGTGTACTTCATGAAACTCTTAGGGCTTTGTTAAACTATTCTTTACCTTTTGAATGTTTGAAATGTGCCTTAATAAAATTCAAAACTAAAACTTAAAAACATTGAACTAACAGGACTGGGCACAGTTGGCTCATGCCTATAATACCAGTGTTTGGGGAGGCTGAGGCAGGAGGATTGATTGAGGCCAGTAGTTCAAGACCAGCTTGGGAAATACAGCAAAACTCTGTCTCTATGAAAAAATAAAATAAAAATTAGCCAGACATGGTGGTTCACACCTATAGTCCTAACTACTTGAAAGGTTGAGGCAGGAGGATTGCTTGAGCTCAGGAGCTCAAGGCTGTGGTGAGCTATGATTGTGCCACTGCACTCTAGCCTGGGTGACACAGCAAGACTCTAGCTCTTCAAAAAAAGAAGAAGAAAACCTTTATTTAAAAAAAAAAAAAGAATAGATACTAAGGGCCTGTTCACCATGGAATATTATGCAGCCATAAAAAAAGAATGAAATCATGTCTTTTCAGTAATATGGATGCAACTGGAGGTTATTATCCTAAGCAAATTAACACAAGAAGAGAAACCCAAATACTGCATATTCTCACTTATGAATGGCAGCTAAACATTGAGTACACACGGATACAAAGACGGGAACAATAGACACTGGCAACTACTAGAGTAGGGAGGGTAGGATGGGGCTCACCCATCACTCTACTGACTCATAGCTGTGCGATCAAGTCACTGAGCCTAAGTTTCCTCATGTGTAAAATGAGAATGATAATAATATACACATATTTCATAGAATTGTGAAAATTCAAACATATATAAACAAAGTAGATAAATAGATGTAAGTAAAAGTAGTAATAACTACAGTTTATGCTTCTTACCTTACAAGTACATGGACATGGTACCTGGAATATATTAATCACAAGCTGTAATTATTTTTTGTTTGAGTGTGTATTTGGAGTGGTCAATGTGTCTAAGGTGGTGAGTCTGTACTGAGACGTTGACTTCTCAGTGTATATAAAGCAAACTGGAATGCCAGTCCTTAAAGTTGGTCAGGAAATCAGCAATAGACAGTGGATGTGGAGTGGTCAGGCCATCCAAGCCCCAGGGGGCCTAGTGTGGGCAGTCAGTGGAGGCTGGTGAAGTTGGTGCTGAGCTTTCACACTTCTCCAAAAGCAAGACCAGGGTGAAATCTTGCTTCTCCAGGGAGAGTGGACCCTAAGGCCTTTATAGCCTGGATGGAGGCAGATGGTTATTGCTGGCTACTAATCTAATGTGCAGATTTATTCTTTTTTTCTAGAGACTAATCCCTAAATGAAGCCCCCACTGTAGATCCAGGTAGGTTAAAATGTAGAGCTCTTCCTTTTCTTTTCTTCCCCTTCCTTACCCTCCCTTTTAGTTCTTCATTCCCATAAAGTTGCCCTCTCCAATTTCCAGGCCTTTTCACAGTGAAATTCTCAAAAGGTAGCACAGTTGGCAGGTCTCCAGCAGGTGCAGACTCTGAAGAAGCATTGTCCAATAGAACTTTCTGTGATGATGAAAATGTTCCATACCTGTGCTGTCCAGCTGGGTAACCACTAGCCACAGGTGCCTACTGAACACTTGAAATGTGGTTAGTGTGTCTGAGGAACTGATTTTTTAATTTTAATAAATTTTAATACTATATGAAGCTAGTGGCTAATATATTAGATAGCACAGCTTTCGAGACAGATATCTTGGGTTCAAGTCCAAGCTCTGCATTTTCTTGGGACCATAAAATTAGGAAAGTACCTTTAATTCTCTGAGCCTCAATCTCTCATTATACATGTGGGTTATATTATAACTGACCTCATAGTGCTACAAGATTAAATAAACTCTTAAATAAAAGCACCTAGAATCAGATATAATCTACCTTAATTTTTCAATAATGATAGTTATTATATGCTTCAACATGCATTAGTAGTTTCCCTGTGTTTCATCTGGGTTTGCTTTTCTCAGTGTATTGATTGGTTGAAGTAATCAAACCAAAAATTATGTCCAGCTGACCCTTTGGTAAACGTACAAAAAACATCAACCAGTAGTCCTGATGGAAATTTAACAAAAGACATTTTCAACTGTACCTTGAGGAAATAATCCAACAATCATGCCTAGCTGAGCCATGTAGAAACATACCTAAGCCTTAAAAAAAAAAAAAAATCAAAGATATCTTATTCTAAGGGTGTTTAAAAGGCTGAGTCATAAGAAAATTTCTTAAAATAATGATATATTTTGTTTGATTATGGAAGTGTTGGGCCTTGTCTGAACTAAGATATTTAATAAATAAAGGATAATGGACAGACAAGTATCAAAGGGGTAATTCAATTTAATAATTTTCAGTTGAATAACTGCTCTGTGTCTAACTCTGTGCTAAGTGAAATGGGATCCCAAAAAATAAGATGACATTGCCTCTGTTTTTGAGAATTTTGTGGAGTCTTTAGAGATGCAATTTTTTCTAATACAAATGGCAGATGTACAAGATAGGATAAGTACTATAGGTGTTTGGAAAGAGCAGAGCTCAATAGTGGCTGAAATGGTCAAGGCGTTGTTTTGTGGACAGAAGTGTGCACTTGGTCATAAAGCCTAAAAACAGACAGTGCTTATCATCTAGGTCTGAAGAGGTTAGAATAGGAGTAATCACTTCTGAAAGCATGTTCTTGTGGCAAGCATTGTTTAAATTATGTAGGCAAGTACATGAGTTTCCTTTGGATTCAATTCAGCTAACAAGTATTCACTGAGCATCTAGTAGGTGCCTGGCAAAAACAGGTCAAAAAAAACCCAAGTCAAAAAATTGTGGCTTGCTCAGAATTGTACAGTTGAAAACTGCATGAGGGGTAGGGAATCTACCTTATGTAATGGCAACTTTGTATCCACATATTCATAAATCAGAATGTCCTAGTACATGAAGAAGTAAACTTACATGGTTATCATGAAAACAATTGTTACAGAAATATGACTGTCCAGTTATCTAGTGGTGTCCATGTTAAATCATTACTTCATTATTGGTGTGCTTAATGTTTCTGGTTTCAATATCCTTCATTACTTCGTTTAAAAGAAGATCTTTTAACAAATATTCTCACTTAGTAGACTAAAATCTTATTACTTTTAAAACAGTTACAAGTACAGGTCTATCAAGGCTTCCATATCTCATATTCTAAGCGACAACTTTGATCTCCAGCCCTGCCCCAGGCCTACTGAATGATAATTGCTGAATCTGCTTTTAACATAATTTCCAGGTGATAGGTAGGCACATGAGAAGTTGAGAAGCACTTATTTAAGGATATTAGATATTATTGAACTAATTCCAAAACACGGTGCCAGTTAACTCAGCCCTACACCCTCAGTTTCATTCACAGCTAGTTACATGTAAATTAGTCCTGTAAAATAGACAGAAGTAGTGCTTTCAAGGTGAAATGACAAAGGATTCCCAACAGGTACTGACATTCTCTCTTCCTCAAATAAATATTGAACATGAATTTTTAAGATGCCAATTTAAAAAGCTGATAAATTGCTTTCTTACCTAGGTCATCTACATGACTTTGTAGAGTCATCTTTCTCATCAACCGTGTCTTTTTAAAAATTAAAATCTGAGATGTAAATGCAACCTGATTAGTGTAATAAACAATGAATTAGATCATGATGAAAGGAGAATAGGAAAGAGTAAGGAAGAAAGAAATATCAAGGAGGTTGACAGAAATGGAGGAAGCCAGATGTTTCCTGGAACCCTGTTTCCTTAACTTCTCAGGGTACTCCTGTCAGACAATCTGTCTCCCACACCCACCCTGAGCAAGCCCTCCACACTTCAGGATGATGGCGCAGAGCTTGAAACATGACCCTACGCCAGGGACACTCATTTATGAGATACTTTCTAGAGCAAACGAAATTAAGTCCCTTATTACAAACTGGAGGCATACATCCTTTAATTGATATTAAAGTTTACTTTTTTAAAAAAAATGGAATAGAGGTACATCTTTTAGCATTGGATGATTGATTTAAAAACAATAAAAAAGGATCTAGTTTACAGTCATTGCCTTTTTGTAGTTATTAGCCACCAACCAACAATTCCTTATGAAAAACAAGGGAGGAAATCATTGCTTGAGCGTAGTTTCCTGCTCTTATGTAAAAGTAGATGTATGAAAATTCAAATTCAATATCATTGACTGACTTAACCAATCACTACGATGAAGGCTGGGAGTTTTATATAAATATACTAAATATAATCATATAAGCATAAGGAAAGAAAGTATAAAAAGGGCCCTAACAATTGCAATGTGCTAATAAATGTTTAACAACTGAGTCTCTGGTGGAGGGAACCATAACTGTAGCATTTGCTGATTTCTATGACATAAATGCTCCAAACGTGCTGTGTTTCAAGCTGTCAATGTTGTGTCACTGGGCACAGAATTTGGAAGAGATGCACACAATTGGTCTCTGGTTCCCATGAAAGTCACACTAGCACATCCTTGCAAATAACTGAAGGTACAGATTTTTCTACTCATCAATAACTCAGCCACATTTGATATTTGATCTAGATATGTATTTATTTCTATTATGAAAAGTTTACTCGTTCCACTGTTAATCTTTTTAAAAAAAAAAACAAAACACAAACAAAAAAACGGAGTCTCTCTCTGCCGCCCCAGCTGGAGTGCAATGGCGTGATCTCAGCTCACTGCAACCTCTGCCGCCCGGGTTCAAGCAATTCCCCTGCCTCAGCCTCCCAAGTAGCTGGGATTAGAGGTGCATGCCACCATGCCTGGCTAATGTTTTGTGTTTTTAGTAGAGACGAGGTTTCGCCATGTTAGCCAGGATGGTCTCAATCTCCTGATCAAGTGATACACCCACCTCGGCCTCCCAATCTACTGTTAATCTTAATCACAGGTGGCAGGGCCAAAATTTAAACTTAAGAAGAATAAGCATATGAATTTTAAAGTCTGGATTTCCTTTTTCATTTTCAGCATATCAGAAAAAGCCTACAAAGTCTTGCACTTTTATCATATCCACCTGCACGTCAATCATTCTCAAGCTTATGTTTTGAATACCTGTTAAAGATGGTGAACTATTTTCTGCGGCTTAGGTTTTGCTTTCTTGGATATCTTCCCCTGAGTTTCTGTCACTACATTGGATGTAATCATGAATTCTAAGGAGAGATATGAAGCAATGGCCATGAATATGTATGCTTTGAGTTACTTCGTCATAATTTTTGGCAGCAATATTCTTCAAGATTGGCATATAAAGTTGAGGTGGTTGCCTCAAAAAAAATTTTAAGCTAGATATTTATAGCATGTACAAAGCAAGCTTATAGTTATTTGTCACAGATATTTTAATCACATAATAGAAAATAATATTACTTATGAGTAAAGTTTAAAACACATGAAATCACAAAGCCCTACTGCTATACATTGTGTCCAACTAGTAAGACAAACTCTAATATGCATTTATTGTAATATATGTAAAGATGAGATTTCTCATTCAAAGGAGTGTCTTGTTAGCATTTACTTATGCAGTATATTTCTCAATCTTTCAAAGAAATATTAATGACCATATATTTTAAAAAACACAATTCACAAAGCCACTAGAAATTAAGGCTGTCACACCACCTAATGCCAAAATCTGGGAGAAACTAATAATAACTGTAAGAAAGAGAACACGAATTTAGAAAATTGACCAAGGCATCAACTCATGGCATTAACCATCTTTGCTTTGTGGAAATAAAAGAACCATGGAAAATAAGGAAAAAATCCACTATAACCCTTGCAACACAAAGTGTTTCTTAAACCAACATACAGTAGCTGCTCCCAGGAATCATCACTATATAACACTTAGAACTTTAGTGAAATATGAAGACCTCTGAACTCATGAAACCACCTTTCCCCATCTCCATAGGCATTCCTCTACATCCTCTCAGAGTCTGTAAATCCTATAAAAATAACTGGGCAGAAAATGGAAGTAGAGGGTTAAGAGGGGCACAATTACAAATGGCATGGGGCATCCTAGCAAATTTATTCATAGTTTTTAATATCTTAGAAAATCGGGAAGGGGAACATCACACACTGGGCTTATCATGGGGAGGGGGGAGGGGGGAGGGATTGCATTGGGGAGTTATACCTGATATAAATGATGAATTGATGGGTGCTGACGAGTTGATGGGTGCAGCACACCAACATTGCACAAGTATACATATGTAACAAACCTGCACGTTATGCACATGTACCCTAGAACTTAAAGTATAATAAAAAAAAAAAAAAAAAAGAAAATTAGGCAGTGATGGAGAAGCCGCCCTCACTGGGGTCATGGCTGCTAAGAAATAGGAATTTAAGACTCCTTCGTCCAACAAGAAATCTAAGAAAGAGATTTGATCTCTGTGCAAATAGGAAGAAGTATATAGGCCAAATTAATCACCCTATTTGTTGATAAACACTAAGTCTATGTGATAGTTATTTTTTTGTGTTAATTTGACTGGACTAAAAGATGCCCAGATAGCTGGCAAAATATTATTTCTGAGTGTGTTAGAATGAACAGACTGAGTAAAAAAGATCCGTCCTTGCCAATGCAGGTGGGCATCATCCAATTCATTGAGGGCCTGAATAGAACAAAAAGGCAAAAGAATGATGAATTTGCTCTTTCTGCTTGAGCTGGCACATACATCTTCTCCTGCCCTCAGACATTGGCTCTCCTGGTTCTTAGGCCTTCAGGCTTGGACTGGAACTACACCACCAGCTTTGTTGGGCCTCCAGCTTGCAGAGAGCAGATTGTGACAGATCGTGGGACTCCTCAGCCTTCATAATCATGTGAGCCAATATCTCATAATAAATCTCATATACATATATATGATATATGATATATATAGCTATAGCTATAGATAGATATCTCTTATTGGTTCTGCTTCTCTGGGGAATCCTGACTAATGCAGTCTACATAGATGTTACCTTTACCAAGGATGAATAAAAATGAAATGTAAATATGGAACAAAACAAAATATAAAACTGCGTAACAGGAAAAGGCAACATTCCAGAGACTCAGAGAAAAGCATACCTTTACAATACTGTCAATTGCAAGGTCTAAAAAAAATTCCAGAAAATATCAGTAAAGTGTAAAAGATATGTTATATATTTTAAAAAGCAACAAGTTCTTTTAAAAGCTGAGATGAGATGAAAGGGGGAAATGGATGAGATAACAAGGAATTGAAAAAACACAATAGCAAAATTTAAGACCACATTGAGAGGGTAAAGAACAAAATCGATGCTGCAGAAAATGGAAGAAGTTATGTCATTTAAAAACTTGAAAAGCCTTCTTAGAATGCTGGATTAGTCTGTTCTCACACTGCCATGAAGAAATACCCAACCCTGGGTAATTTAGAAAGAAAAGAGGTTTAATTAAGTCACAGTTCTGCAGGGTTGGGGAGACCTCAGGAAACTTACAATCATGGTGGAAAGCACCTCCTCACAGAGTGACAGGAGAGAGAATGAGTACTGAGTGAAGGGGGAAGGCCCTTATAAAACCATCAGATCTTGAGACAACTCACTCTCTATCACAAGGATAGCATGGGGGAAACTGCCCCCATGATTTAATTATCTCACCCGGTCCTGCTCTTGACACATGGGGATTATTGCAATTCAAGGTGAGATTTGGGTGGTGACACAGAGCCAAACTATATCATTCCACCCCGGCCCCTCCCAACGTCCTAACATTCAGAAACACAATCATGCACTTCCAACAGTCCCCAAAGTCTTAACTCATTGTAGCACTAACTCAAAAGTCCAGGTCCAAAGTCTTATCTGAGATAAGGCAAGCCCCTTCTATGAGACTGTAAAACCAAAAACAAGTTAGTTGCTTCCTAGATACAATGGGGATACAGGCATTGGATAAATACACCCATTCTGAATGGGAGAAATTGTCCAAAACAAAGGGGCTGCAGGCCCCATGCAAGTCCAAAATCCAATAGGGCAGTCTTTAAACCTTAAAGTTACAAAATGATCTCCTTTGACTCCATGTCTTACATCCAGAGAATGCTGATGCAAGAGGTGGACTCCCATGGCCTTGGGCAGCTCCACCCCTGTGGCTTTGCAGGGTACAGCCTCCCTCCTGGCTGCTTTCATGGGCTGGCATTGAGTGTCTGCAGCTTTGCCAGGTACACAGTGCAAGCTGTGCACTGTGGTGAATCTACCATTCTGGGATTTGGAGGATGGTAGCCCTCTTCTCACAGCTCTACCAGGAAGTGCCCCAGTGGGGACTCTGCAAGGGGGCTCGAACCTCACATTTCCCTTCCACACTGCCCTAGCACGGGTTCTCCATGAGAGAGCCACCCCTGTGGCAGACTTCTGCCTGGACATCCAGGCGTTTCCATACATCCTCTGAAATCTAGACAGAGGTTCCCAAACCTCAACTCTCATCGTATGTGTACTTACAGGCTCAAAACCACATGTAAACCACCAAGGCTTGGGGCTTGCACCCTCTGAAGCAATGGTCTGAGCTGTACCTTGGCCCCTTTTAGCCATGGCTGGAGCTGAAGCAGCTGGAACTCAGGGCACCATATCCTGAAGCTGCACAGAGCAGGGGGAGCCCTGGGCCCAGCCCAGGAAACCATTTTTCCCTCCTAAGCCTTTGGACCTATAATGGGAGGGATGGCCTTCAAGGTCTCTGACATGCCCCAGGGACATTTTCTCCATTGTCTTGGTGATTAATATTTGGCTCCTCATTACATATGCAAATTTCTGCAGTGGGCTTGAATTCCTCCCCAGAAAATGGGTTTTTCTTTTTTACTGCATTGTCATGCTGCAAGTTTTCCAAACTTTTATGCTCTGCTTCCTCTTGAACGATTTGCTGCTTAAACATTTCTTCCACCAGATACCCTAAAACATCTCTCTTAAGTTCAAAGTTGCACAGATCTCTAGGACAGGGGCAAAATACCACCAATCTCTTTGCTTAAGCATATCAAGAAGCACCTTTATTCCAGGTCCCAGCAAGTTCCTCATCTCCATCTGAAACCACCCCAGCCTGGACTTAATTGTCCATGTCACGATCAGCATTTTGGTCAAAGCTATACAACAACTTTTCTCACATCTTTCTCTCTTCTTCTGAGCTTTCCAAACTGTTCCAACCTTTGTCTGTTACCCAGTTCCAAAGTCACTTCCATATTTTTGAGTATTCTTATAATAAAACCCCATTATCCTAGAATCAATTTACTGTATTAGTCCATTCTCATGCAGCTATGAAAAAATACCTGAGACTGGGTAATTTATAAAGAAAAGAAATTTAACTGACTCACAGTTCCACATGGCTGGGGAAGCCTCAGGAAACTTACAAACATAGTGGAAGGCACTTCTTCACAGGGTGTCAGGAGAAAGAATAAGTGCCCACCAAAGGGGGAAGCCCCTTATAAAACCATCATATCTCATGAGAACCTACTTAACTATCATGAGGACAGCATGGGGGAAACTGCCCGCATGATTCAATCATCTCCGCTTGGTCCCATCCTTGACATGTGGGGATTATTACCCACATGTAATTCAAGATGAGATTTGGGTGGGGAAATACAAGATGAGATTTGGTTGGGGACCATGTCAAATGTGGGGACTAAAAACAACCATATATAACTAATGAAAGATACAATTATAGATAAGGAAGAAAGAAAACAGAGAACAGATATTCCAATTTTTAGTGATGTTTAGTGATATTAGAGGAGAGACCAGAGCAAATTGAACCCTATGAAGAAATCAGAATAAATTTTAAAAGAAAAAATGATCAAAGCTATAGTTTAACAAAATCCTTGAGCTTAGGAAAAATAGGTGCTTACATTTCTTAAAGAGTTCCATAAGTCTAAGAAAAAGCTGGTAAAGATACACAACCTCAGCCAGGTGTGGTGGCTCATGACTATAACCCCAGCACTTTGGGAGGCCGAGGCAGGCAGATCATAAGGTCAGGAGATCAAGACCATGCTGGCTAACACAGTGAAACCCCGTCTCTGCTAAAAATAGAAAAATATTAGCCAGGCATGGTGGCAGGCATCTGTAGTCCCAGCTACTCGGGAGGCTGAGACAGGACAATGGTGTGAACCTGGGAGGCAGAGCTTGCAGTGAGCCAAGATAGCACCACTTCACTCCAGCCTGAGAAACAGAGCGAGACTCCGTCTCAAAAAAAAAAAAAAAGATACACAACCTCTACCTATTTGGATGCCTTTTCTTTCTTTCTCTTGCCTGATTGCTCTGGTCAGGACTTCAAGTACTATGCTGAATAGCAGTGGTGAGAGAAGGCATCCTCATCTTGTTCTGGTTTTTAAGGGGAATGCTTCTGCCTTTTGCCCATTCAGTATGATGTTGGCTGTGGGTTTGTCATAGATGGCTATTATTTTGAGGTATGTTCCTTCAATGCCTAGTTTATTGGGAGTTTTTTAACATGAAGGAATCTTGAATTTATCAAAAGCCTTTTCTGCATGTATTGAGATAATCATGTGGGTTTTCTCTTTAGTTCTGTTTATGTGATGAATCACATTTATTGATTTACATATGTTGAACCAACCTTGCATCCCAGGGAAAAAGCCTACTTAATCGTTGTGGATTAGCTTTTTGATATGCTGCTGGATTCAGTTTGCTAGTATTTCGTCGAGGATTTTTGCATTGATGTTCATCAAGGACATTGGCCTGAAGTTTTCTTTTTTGTTGTGTCTCTGCCAGGTTTTGGTAGCAGATGATGCTGGCCTCGTGAGTTGGGGATGAGTCCCTCCTCCTCAATTTTTTGGAATACTTTACATGTGGCTAAGAAGCATTAAAAAATGCTCAATATCACTAATCATTAGATAAATGCAAATCAAAACCACAATGAGATATCATCTCACTCCAGTCAAAATGGCTATTACTAAAAAATCAAGAAATAACTGGCAAGGTGCAGGGAAAAGGGAACACTCACACACTGCTGGTGGAAGGGTAAATTAGTTCAACCATTGTGGACAGCAGTGGGGCAATTCCTCAATGAACTAAAAACAGAACTACCATTTGACCCAGCAATTCTACTACTGGGCATATAACCAAAGGAATATAAATTATTCCACAAAGACACATTCATATGTATGTTCACTGCAGCACTATTCACAATAGCAAAAACATGGAATCAACTTAAAAGCCCATCAACGGTAGACTAGATAAAGAAAATATAGTACATATATACCATGGGATACTATGCAGCCATAAAATTAACAATATCTTGTTCTTTGCAGGAACATGCACAGAACTGGTGGCCATTATTCCTAGCAAACTAGTGCAGGAACATAAAACCAAATACTCCATGTTCTCATTTATAAGTGGGAACTAAATGATGACAACACATGGACACATAGTGGGAAACAACAGATACTGGGGGACTATCGAAAAGGAGGATGGGAAAAAGAAGAGGTTCGAGGGAAAAAAAAAAACTGTCAGCCGGGCACAATGGCTCATGCCTCTAATCCCAGCACTTTGGGAGCCTCAGATGGGTAGATCACCTGAGGTCAGGAATTTGAGACCAGCCTGGCCAACATGGTGAAATCTTGTGTCTACTAAAAGTACAAAAAAAAAAAAAAATAGCTGGGTATGGTGACACGTGCCTGTAATTCCAGCTACTCGGGAGGCTGAGGCAGGAGAATTGCTTGAACCCAAGAGGTGGAGGTTGCATTGATCTAAGGTCATGCCATTGCACTCCAGCCTGGGCAATGAGGTGAGACCCTGTCTCAAAAAACAAACAAACAAACAAACAACTGTCAGGTACTATACTTAGTACTTGGGTAATGAAATAATCTGTACACAAAACCCCCAAGTGATGAGTTGACCTGTGTAACAAATCTGCACATGCATCACCAAACCTAAATGTTACAATATTCCACAAATGAAAGAAACGCAACCTCTTGGCAAACCTGACAAAATTCTGAGCAATCAAGATAAACGAATTTTTTGAAATCTTGTAAACATCTGGACAAGATTACCTATACCTGAATAAACTTACCTCTAAAGAACTGTCTTCCAGTAGGGTTCCCCCAAAAGAAGATTCTGAGACAAGAGTTTGCTGATCCCAGGAGGAACCTGTGGAGGAGTGGGTACATGAAATAAGGAAGAGTGAATAATGATTAAAGTCACATTTAATTGAGATTGTTACAGCTGTAGGCAACTGAAGCTCAACTGTAATGGAGAAATCTAGGAATATAAAGCATTATCCCACTCAAGGGGTGAGGAAGCTGAGATACTCATCCAACTCTGGCTAAAAGGTGATGAAGGGATCTTAACTCCTGTTAGTTCAGGCCAGCTCATGTGCTGACAGAAGTTCTCAGCACAAAGTCAGATGTTTGTAGTAGGATACCGTTGCCACATGCTGAAAAGGTGAATATTTAGGTTATGTGGGAGAGTACTGAAAGCATCTGTTTACAATGATCAAGAACCTAGCTAACCAAGGCTTCCTTTGTACAACCACCACAACAAAAAATGCTAGAAGGCAGTGAATTAATGTCAGCAAAATTTCGAGAAGAAAAGAATATGTATCAATAATTTGATATCCACCCAACTCTTTTATGGGCAAATACAACAGCCAGACATCTACATATGCAAGACCTCAAAAACTGTATGGCCCATGCACCTTATCTTTTAAAAAATAGTTGAAGATTTCCATGCAAAAATAACATTTGATCATATGTATTTAACTCTCTTCCCTCCCAAATTCCCTTTGAAATTTCAAAGCAAGAAAAAAATGTTCATCCTCAGCATAACCCAGAAAATAATTTCATCCATCATCCAGAAGCTCCAAGGTATAGCAATTCCTACAAGGTACAGGAAAAATAAGATCTGGCTGAAAAATTTACTGAGCATCCCAAGGTTCAATGCATTCATATTTAAAGTAATTATTAAGAAGAGATCTGATGTGGGGCAGCTTCCCAAATGACTCTCAGTGATCTCTGCCTTTGGTATCCAGACTTTTGTGTAATTCCTTCCCAATGTACATGCATGTGTGCTGAACCTAGTGATTTGCTACTGACTAACAGAATACAGCAAGAATGATGGCATATCATGTTTTACATTAGGTTATAAAAGACTGTGACTTCCCTTTCACTAGTCCTCTCTCTCCCGCTGGTGCTCTTTCTTGCCTGCTACCTTGCTCACTCTGCCATGTTGTGAGATGCTCTGTGGAGGGACCCATGTAGCAAAGAACTAAGTGTAGCTTCTGACCAGCAACCAGTGAGAAACTGAAGCCTGCCAACAACCACGTGAATGAGATTGGAAGTGGATGCTTCTCCAGGTGAACCTTGAGATGAGACTACAACCCCAGCCTATACCTTGACTGCAGCCTATGAGAGACTCTAAAAAAAGTCCCAATTAAGATGCCCAGATTCTTAGCACTCAAACTGAGATACTGTTTGAAGCCAAGTTTTAGAACAATTTTTTACAAAGCAAACAATACACCCAGAAATCTCTCCTAACATGGAAATTCAGGACTTGGCAATAAGGCTGGGTCATCAGGATGCAGTGGATACACTGAACAAATGTTAAGTTCTGCATCAGTACCCGTGCTAACCTTCCTTGTGAAGCAGTGGTGTTCTCAGTGGCAGAAGCATTACTACAATGAGCTCCCAAACACTGTGCTCATGCCTGTTAGAGGTCAGTTTCAGACTCTCAGCCATCTCTCTGCTGCTGCCTATAGTATACCCAGGGCAGGGCAGTGGGAGTGTTCATATTTAGTGTGGGAGCAATAAGTGGGTGCATATTCTGGGGAAAATTTAAATACTATAAATAAAACCAACTAAAAGCCTGATTTCTGTTACGGCCATGTACTGGCAGTTCTAAACAGTCAGGGCAACTCCTCCCCATCAGGGCAGACAGCCTTTACCACCTCCCCTTTGGTACAGCACTGACTGCTATGACAAAGATTTTACAAATGGTTGGCAGAGCTAGACTCCCTGCTGTGCATAGCCTTCTTGATAACTCCATCTGTACTTTTTATGGAAAATTGGATCCTTACCCAACAGATGCCCCCACAGATCAGAGTTGCGAAAAAGAGTAGGAGGAACAGCAAAGGTAATGGCAGGCTCAGGATCAAAGCAAATGAGACTCTTAGGATTGACTTCCAGGAGTGCATCAGTGCGGCATGCACAGAGTGACCACCCGTGCTCACCTGTCAGGGGCAGTGTGCATTCTCATTTATTCAGCAAATATTTATTGAGTGCTCAACTTGAGCCAGATACTGTTCTTGGAACAGGGAATCAGTAATGAACAGACACAAATAATTGCCTTTGTGAAGCTCATATTCTAGTGGAAATAGACCGGCATAAATAAATTAACAAGTAAAATATATTTCAGATGATGATAAATACTATGAGGAAAAAACGAAGCAGGGAATAGGGGAATGGAAACGTGCCAAGATGGTTTCTGTCATTTTAAGTAAGGTGCTCGGGGAAGATTTCAGGAAGTAGGGGATGTTTGAACAAAGACTCGAGAGAAGTGAGGGAGACAGTCATGTGAGTATCTAGAAAAAACAGTCCAGGTAGAAGGATAATTGAGTCTAAAACCTTTAGGGGGTAGTTATCCTCATTACTGTTATCTCAACAGCAAGGAGATTAAGAGGAGGATTGGAGTGGTGTGAATATGCAGAGTAGTAGGAGATTGGGTGGAGGGGTGGACAATGACTTTTTTTTCTCTTCCTTTTCCAAATCTTCTATGAATTCCTGTCATCTGTGGCATCTGAGGTAGAAGCCTGCTGGCAAGGGATTCTGGAAAGTGAAGTGCCCAGGCTTCCTGCCTTTAGGACACTGAGGAGAGAACTCAGGTGGGCAGAAAAAGTGCGAGATACCAACAGGTAATTCAGCACCTTCACTGTCCCTAACCTTTCCAAGATCTGAAAATAATACTGTCAAAAATACCTTCTAAGACCTTACAACACAGACACACCTGAAAGCATGAAAGAAACACTTTCCTTCCAGAAAACTGGATATCTACTTCAATTCTACTGCTTGACCCTGAATAGGCAGGCCCTTTAATCTCTCTGAATGTCAGTTTCCTAACCTGTCAAATGGAGATAACCATATCTATATCTCAGAGTCAAGGAGGTCTCATGATTCAGTGCATGTGAAGGACTCATCCCAGTATCCGGTAGGCTCTAAATAAATAGTAGATATGATTATAGATGTAAAATAAAAGGATCTGTGGGTTCTAACTCTGGCTCCACCACCCGCTAGTGAAATGACCAAGCAGTTGTTTTCACTTCTCTGATCACTGATTTCCTCATCTCTAAAATGAGAATTCCATGGGTGACTTGAAGAAAAGAATAAAAATAGACTCCAAAAATTAAAAAAAGTAAAATACAAATAACAAGACCTGTTATTTTAAGGATTAAATGAGATAATAGAGAGGTGATACATATGCTGGCACATGGTTAGGTTCTCAATTAATGCTAATTATTATAATTATCTAAAAAAAAAAGGTCAAGGGATTGGATTTATTCAAATTTCCTTCCCATCCTCATAGTCCTTGGTATTTATTGTCAGTGGTTCTACAAGGTAGGACTTTTGTAAGTTATCTTTTCAAGAACTTGTGGGATTTACAAATGTTAATTCCCACTTAAGTAAATTCTACCTGACACACTGTGGCCAGAACATAAGAAAAGTAGAAATGCATACTTGTCCAGTTGCCTGTATGTCCGACGTCCAGATTCCTGAGCAGGAGGTGAAGTCAACAGGCAGGAGTTACCACAGGAGGAGACCTTTCATAGATCATTTAGATAAACTCACTCCATTACTTTCTCATTTATCCACCACTTGGCCTCCTGGTCTCACCTGAAAGGGCAACTGCAGGCGGCCGTCCCATTTTCTGAGGCTATTTTAGCAGAGTAAACCCAGCATGTAGGATTTGGCTGTCACCAAGCAACGTGAGGCCAAAATCAGTGACAATCAGGAAAGAGGGGAGGAGAGCAGGCAGCAGCCATCCAGTCATCAACCACCCTGCTTCCCAGAGTCCCAGACACAGCCCTGGAAGGAGTGAGAACACACACAGCGGGAGCCCATTCTCTCACTTCAACCCATCAGGGCAATTTCCCGAATGCAGCCAAAAGTGATGCTGAAAGAAAAACTGTTGAAGGAGTGAGGGAGTCAGTGAATGAGAGGATCCAGATATGAGTACCCTGAACTCTTGGCCAGAATGGAGAGTCACTGATTAAAGGCCAAATCAATGCACAACTGACACAGGAACGTGAAATAATTCTTCACATGACCCTTTACTGTGACAGTGAGGAAACAAGCTGCAGGTGTTTTCCATCTGAACACGTTCTCAACACCCACTAACTAGATAAGCTGCACGTAAATAATGCTTACTCTTTCTACTCCTCCATTAACCACTCTGTATTAGGGTTCTCTAGGGTATATGGATATATGTATATATGAAAGGGAGTTTATTAAGGAGAATTGACTCACACAATCACAAGGTTAAGTTCCATTGTAGGCCATCTGCAAGCCGAGGAGCAAGGAAGCCAGTAGTGGATCAGTCCGAGCCCCAAAAGCTCAAAAGCAGGGAAGCCAACAGTGCAGTCTTCAGTCTGTGGCTGGAAGCCCAAGAGCCCCTGGCAAATCACTATTGTAAGTCCAAGAGTCCAAAAGCCAAAGAACTTGGAGTCCAATATTTGAGGGCAGAAAGCATCCAGCATGGGAGAAAGATGAAGGCTGGCAGACTCAGCAAGTCTGTTCCTCCCACCTTCTCCTGCCTGCTGGCAGCTGATTAGTTGGTGCCCACCCCCACTGAAGGTGGGTTTGCCTCTCCCAGCCCACTGACTCAAATGTTAATCTCCTTTGGTAACACCCTCACAGACACACCCAGGAACAATCCTTTGCATCCTTCAATCCAATCAAATTGATACTTAGTATTAACCATCACACACTCCAATTTTTCTTAGAGGAAGAATGAGGCATGTGGACAACAACTTCTGCACTCATCCCTCCAGAATTAACACTCACTTAATTATTGATTTATTCATCCAACTGCCATGGGGGACCCCTATTAACTTCATTAGGGATGGCACCAGGTTCAAGACGCTGAAGAAGAGACCTGAAGCCAGCAAACTAAAACATAGGTTTATTTAGGAGAACTTACAGGGTGGTCCAGTGGCAGTGGGTGTGGCCATTTGTAAGAAACATGCTGTTTATATAGCACTTTCATTTATCACCCTGCCCCCATCAGCCTCTATATGGCAACCCTAATTTATTTATTTATTTATTTTTATTTTTATTTTTTGATGTGGTTTTTTTTGTTTTGTTTTGTTTTTGGTTTATTGTTTGCTTATTTGTTTTTTTGAGATAGGGTCTTGCTCTGTCACCCAGGCTAGAGTTCAGTGGTGCAATTGTAGCTCACTGCAGCCTCAACCTCCTGGGCTCAAGTGATCCTTCTACCTTAGCCTCCTAAGTAGTTAGAACAACAGGCATGAACTACCATGTACAGATTTTTGTCTTTTGTTTTTTGTTTTCTTTACAGACGGTGTCTCACTTTGTTGCCCAGGGTGGTCTCAATCTCTCAAACTCCTGGGCTCTAGTGATCTTCCCACCTCAGCTCCCAGAGTGCTAGGATTACAGGTGCGAGCCACTGGTCCCAGCCCCTCAGTTCTTACTTTCTTGCTGTCAAGTGCATCTGCAATACAGGGTCATTCTCCTGGAATGCTTAAGTTACTGCTTTCAGATGTGTCAACCCCAGCATCCCCTTTAATGGCCCCCACATTCTTAGCATACCATGCTCCCTCAATTCCCCTGGGGCCAGGTGTGCAGAGGAGCATTGCAGCCAGACACAGCAGCAGGAATACAAACTACAACAAAAAAGGATAGTGAATATAGTAACAATCATAAAGCTTTTCTAAGTGCTTGGGAGTTGATCTTGGATGTGCCCCAGCAGGCCCCTGGTGGAGGAGAAGGGAAGCTCTCCACAGACCCAACCATCTGTTGTGTTCTGAAGACACGCCACTGTCTGGGCCCAGTCAATGAAGATGTTTGCTGCACACCATTCTATGGGCAGAGGGTGAGATGTTTAGTGGGTGCAAGAAAGGACAAGTTTACAGTACTAAATGGATTTCCCCTCCCCACCGTGTTGCACATGAGGCTAGAGCAAGACACCAGGGGCACTACAACGTTCCACAATGAGATGATCATCCCCCGCTGTGCAAGGCAGATCAGGACTCACCATTCCAGAAGGAAATATAAGGGGGTGTAGGGAGCAAGACAGGTGTGACCCAATATCTCCCTCCAGGCCTTTCCCAATAGAGTGGAAAAACCAAACCACTGGGGCCTGGTTTGCCATTTCCAAGGCCACATAATGATGTGCTCCCCAGTGGGCAGGTTCCATGGCAAGGGCAATAGCAGGTTACCTTGATCAGTGTGCACCCCACACCTACACAGTTTCTCCATTTCCTCAAAGCTGGCAGCCACTTGGGCTGCCCAAGACACTGGCTGTCCTACCAATGGGCTCAGGATAGACACTAGCATGCCATACCATTAGTTGGGTGCCAACTGTAAAATGGTGTCTTTCATGGCAGCAGTGAAAAGCTCATTGTCAGGACCTCGGTAATGTTCAGCATAGATAGCATGCTTTGTCCCTAATTCCGGGAGGATATCCTGCAATTCCTCCATATTCTGTCATTGCAGAGGAGACACAGGGATGTCTCCCTCATTTGGCCAGGCTGCCTTGCAGCCTGCAACCACTCAACTAAGAATAGGAATGGCCCAATGTTCACTATTGAAGCCACAGAGGTGCTGCCTTAGGGCTGTGTAGCTTGCAGTGGGTGCCTTTCCACTTATCTTGAGTCCAGAGAGTACGACACCCTTTGCCCCATGTCCCATAGATGGACAAATCACCCCATGATCAACTCTCTCCCCTTCTTCCTGAATCAGCTTCCCAGCTCTACCAATTACACAGCAGTATAGTCCTACATTGTGGCATGCTGCTGCCTTTCAAGTGGGGGCAACCCTTGAGGGCCTACTCCCTGCAGGCCCAGTTGGCTCACTTTTATCTTGGTGGTGACCACTGGATGTGCAGAGGATACAGGAACCTCTATGGGCCGATCTCAGTCCTCACTCTCCTCACTAGAGCTCTCTATGGAGTCCCAGGACAATTTAGTCATGATAGCCCTGACTCATTGATGTGGCAGCCAGTGACCCTTCAAACAGGCTGCCTGACAAGCCAAGGTCTCCATTTTATCACCCTGTGCTCACAGGTGGGACAGCAAGGTCTCCAACATTTCAGCCTGAACCTGGGAACTCTTTCTAATCATAGCTCATCCTATAACTGATAAGCCCTCACCTGTGCTGCAAGCTCAGCTTCCTTGGCTGTTCAGAGCATAGTCAGGAGCAACCAGCCAACCATAGCTGCCACAGTCTGGGCACTTTCATGTAGCTGGATCCACCCCTGCAATAGCTCTTCCAGACCCTGCAACGTTTTGGGGCCTCATCCATCAAAGACAGGGGCTATTGGGCTCCATATAAACGTGGATAGCCAGTCTGGAATTTCCCCCATGGATTTCCCCTTCCCCAATCCCATCTTCTTGGCACTCATGGGATTTTCTCCAACATCCCAGCTAGCTCACCAATTGTCTGCTGGACCATTGGTGTTAACCTCAACAGGAAATTGTCTGCTGGACCATTGGTGTTAACCTCAACAGGAAAGGCACCAGGTTCAAGAGACTGAAGAAGAGACGCAAAGCCAGTGAACAAAACATAGGGTTTATTTGGGGGGAACTTATGGGATGGTCCAGTGGCAGCAGGCTAAACAGGAGAATTACAACTACTTGTAAACAGAATGCAGCTTATATACCACTTTCACTTGTCACCATCCGCCCAGCCCTCCACGTGGCAACCCTCATTTCTTATGTCATTACTGTCAGGTGTGTCTGCCATATAGGCTATGCTTAAGTTATTGCTTCAGGTGTGTCTGCCATAAGGGGTTACTGCTAAAGGGGTTACATGCCTAAGTTACTGCTGTCACATGTGTCTACCGTATAACAATGTGTAACTATTGAGTACACGCTATGCCCAGCTAGGAACTGAAAATGTGACAAGAACAGGACCTCATTCAGCCCCAGCCCTCAAGGAGCTCTTGTTTTGGGGAAAGAGACAAATAAGTTAATGCACAAGTATAGTTTACTATGGTAAGTATTGTGGGAAAGAAGGAAGTGGTAAAGGATGCCAGAAGGAAAGCATAAAAATCAGAAAGACACATGGGGAAAGCTTCCAGGAAGAGCTTCATTGGAACTGAGAATAAAAGAATCTGGAGGAGTTAGCAAGTTGGAAAGGCAGTGATGTGGGGGTGTTAGTGGTTAGCATCAGAGATGGTTATTCTAGGCAGAGGAAACAGCAAGGGGAAAGGCATTGTGTGTTCTAAGTCCTGCAGGTAGCTCATCATGAATAGGAGTGTGGTGGGAGATGAGGTTTGAGTCTGCAACTCAGAAAAAGAGCCACAAGCTAGAGCCAGAGCCTTGCAAGTCCACAGACCTCAAAGACCTTTCTGAAGCCATGAAAGGGAAAACTATTGCCTGTGGTATGTAGTGTGAGAAATACAGTTCAAGGACCAAGACCCGCAATGGAGCTGATTGTTTCTTACCGTCCTATTCAATTCTAGACACCAAACTTCACCACACTAAAGCTTCCCCGCCCTTTCTCTTCTGATATCTAGACCCTCCCTCACCGGCTACCATTTTCTGTCTCTACAATTTCTAGTGTTGTCCCCAGTTGTCATTCATATAAAAATAGAAGAATAAGGACTGTCAAGTTTTCAGGTTTTTAAGTGACAGCAGGACTTTGGCTACGATTCTGCTGTAGAGAATCCTTTTAGAGTAAGAATAATCATTTGCAATAGGTCTGTGTAATACATTGGTCATAGAAAGATGCTGACATTTTTATAAAAGATAGTGTAAACTGTATTTTAACCTCTACATGTTGCTAATTAAGCATTTTGCACCAAGTCAGAGAGCAGACGGTTTCACAGACTTTACAATCTTTTGTTTTAATGATGCCTTTGTAGGAATCCTGGCAGAAAATAAGTTCTATTGTTTTTCCTTATTCATCTTTGCTTACAGCGCAGACTTGATAGATTGTTCTCAGTGAACTTTTTCAACTTTTAGATTTCTGACTCCTTTTGGCCAGGGAAGTCCCAGGTTTGGCCTTCTGGACTTAGAAAGCATGCGAATTTATTTTTATTGGAATTCTTCTGACTAATCATTCTGCTGCTGCATATTGTAATTATCTGCCCAGGTTATCTTCTGGAAGGAGATGCTGCCTCGTTTTTCTTTTAAGGACTGGACACTTTCCTGTCTGTGATGGTGAAGGGCTCCCCAATGCATCTTGTCCCTACTGAAGCTTCCTAGCTCCATTATGGTAACACTGTGGCATGGCAAGGAGATGCAGAGGACTTATGATGACATTCAGGGTCAGCTTCATGGGTGTATGACCTGTGCATTCAGTCAGTGCCCTGCACTTAGAAAGGCAAAGACCAGCAGGGTGCGGTGGTTCACACCTGTAACCCAAGCACTTTGGGATGCCGAGGTGGGCAGATCACAAGGTCAAGAGATCGAGACCATCCTGGCCAAAATGGTGAAACCCCGTCTCAACTAAAACTACAAAAATTAGCTGGGCATGGTGGCACGTGCCTGTAGTCCCAGCTACTCAGGAGGCTGAGGCAGGAGAGTCACTTGAACCAGGGAGGTGGAGGTCGCAGTGAGCCAAGTTTACAGCACTGCACTGCATCCAACCTGGCAACAGAGAGAGACTCCATCTCAAAAAAAAAAAAAAAAAGAAAAAGAAGAAAGAAAGAAAGAAAAAAGAAACAAAAAGAAAGGCAAAGACCCCGTGGTTGGCTTAATGTTCTGTCATCACTGCCTTGAAATCATTGATAATGTTTTCACAAGGGGCCCCAAATCTTCACTTTACTTTGGGCCCCATCATCTCTGTACCAGTCCTGTTGACATTATAATCCCTTTTATTGTTTAATTTTTATTAATTTTTTTTTTTTTGAGATGGAGTCTCGCTCTGTCGCCCAGGCTGGAGTGCAGTGGCCGGATCTCAGCTCACTGCAAGTTCTGCCTCCCAGGTTCATGCCATTCTCCTGCCTCAGCCTCCCGAGCAGCTGGGACTACAGGTGCTCACCACCACGACCAGCTAATTTTCTGTATTTTTAGTAGAGACGGGGTCTCACCACAAGAATCAGCCTCAATTGTTCCATAAACACTAGGTTTTCAGCTACAGCAAAACCAGTTCACTTCTTCCTGCCATGGGTGCATGGCTGCACGCACCTGGTAAACCACAAGATTTCAGAAGTCCAGAGGGCACTGGTACACTGGCAGAACATGGACAGACACATACCCACACTCAGCTGAACATCGCCAGGCACCACACACAGCTTCTTTGCCAAACATCAGCACTGTTCAGAATAATAAAAACAGAATTGTCAAGGCACTGTGAGTTTCCCCACAGCTGTGGCCAGCGGCGGGTGTAACCTCAATCAACCTAAGGGCTGTTCCCTAGAGAGTGGTACTTGAATGATCCAAAAAATAAAAAAAACCAAACACTTACAAAATCACAATTCACAGCAATCTGAATCTGCTTTCAGGAAGTGTGAAAAGTGATGCCTGTTCAATTAGACCTTTTATTCATTTAAATGCAGTACTAAAAACCAGGTTAACAGAACAATGCTCTGTTTTTTTTCTTTTTAGTCCAAGAACACCTGGCTTGTTAGAAAAGCAACCCAAGAAGACAAGAAGGCATCTCTCCAATTGTGGAGAGGTTTTATGCCTAATCTGTTTATTCATTTAGATTTGATCCAAAAGAGTAAAGCTGTTATACTGGATTTCACTTGCAGTCACATGATACTCAGTTGTCAAGGATATGAACATGCCTAAAATTCTAGCTACAAAAGAAAAGGAGATCTGTGTGCATGTGTGTAGGTATATGTGTGTATGTACATAAATACATATATATATATAAAATATTTTTCAAGTAGTGTAGAATAATTTTGAAGTACTGACTAAAGTTTTCTTAGTCAAAATATTCAAGGTGATAGATATCCCAGGTACACTGATTTGATCTTTATATAAGTGTATTAAATTATCCCATGTACCCTGAAACTATGTACATCTATTACGCATCAATAAAAAATTGTTTAAGAAATATATACACACATAGACTTAATATGAAAAAAAGGATGTATTATTTCATTATTAACTTTAAGATTTTGATTACACATTGAAATGATATTTTATATATATTATATATATATATATTCTGTTAACAGAGGCAGTGGCATACTAGAGCAGCTTCATTGGCTCTCGAGTGCTGAATGTACATTTTCAACTCCACATTCAATGATGTTATATTGGTATTTTGAAATCAGCCATGATTTCAATACAACTTACATCATGGTATCATGGTGACATGTGCTACAAACCAAGGCATTTTCCCCCTGGAAATCCATATACCAACACACCATTCTATTGAGCTTACTGTAAAAGTTCTAAATAAAACTTGGAAATTGTGAAAATTAAAACATTGTAGATCCAAGTGATTAAAACAAAATAAAACTGATGAAGAATGATTATAGTAGGAGTTTCAATTCCACATAAAGGAAGAGAGGAAGTTGGAAGAAAAGCACTTACCTCTATCAGTTCCAACCTGTTGCTTCAGACTATCTTCCAGGACAGCACATGATAGCCTAAGACACAGCAGTTAAAATACCACATGTTCTCTCTTATAAGTGGGATCTAAATGCTGAGAACACATGGGCACACAGAGGGAAACAACACACATTGGGGCCTTTCAGAGGGATGAGGGTGAGAGAAGGGAGAGGATCGGGAAAAATAAATAATGTGTACTAGGCTTAATACCTGGGTGATGAAATAATCTGTATAACAAACCCTCATGACACAAGTTTACCTATGTAATAAACCTGCACTCGTACTCCTGAACTTAAAATAAAAGTTAAAAAAAAAAAAAAAATTCCTTCCCCTGAGCAACACTGCACCTGAAAATGCAATGAGTGAGTATGTATGGTCTATCTTGGAGCTGGGCTACCTAATATCATGAATACAAATCACAAAAACAAATAGTTACATAAAATATATGCCTTCATTTTCTCAAAGTCAATACTACTAAAATAAACACATTTTATAAAGATGGGGACAATTAAACCAATTAGAACTCTATTTAATTATCCCGTTTCATTTAAATATATTAAAATAACCCCAAAATTATATATAACACAGAGGGAAATAATTATTAAAACTGAGTAAGAACGTTGTCATTTTATTTCACATCAAGTTTAATCACATGAAGGGACCCATTCTCAACAGGAAACTATGAGAAATTAAACAAATAATTTATTGCTCAGCTGTCTGTGGCTGCATAAATTTATGGCCAAAGGGAAAACTGCACCAGATGTATTCTGCAGGGGAAGAGGGGCCACGGCATTTCATTAGTGATAGCAAAGATCTTACCGGAATAATTCAGCCTTTTTTATTTCATAATTTTAGCTTTTAGATATATCACTAACCACCCCCCACAGCCCACCAGATAATCAACATTTTATTTTCTATTGGCTTATTTCTTTCAGCAATTCTTTAAACGGGGGGACTAGAGAGAGGGAAGGAGAAAGTTTATAGGAATCTTCAGGTCATACGTGTTGTTTAGAAGGAAGGATTGCTTATACTCTTCTTTTATAATACAAATTAAAGAAAGCAAATCTGGGCAAAATCTTTTGGACTAGTGAGAATCCAGAGAAGATGCAATGCCAGCACAGATCAAAAACACTAATTTACAGTACTAATACTCTAGGGCTGACTACTAATACTCTGGGACTATTAATACTTTAGGGCTTTGTGCTCAGCACTGTTCTGAGGTGTCACGATGAGAGGTGACAATGTGCTAGCAGCCCTCACTCTCAGGGCCTCCTCAGCCTCGTCGTCCACTCTGGCGGTGGTTGAGGAGCCCTTCAGCCCGCGACGGCTCTGTGGAAGCCCCTCTCTGGGCTGGCTGAGCCAGGAGCCCGCTCCCTCTGCTTTTGGGGAAGTGTGGAGGGAGAGGCGCGCGCGGGAACCCCGGCCAGCGCGGCGCTAGCCGGCCAGCGCGAGTTCCCGCGGCGCAGGCACGGACTCGGCGGGCCCCGCACACTGAGCGGCCTGCCGGTGCCTCCGGCCCAGGGCAGTGAGGGGCTTAGCACCCGGGCCAGCAGCTGCAGAGGGTGCCGGCTGGCCGGCACTGGGCTCGAGTTCTCTCCGGGCCTCAGCTGCCTCCGCGCAGGCAGAACTCGAGACCTGCAGCCCGCCCTGTCCGAGCCCCTCCCCTGCGATGGGCTCCCGCCCTGCCGGAGCTTCCCCGATGGGCGCCGCCCCCTGCTCCGTGGCGCTGGGTCCCATCGACAGCCCGAGGGCTGAGGAGTGCAGGCTCAGCTGGGGACTGGCGGGCAGCTCCGCCTGCAGCACCAGTGCAGGATCCACTAGGTGAAGCCAGCTGGGCTCCTGAGCCGGATGGGGACTTGGAGAACTTTTATATCTAGCTGGAGGATTACATGTGCACCAATCAGCACTCTGTATCTAGCTAATCTGGTGGGAACTTGGAGAACTTTTATGTCTAGCTAGAGGATCGTAAATACACCAATCAGCACTCTGTGTCTAGCTCAGGGTTTGTAGATACACCAATCAGTACTCTGTCTAGCTCAAGGTTTGTAAATACACCAATTGGTACTCTGTATCTAGCTAACCTAGTGGGGACTTGGAGAACTTTTATGTCTAGCTAGAGGATTGTAAATCACCAATCAGCACCCTGTCAAAACGGTCCAATGAGCTCTCTGTAAAGTGGACCAATCAGCTCTCTGTAAAATGGACCAATCAGCAGGATGTGGGTGTGGCCAGATAGGGGAATAAAAGTAGGCTGCCCCCCAGTTAGACAGGGGCAACCCGCTTGGTGCTGTTCCAGTTGTGAAAGCTTTGTTTTTCTGCTCTTTGCAGTAAATATTGGTGCTGTTCACTGTTTGGGACCATGCTGCTTTTGTGTGAGCTGTAACATTCACCACGAAGCTCCACAGTTTCACTCATGAAGCCAGCGAGACCATGAACCCACCAGGAAGAAGGAACAAACTCCAGACACACCATCTTTAAGAACTGTAACACTCATGGCGAAGGTCCATGGCTTCATTCTTGAAGTCAGCAAGACCAAGAACCCACCAATTACAGACACAGCAACAACCCTATCAAGTGTTTATCTTTTATAGGCCTAATTTTCAAATGAGGAAACTGAGCACAGAGAGGGTAACTAAAATACCAAAGTAAATTATGTAATCAGAAAGTGTAGCTCTAAACTAGACTCTAATATCTGTGCACATACCTGTATGCCCTGCCGCCTAAAGCATGAAATACTTGCCTTGAGAAAGCCAAAGAGATGAAAATATAAAGCCACAAAGCAAAGCATTTGGGGCAGGATTTAATGACTGGTCTTGTACAGAAAGTTAATCTCGTATAAAGTACCATACATGTGTAACACATTTCTGTTTTTCTTTGAGAAATTTTTCTGCCATCCCAGACTTAACTCTTGTTTATCTCCTTAAAACGATGTACTCTTCCCCAGCTCCTGATACAGCTAGCATCCAGAATACAGTGTTGCTTATGAAACAATTTTTCAGTGAATGAATCCATCAACCAATTAATCAGTCAATGAGTGAGATAATAGCTACGGCATTAAATCTATCTGTAGCTGAACAGTGCTTGATGTGGTTTATTGTTTGAATAATCCTTGATGGTCTCAGAGTATCAGGATAAGCTTTGAAGGTTTGTAGACTGTAGCTGTGAAGACCTAGTATGGATAAAATAGAGAAATAATATTATGAAAGATAAAGGGATTAGTTTTAATGATGTACTGAGGATATACCAAACTCAAGACAGTTCACATCATTTAACTCATTAACTCTCACAATATCTTTGATAGATGAAAAAATGGAGGCTCAACAAATAAAGTTATTTGCCAAAAGTGATGCCAGCAAATAAGTGGAAAATTGATGTTATGAGGCCAATCTTTTTAACTCCAAAGCTCTTTTCACTACCATCCAGTATTTCAGGGGGAAGTGCAGGAGTGGAACAGGAGACAGGGAGGAGGAAAAAGGAAGAATAAAGTGAATATAAGATGAAATATAGCCAGGAGAGAAGTTCTGTGAACTTTGGTTTCTGCTCCAGTTTGACCTAGAAATATCCAGGCAATTATTTTAATCCCCCAATTTCCTCAACTGGGATTAAAATAAGCATGACCCAGTTGTCACAGTCCTCCTGACAGGACAGTCAGTGCTGACATGCAATTAACTCAGGGCATCACTGTGTGCTGACAGGAGTTCCTGTAGGGAGGTAGCCTCCACAGAAGTTCTTTTTCACCTTCTGAGTTGGAGGTAATTGCCCCTGTATGGGAAATTCAAAACCTTGGTGCCTTCAGGCAGAAATCTGGCCATTCATTTGCAGAGCCTTGGGACTATCCTGGCAATTGCAGATGCCCCCTCAGCAGTTACAGCTGTTTGGTGGGACACCTGTTCTCCCTAACAGAAGGTGATGGGTAAGGGGCTGGTGAAGAAATATTGGCAGCAACTCCTCTAATGTCTTATGATTGGACAAAAACTCACAAGGAGCCATAATATAAAGGAAATTCTGCCCACAGTAGCATTTTTCCAGAGAAGAGCCAGTTTGAGATGCGGTAAGTTAGAGACACCCAGTAGAATCTGATGATGGGCAGTAGAGAAACTCCTTTAGAAAAGAATTCCAGGTGGTGGCTCACACCTGTAATCCTAGCACTTTGGGATGCCGAGGTGGGCAGATCACGAAGTCAGGAGTTTGAGACCAGCCTGACCAATATGAAACCCCATCTCCACTAAAAATACAAAAAAAATTAGCTGGGCATGGTGGCAGGCGCCTGTAATCCCAGCTACTTGAGAGGCTAAGGCAGGAGAATCCCTTGAAGCCCGGAAGTGGAGGTTGCAGTGAGCCAAGATCGTGACACTGCACTCCCGCCCAGATGACAGTGCGAGACTCCATCTCAAAAAAAAAAAAAAAAAAATTCCTAAGGAGAAACTAGAGAAACTATAAAGAAGTGAATAGTGCAGTGCCCTCTCCACACTGGTAACATTATACATTTAAAAATCTCCAGCATTCACAATGGCTTTCTTCATCCACCCTCCTCCTACATTTTAGTAATTGGTTTAATGGACACTAAAAGCATGATGAAGAATGTGGTGTACCCAATTTATTACCACAGCTCATTTCATAGATAGCAAGTCCACGCCTTACATGCTGCATTGAATATATATAGGTTACATTTAAGGATCAATATCACTTGACTGCAATTTGATAAGTGCTTATAATTTAATTTCCAGTTACGACATTTACTTAATCAAATCTTTGGCAATGAGAGTCCATTCAAGTACAATATGCAATAAGAGGATCTGGAAAAGAGAGGAAATCACATGGTGAATATTCAGAAACTTAAGTGCATGATTTCCATCCACTATAACTTAAATAAAAACTCTTATGTCTTTTAAGAAATATTCACAAGCATTAACCCAACACTTGTGGAAAACATAATAATTATAAAACATTTGATATGTAGGAAGTCTGGTAGAAGATATGAATAATCTAGAAATGGCATGGTCAATATAAATAATGAGATTTAATCAGAAATACCTTAACTAATGATATATAAATGATGTCTTCATATTGCATTATAATCTGATACCTTTAATCACTTTAAATATATTTTTGAGTGTGATTTTAATTAAAAAGTAAATCACACTCAGGAAAATTTAAAGGTAGCTTGGAAACTGTTTTTAACATATCTAAAAGTTACTCTAGGTATCTAACTTAAAGCCCTCAAGTGCAACTATTTTGTTACAAATGATCAAAAATTGTTTTTGTCCCACTACAGCTCCTGAATACAGCATAGTTTGCCTCATTTCATATTTTAAACACATTGTGTCCTCCTAGTAAAGAGTTGCACAACCACACATAAAATTGTTTTTATTGGTCCTTTTACTTGCAACTTTGGGCCTTTAGAAGAACATGGTTAGAGTAAGAAGAAAGAAAACAACTTTTAAGTAAACGATGAAAGATGAAAGACCAACACAGAATGGACAATATTTCAACTCAAACCTTTAAATGAGAGTGCCGAAGAAATGTACTCTTCACCCAAAAGACAGAAAAAGAGCATGGCCTTGCCATGCCAAGTAGAGAAGATTCTGGGAGCTTTCCTGGTACTCCTTCCCTTAGGTCTATCCTCTCTTCTCTTCCTTTTTCTCCAACATCTCAGACATCAGCAACTTGCAGAAGAGAATTTCCCTGACTCAAAATGTAGTGTAGGGCAGTTAATCTGGGCACCTCAGCATTTCATAAATGAATTTTGTGGGCTCTTTTCCTAGGATTCAGGAAG
>NW_012116411.1:3647848-3649024 GCF_000951035.1 Colobus angolensis palliatus
TTCCCTGACTCAAAATGTAGTGTAGGGCAGTTAATCTGGGCACCTCAGCATTTCATAAATGAATTTTGTGGGCTCTTTTCCTAGGATTCAGGAAGGGGGCATGTGCTATCTTCTCCCCTCACCCCCCCCCCACCCCCACACACACACAGAGCACAACCCCCCCCCCACCCCCACACACACACAGAGCACAAGGTAGGTAAGGAGAAAACTTCCTTGTGTGAATAAAGTACTCCCCAAGAGGATACCTCCTTTTCTCTTCCAGGCCCCTTATTATACCCAGTTGGGAGAGGGCAAGTCTGAAGAGAGGCAGATGGTACCTGTGGATGATGGTCCCATGAAGAGAATGTGAGGCATTTTTGCCCTTAGCTTTAGGCCTTAACTGATTTCTGCATTTCTAAGCCAACTGAAAACATCCTACTTCACATTTAACACCAAAGTCTTACATTGAAAATAGCCTAAATGCTCATCTATGGTGAAATAGAAAAAAAAAAAATTGACATATTCAAATTATATAATATTGTGCTAAGAGGAATTAGCTAGCTCTGTATATATCAACATGAGAAGACCTCAAAAACATAATGATAAATATAAAATGAGGCAAAAGGTGATGTATAGTGCTCTCTAGCCTCAGTTTCCTCATCATTAAATTAATTCATTCACTCAGGAAATCTTGGTTGAGTGCCTACCATGTCCCAGAACCTGTTTTAGGCAATAAAGATATAGCAATAAAAAATGAAAGGAAAAAAAAAAGGCTCTTCCTTCATAGAGTTACAGTCTAGTGGTGTGAAACAATAAACAAATATTACATTTATGGCAAATCAGATCTATTGTTTTCAAAAAGCTATAAAGAAAAATAAAACAGAGAATTAAATAATGCAGCATTGAGGAAGAGGACTAGAAAGTTTTGCAGATAAGATTTTGCTAGAAAGGTGATATCATAGCAAAGACATAAAAGAATAGAGGAGAGAGGAATAAGCCTTTGTTGTGACAAATGCACAGATTAAGATTTGAGGTTGTAACCTATAAAGAACTCAAACAAATTTACAAGAAAAAACCAAACAACCCCATCAAAAAGTGGGCAAAGGAAATGAACAGACACTTCTCAAAAGAAGACATTTATACAGCCAACAGACACATGAAAAAATGCTCATCATCACTCGCCATCAGAGAAATGCA
>NW_012116411.1:3650299-3684392 GCF_000951035.1 Colobus angolensis palliatus
CCATGTTGGCCAGGCTGGTCTTGAACTGACCTCAGGTGATCCGCCCGCCTTGGCCTCCCAAAGTGCTGGGATTACAGGTGTGAACCACCAAGCCCAGCCTCTATTTTCTAGTGTAGATAAAAAACGCTCTTTATTTTCATATATTTTCAGGCATTTCGGTGGGAATCTAATTCCTGGGGCTGAGAGGCAGACAATTAAACCTGGAACTAATTTTATTTTGAATCAATGTGTACCTTTTAAGGGATTTGGTAGAAAAAAAAATTATTGTTATTGAGCTACTCAGAAATAATTGTGCCTAATATACCTGATGCTTAAGTAGGAGTCACTATGAAGAACTCTGATACTGAAAATTTTTAGGAGACTGAATAAAAGCATCTGGCTTGTTTCCTGAAGAACAACCCAATATATGTCAAAATCTCACTAGCTTGCCTCTCAAATTTATTGTTTAATCTAATGTTAGCTACAAAGCTAACCATAAAGTTTATGGCAGAAGAGATTCTGTGACAAATGGAAGAATATCAAAACTAATGTCTAGAAATAGCTGGATATAAAATCCAGCTCCTTAACAGACTTGTGATATTAAGCAAGATAGCTCACTTCTCTGGGACTCAGTTTCCACATTCGTAAATGGAAATACATTCCTTCCTCTCAGAAGTTGACAAAAAGGATGTATAAATGTTTGCTCTACATCTTTCCCTGTGCAAGAATCTAAGCTCTATAAAGGCAAAGAGCATGTCTGCTGTATTAGTCCTAGTGCCCTGGGACCTATCAGATGCTATCCTGGCACATAAAAGTGTTCATTAAATTTTTATGGACCAAATTATTGAATATATGATAATATCTGAAATAGTGCCTGGCACAGAAAAAAATCTTCACATAATAAATATTAGTTTTATCCTTTCTTTTCTTTCTTCCAGCATTCTAGACACTTTTCTCTGCCTAAACTATTTAACCTAGTCCTGTCCTAGTAATCATGAATCTCAACAGTTTTTTTCTTGTTTGGAAGTTGACTAGTCAGGAGTATAACAGGAGTCTTCATGCCATGAACATGATCCCTGCACTGAAAATTGACTTTCACCAGAGGGTGACCCCTAGGTAGACCCTGGGTCTCTCCGTCAGCTCTGGCATCCTAATGTACAGGTAGTGCCTCTTTAGAAGTCTTTTGTGATGTAAAAAGAATGCACTGATCAGCTTACCTCAATGAGGGTCTCAATCCAGGCATCCTACTCCTGCCTCAATCAGGTGTTTCACTCAAGGTGTTCAGAGCCCAGTCAGCAGCAGGCTATCACATCCTTCTGGCCAGCAGCCAAGATAAGGTGGCTAGAGGCACAAACTGGGGCCACCTGCTACCTCTCTATGGTTTGCATGGCATCTCAGAGGTAGGAGGTGGGGAGTGCAGTACTAATAGTCCAGAGATCTAAGCTGTTACTTAAAGTAAACAGATTGAGAAGAGACTGCACGTATAAATGCTGTGAAGAGAAGCCACATAGCATAATGTTTAAGTGGATACTGAAGTCAGACATGATTCAAACTGCAACTTCACTAACTTTACAGCACCTTGGCAATTGCCTAATCTGTCTGTGCCTGTCTCCTTCTATATAATTTGATACCAATAGCCAACATCTACCGAGCACACCCTGTGGGCTGGAAACTGTATTAAATCCTCACAATAACTCAATGAGGTAGATGGCAGAATTATCCTCATTTTACAAATAAGAAGACAAACACATGGAGCAGTTACATTACCTGCCAAATTCCCACAATAAAGCCCATTACCTTCCTGGGTTCAGTGCTCCACCAGCCAGCACTCATATTCACTACACCATGGTGAGGACTGAATTCGATGATATGCAGAATAGTTTCTGGAATGTCATCATGCTTTAGAAGGACCATGACGGCTGGGCGCGGTGGCTCAAGCCTGTAATCCCAGCACTTTGGGAGGCCGAGACGGGCGGATCACGAGGTCAGGAGATCGAGATCATCCTGGCTAACACGGTGAAACCCCGTCTCTACTAAAAATACAAAAACTAGCCGGGCGAGGTGGCGGGCGCCTGTAGTCCCAGCCACTCGGGAGGCTGAGGCAGGAGAATGGCGTAAAACCCAGGAGGCGGAGCTTGCAGTGAGCTGAGATCTGGCCACTGCACTCCAGTCCGGGCGACAGAGCGAGACTCAGCCTCAAAAAAAAAAAAAAAAAAAATAGAAGGATCATGACCAGAACTGCCTGGCCAGAAATAAGGGATCATGAAGTTCCATAGGCAGTGGGGTAGGTTAATAAAAATTGGAGTGTTGAATCTTGTACTGCAAGGCTTGGGAAGGAATGAAGGTTGGAGCAGATAAGAGGAAGTCAATTAAGAGAAGGGTAACTATTTGGAGAGGCAACCAACAGAGAAAGGGACTTTAAAATAGTCCATGAATTGCAGTAGGTAAGGATAGTACCATGCCTTTAAAAATTGGTGGGGTCACAGGGCCAAGAGTGAAAGTGGGCTTTCAGAAGAGGTGAATGCATTCAATTTCAGTCATCTTAGATTTAAAAAGAAAGCAAGACATGGCAGCCATACAGAAGATGACAAGGCTTCTTATGAATACTTGGGAGTAGACATAACAAATAAAATGGTGTAATTAAAAAGAAATGGAACTCACCTTGAGTAAGCCTCTGCTTTTATGTTTTTCTCTCAACAATCACAATTTATTAGGCTCCAGCTTATTATTATTACATTTTCATACTTCCTTTGCATAGGAAGTAGGAGAGCTTTGTGAACAATTAAGAAATTTTCACATGTGCTTCTTTTCTGAAAAAATTTTGTTATGTGAAATAGTTTATTTTGGCAGATTCTTAGGGCTTGAGCCTTTATCTTGAAAAGAGGAAAGAAAGGTCTTTCACTTAAAGTGGCTTCTCAACCATTATAACTGAAAGAGACAACAGGAAGGAAAAAGCTTTCACGACCTTTTATCTGAACATTCTGTTGAACTGTTCAAATTATAAGAACTTATACCTGAGTTCTTAAATTTTCAAAGTGCACAAAATAAACTTTCTGTTCTCCTCAGAAATGATGTGATATTATCCCTGCAGGAGAAGAGATTGGGAAGGTTTAGAACATTCTTTAAGCTTTTCAATTGATGTCAAATGGAATGGGATACCTCCCTATGTCAGGAGGCCCATTTGCTTCACCCTGTGTCTGCCAAAGTCCAATATGCTGAAATTCTCACTCAGTTGTCCCTCTCTGTGGGATGCTTTATGCCATCAGGCATTAACTATTGAACTGCCAGTCTCAACTACCACTATAAATAGTCTTAGCCACCCAGAAAAGTTACTTGAGAAATGGCTGTCTTTGCAGGAAGTGGTGCCTGGAACAGTGTGATGTAGAATGAGTATTTCACCAAGCATGGAAACAGATGGTAACAAAGGTAAGAAGTTACCCAAAGTGTCTTCTTCCTGGAGAATCCTCACCATACCACATCAGAAAAGGGTAATATACACAGTATTGCTGACAACCATATTGTTCAGCCTCTACCTGGTTGTGTAGTCCTGGACAAGTTACTTAAACCAGCTGGGTTATCAGTTTCCTCATATGTAAAATGAAGATAAAGTACCTAGTTCACAGTATTGTTATCGAAAAAATTATATGAATAAAACACCTTAGAACAGTGCTTAGGCATTCAATACATGTTAGTATCTGTCTCTCAGTTCTCAGTCATGAGCTCATTCTCTAACTATGGCCCAAGTACTACCAGAATCCACTTTTCTCTGCATTTATGCATTTATGCCCCCTTTGGAAGGGGTCATAGGATCATGTATGAATGGTCAACAATATTTGGCTGGCAAAATATTATGGTTTTTGACACCTGTTTTACCTTACACTGTGGACATTAAGAAATGTCTCTGTACTAGCTTAACCCAAAGAAAAAACTTACACATGGATTTTGCAACTAAATCCTCCCAAGACAACATGAGGATCAGGCAGAAGGCTGCAGAAAGAGGCACTGAAGAAGAGACCATAGAGGTAATGTATTTAAGAGAGAGAATGCACTCTTTGTTCATTGCCCTAGGAGATTTGCTTCCATATTTTTCTATTGTCTCTTGGTATTTTGTCTCTAGCATCTGTTAATAAAGACATTTACCACAGCAGGTTGATCCATCTGTGTGTCAACAGGAAAATACACAGATTATATAGATCCTACATGTCAACTTGAGGAAAGGTAAAGAAAGAGGAGGTATCATTTGGGGACACTGTATTGAAGAAATTCAAGATGGTAGGCTAAATATCTAATTGTAGAGCTGCTATAATTCCAAATTCATAATGTTTATCTAGGTAATACAAAATATATCTCAATCACCTTTGAGGCCCTCCTAAATTTCTATCCTTTGGACCCATCACATAAGCCCATTTGACTATGTGTTGTCCTCAAGTTAGGTGTGGAATCACAATTAGTAAGTCACTCTAGAAAACTGTACATATCACAGATAATTTTACAGTAATGCCATCTAGAGATGTACCAATCATTTGCCAATTTCTCCAAAAACACAGATTAAAATATGTGTTATAGAAGCATGTGTCACAGATATATCAATAAGAAGAAGTGATCATGTCAGGGGTTCCCATACTACAGCCATTCAAATGACTTTCTCCTCTTGATTTCAGGTCAAAGGAGCTCCCTTTATTTCACACATAAAGGTAATAAAATAACACATTTCTAATGATAAATAATGATAAAATACCTTAGCATTAGACCATTATGCTCAAGAAAAACCAAAGAAAGCACATAAATCTGTTTGGTCCTATTCATTCCTTAAACCATTTTAGAGAGTACTATATCAGTAACAAGCACCATTCTAAGTGCTAACAATATAGGAATAAATGACAATTTTCCTGTCTTCAAGGAGGTTACAGTCTGTCAGGGGAGATTTGCCCACCACTACGTATATACAAAATAGCATGTTGTGTGCTTTAGTAACAGTAGAGGAGCCAGGTACCATGAGAGCACAGAGATATCAGCAATTCCATTGAACTGCATCTTTAGTAATAATGGAGAGTGGAGGCACATTCTAAGCAGAATATCTAAGAAAATGCAAAACATTGGTGACTTGAGAAATGATAGTGTTTTAGCCTAAGTCCCCTAGAAAGAAGAACCTGAAGTATGACTTAAGGCACTAATACTTAATTTGCAAGGTACATGCCCAGGACCACAAAAGTAACAGAAAACAGAGTGGGGTAGTCGGGGGATGTGGAAGATGTGATACAGGGTGATACAATGCATTACAACAGCTATAGCTACACAACCAGAGAGACACAGCATGCCACTCAGCAAGCATGTTTGCTAACTACGGCTCTGGAAGCACCACATGTGGAAGTAGTCTACAAGGAAGAGGAAGAAATAAAATGTCTGTCAACTTTCTCATCGATCAAGGTTCTCCCAGTGGTGGGTTAGCTGTCCCCTTGACAGTTGCTCAAGAATGTAGATCATACACTAGGGAGTGATGTTTATCCAAGTCTGAAAGTGAAGGAATGACCTGAGGCAGGTGGTGTGACGACAAAGAAAGACAAAGCTGCAAGCAATGGAGGACTCTGAGAAGCCACTCGAGGTTTTTGTGACTAGAAAGCATGGAAGGAAGACAGGGCAAAAAAAGCAGAGATTAACTTGTGAAGACCTTTGGGTATACATTGAAGGGTTTGGATTTTGTTCTGCTGGTGAAGAATATTTTTAGGAAAGGAGAAGTCAAGATTGTTCAAGATTTATTGACTATCTAGGTAAAAGTGGATCTGCATTTTCTACTGGTTGCTTCAATATTTACCCAAGGTTAAAGAAATTCATTTTGGGATACTCCAAATTTAGATATAGAAACAATCAACTGAGATGCAATAATTATTCAGGGAGCAGACAAACTGTCAATGAATAAGCAATGGTAGATGCTCTTGTCTATTTTGTTTAACTGAAAATAGAAATTAAATTATTATTTACTCAAACAACAGATGGATACCAGGTCCACATGGCAATCTTGAGATGGTCTTGAATTACGTGAGTCAGCTGATATCACTGTTGAAACTCTCTGGGAAAGAGCCTCCTTTTTGCACCTGGCTTACAAAGCAACCACCCTGGAGGATGCAACCATATTTAGTGCTCTTTGAGGTTATTTATAGATTCAATGCCATCCCCATCAAGCTACCAATGAGTTTCTTCACAGAATTGGAAAAAACTGCTTTAAAGTTCATATGGAACCAAAAAAGAGCCCGCATTGCCAAGACAATACTAAGTCAAAAGGACAAAGCTGGAGGCGTCACACTACCTGACTTCAAACTATACTACAAGGCTACAGTAACCAAAACAGCATGGTACTGGTACCAAAACAGAGATAGAGACCAATGGAACAGAACAGAGGCCTCAGAAATAATACCACACATCTACAGCCATCTGATCTTTGACAAACCTGAGAGAAACAAGAAATGGGGAAAGGATTCCCTATTTAATAAATGGTGCTGGGAAAATTGGCTAGCCATAAGTAGAAAGCTGAAGCTGGATCCTTTCCTTACTCCGTATACGAAGATTAATTCAAAATGGATTAGAGACTTAAATGTTAGACCTAATACCATAAAAACCCTAGAAGAAAATCTAGGCAGTACCATTCAGGACATAGGCATGGGCAAGGACTTCATGTCTAAAACACCAAAAGCAACGACAGCAAAAGCCAAAATTGACAAATGGGATCTAATTAAACTAAAGAGCTTCTGCACAGCAAAAGAAACTACCATCAGAGTGAACAGGCGACCTACAGAATGGGAGAAAATTTTTGCAATCTACTCATCTGACCAAGGGCTAATATCCAGAATCTACAAAGAACTCAAACAAATATACAAGAAAAAAACAAACAACCCCATCAAAACATGGGGAAAGGATATGAACAGACATTTCTCAAAGGAAGACATTCATGCACCCAACAGACACATGAAAAAATGCTCAGCATCACTCGCCATCAGAGAAATGCAAATCAAAACCACAATGAGATACCATCTCACACCAGTTAGAATGGCAATCATTAAAAAGTCAGGAAACAACAGGTGCTGGAGAGGATGTGGAGAAATAGGAACACTTTTACACTGTTGGTGGGATTGTAAACTAGTTCAACCATTATGGAAAACATTATGGCAATTCCTCAAGGATCTAGAACTAAATGTACCATATGACCCAGCCATCCCACTACTGGGTATATACCCAAAGGATTATAAATTATTCTACTACAAAGACACATGCACACGTATGTTTACTGCAGCACTATTCACAATAGCAAAGACTTGGAATCAACCCAAATGTCCATCTGTGACAGACTGGATTAAGAAAATGTGGCACATATACACCATGGAATACTATGCAGCCATAAAAAAGGATGAGTTTGCGTCCTTTGTAGGGACATGGATGCAGCTGGAAACCATCATTCTTAGCAAACTATCACAAGAAGAGAAAACCAAACACCGCATGTTCTCACTCATAGGTGGGAACTGAACAATGAGATCACTTGGACTCGGGAAGGGGAACATCACACACTGGGGCCTATCATGGAGAGGAGGGAGGGGGGAGGGATTGCATTGGGGAGTTATACCTGATATAAATGATGAATTGATGGGTGCTGACGAGTTGATGGGTGCAGCACACCAACATGGCACAAGTATACATATGTAACAAACCTGCACGTTATGCACATGTACCCTAGAACTTAAAGTATAATAAAAAATAAAAAAATAAAAATAAATAAAATAATAAAAATAAAAAGAAACACAACCAAGAATAACATCTGGCATTTTTTGGAAGAATAGTTTTTTTCACTGTATAGTAAAAAAAAAAAAAATCGTTGTTGTCTAACAACAGCCAACATTTCTAGACAGCTTTTCATAATCCATAATCTCATTTAATCAGCATAGCAAGTTTATGAGAAATGAATTATTGCCCCCTTGCACAGATGTCAAAATTCAAACAGATTCAGAAAGATTAAATAGTGTGCCCAATTCCTACACCTAATTAGTGGTGCTGCTGAAATTTTGGACCTTAATACATTTGTCTCCAAAGTGCACATGTTTTCTGGACTACCTTGCTGCCTCACTTTGTGTTATGAAAAGACAAAGTCTATTTTTTTGTTTTTTGTTAGTTTGTTTATGGGGAGAGTGCAAAGCCATAGAATTTGAAAATCTATTAAAACACTCACACTCATAATTTCCCTGTGGCAAATTTCTGAGAATCTTTCTTGATCAGATTTATCTTCTCATATGGCACAAAATCTTGAGGAAATGGGTTCCACATATCTGATGTGAAGTTGCTCTTCCCACTAAGGTTATTTAGTTCATACCCTTAAAGCTTACAGAGTTCCCATGATTTTAGTATTCTGGAATTCACCTCAATGATTTCAAATATTTTTTATATCATACACCATCCTTCAGTCAATAGACCTGAATTTAAGCCTGAGCTCCTTCATTATATAGGTTTGAACAAATGATTTAAATTATACGAACTGCTTCTTTCTTGGATGTAAAATGGGGCTAATAGTAGCTTTCTTATGGGGTTTTTGGTCTGCTAGATGAGAGATTTATACAAAGCACAAAATAGGCCATTGTTTGCCTGAGAGTTACAAGGGCATCAAAGATCAGCTCCCCTAGTGATGCACACACCTGTACATGATCCTGTACATGATGCTGACTTGAAGTATGTATCACTCTTGAGTGCCCAAATCCTCTTATTTCCTTCAGAGTCAGAATAATGAAAATTTACCTTCTGAAATAAAGACACTGGATAGATGAGCTGTGTTTATATGCATGCACCTTAATCTTTACTGTGAAAAAGAAGAGTGACCCTTTTTCTCCCGTTTTCTTTTACAGTTAATGTCAAATACAACAAGATAAAAGGTGTAAGACCCCCCTCAGACTCTGTCATCTTTCCGGGATCTATTTCTCCAGCTTTGGCTCTTTTGTCCTATGGGCTTCACCTTTGTGTCTCTCCCCTTCCTTCTCTGATGCTACTGTTTCTGAGATGAGATTAGCAAACTTGACCCCCTCGCATAGATTCCTAGCTTTCACTTAGCAAGTAGATTCTGGTTCCTTCTCATTCTCAATTCATTCTGAACTCATTCAAAAACTGTTGCAGAAAATTTCATGATAAGATGTGCTAGAATAATAAATGTCTTACCCCTTTGCCCTGATCCCCTGTGAAACTACCAAAGAACATAAAAATTAAGCTGCAAAAATATTTTGAATATTTGAAATTGCAGGAATGTAACAATATCTGGAGGATGTTTCTTTAAATTAATGTATTTCCACCTAGGAAATAAAAGCTTAAACAAAACATAAAATAATAAAATGCCATGACATTATGAGGTTTTTTTACTTTGTTTTACTCTTATTTGCTTCAGAATGTTAAACAATGAGCCTGAATCACTCTGTAAACAGAAACACGATAAATGCTATTTTTTAAAGAAAACAAAAGAGGAAATAAAAAACAAAAACATAACATTGACTACGTTTTACAACTTAATAGACACTGTAGTTCATTTTCATTTTGTCTACTTTGGATCATAAATAGCAATACTAAGTACTTTGAAACATGCTCCAAGGCTAGTTAATAAGATGTGGCATATAATCCCCACAGGAAAAAGACAATGTGCATTTTAATGGTCTTCTGGTTAGGCAAAATGTAGATATTTGAAATATCTTCTAATGAGTTTGGTACTAAAATTTGAAATATGCTTTTAACATACCACAAAACATTTCAACAGCACAGCTATTAAGCTCATTTTAATTTTCCATTTAATCACAATCATAAAGAATATACAGGTTAAATTTAGATTTATTTTAATGATCTTCATATAGTCACATCTCTTTTCAGCATTATTATTCTATTTCTTGAAGCATTCTTCATCAGCACTCTGACAAAGGGAATTTAACATCTTTATTTACTTCTACAGCTTTCTCTTTTGCAAGGGACATTATGATCCAATAGTCTGCATGTAAGAAATTCACCCAATTATGGTGTTCCAATCTCAAGACATGTCATAAAAGTTGCTTAGATTGATAGCAACATGGAAGGGGTAGGGAAGAAGAAGGCATAGGCAGATAATTAGAAAATTCTATTGAAGAGCTTGAGAAATAAAGTATCAATGTTGAATCTTTAAAACACTTCCAGTAAAGTCTGTGACTGCTACACAATGATTTATGAATTTATGTTGCCTTAGATTTTCTTCATATTCACATCTTCCCTCTGTTCTATGTCGATTTTTGAAACATAACTTTTTAGAGGCAGCTTTCAATTATACTTTCTAATTAGGCTCAGAAATACTATCTAATCCTCTCCAAATTTCTTTCTTTCATTCTTCTTTCCTTTTATTTTCCCTCCCTGCAAGTTGAGCACACTATGTTCCTAGAAACTGCTAAAAGCCAGTTGTGCAAGTGACATAAGATACAGATCTTGCCCCTCAAAGAGCTCATAGTTGAAAATCAAGTCAAACTTGTAAATAAAGAACTGTGAGTTCCATAAGAACAGTTTTCACAATGCCCTTAACAGCACAGAGAAGGTGAAAAACTCATGTATGACACAGTTAACAGGGAAGAGCCCAGGTAGGGAGATTAGTTAAGATCTTATTACAGCTTTCCTCCAAAGAGAGAATGATGTCTTCAAATATGTTTTATTAAAGAGAAAAGGTCAAAAGGAAATAATTCTGATAGAATAGGAAGCCAAGGGCAAGAACTAGTAGGGCCAGGCTGCTGCTCTCAAGCATGATACAAGCTAGGGATGGAGAAATACAAACACAATGTAGTAAAGATTATAACTGAGTTAATTTTTGAGTTTAAAAGGGAATTATAAAGGCCAAAACCCGGAAGTAACAACTATTTTTTCTATTGATAATGGCTAACATTTATTATGTCAGGTTTTAGGCTAAGTTCTTGACCAGCATCATCTAAGCTAATGTTCACAACAACCCTAAGAATTAAGTAGATTATTTTCTCAATTTTATAAATGAGAAAACTGAGACATAGAAAAGTTAAGCAACAAAATGCACAGAGTAGTGAAATCAAGATTTACCCACAGTCTGACTATTCTGGGCTCTTAATCACACTCCTAGGGGTTCTATTTGACTGCATGTTAGATTGGCCTGGGAACCTTAAAAAATGTACTGATACCCAGGCCCTACTTCAGACCAAATAAATCAGCATCTCTGGGTGTAGGACTCAGAAATTGGTATTTCTCTTTTCTAAGTTACCTAGTGATCCCATATGCAACCAAGTTTGAGAACCACTCCACTATTCTCTTCTTAAAGAAAAGTTAAGATGATACCGAGTTGACATTTTTAGGGATTAATAAAAGTTTAGTTTATGGAGAAGCAAAAAAGGGCACTCCAGTAAAAAGAGGAGCATGAGCGAAGGCACGGCATGTTAGGACAAAGGGTATGCATCATATCCGAACCAAGAGCTTTGTAGGAATGGAGAAGACAAGAGAGCCTGATTGAAACCAGATTTTGAAAGGCCGTGAATTCCTTAATAAGAGCCTCTTATTTTATTCTTAGTGCAATAGAGAGCTTTTAAATGTTTTTAAATATGGAAATGAAAGAGAATTTGATCTATATTTTAGGGAAAAAATGGCTCTTTGGGGTCATAGGTATAATAAAATTTAGTAAATGGCTTAGAGTATATTGAAATAACTTGAAGAATTCACACTTACCAGTGATTTGTTCTGTTGCATCCCACTGGAAGTAGATATACTATTTGATATTTAAATTTAATTTAAAGTTAATTCTCTACTCTTACACCACAGCTGTTATCCAAGAGTACAGGAACTTGAGAGATTTAAAAGAAATTTAATAATCATTTAGGTATAAATAGAACCAAAGTGACTCACTAGCCTCTGGTGTCAGGTTTTCATCGTATATGGAGTGAAGACACAGAAAAAGGTGAGAGTAGGAATGAAAACTCACATTCTTAAATTAGACTCAAATATTTTTTGTCAATCAAGAAAACTCTCCTTGAACCATGAAAACAAATGACATTTCTAAAACCATGACCCATCTCATAAATCATGTTTTCTTTACCAAACTATTGCATATTTTTAATCACCTTACCATTTAGGAATGGGATGTTGAAGGCATGGGAATACCACAATGAATTACAATAGAAGGCCTTCTCTTCTCTTCTCTGTAATCTCTCTAAAAATCCAGGCTTCCTGCTTCCTTTATTACTGGAGTCAGCTGAAGAGACCCCTCAAGAATGACACGTAGCATAGTACTTAGCAGCTCTTTTCATGTGAGGCTCCATAACAGAATTAACCATAATTCCAGCCTAAGGTACTCATTGTACAGAATAAATTAACTTCCTTTATATATCTAAAATGGTACTAACTTGCACTGTCCTTGGGAAAATTGAGAAAACAGTCACTAAAATCATTTTCTGTAGGGTTTAATTCTCTGGTGGAACCCAAGTGCTAAATCAGATGTATGGAAAAAAATCATGGGTTGTTCAAAGAAGAGGGAGCAAGAATATCAAAAATCCTCTTATCTCAAAAATAACCCATCCCAGATCCATATAATTATGAGACTGGAATTTAGGGAAATACATATATCAAGACTATTTTACTTTTTTAAATTAGTCTGCATTTCCTGAATATAGTGCTAAAAGTAAAACATTAGCCAAATTAAATTTAAAAGAGTTTAATTGAGCAAAGTACAATTCAGTCTCCCAAGCTCAGAGACTCCAGTGCAGCCATGTGGTGGAAGAAGATTTATGGACAGAAAAGGAAAGTGACATATGGAAAACAGAAATGATGTACAGAAACAGCTGGATTGGTTACATATCGGCTTTTCCTTATTTGAACAAGGTTTGAACAGTTGGCCACTTTTGATCAGCCAAAACTCAGTGATTAACACAAGAGTAGACTACAGTTTGTATATAACTCCATTTAGATTATAGTTCTCAAAGTATAGAGAAAGCTTTAGGCCAAACTTAAAATATGCAAGGAGGCAGATTTAGGCTAAACTTGGTCTAACAATTCCCCCCATTTGGTCATCTTCTCAATTTTGAGAGCTTAGTCAAAACTTTAGTCATTGATGTCACAATCACCATCGTAAATATACTTCTTTTGTGTTTAAACTTACTGGGAAATAGCAGAACATGGGTTTTGTAAGGTGGGAACAAGGAATTTAGGTTACTTTTTTTGTGAAGCTTAGAGTCGAGGTACCTCCTTATGTACTGGAACGTCCTGTTTACAGGAGGAAAAAACAAAACCTGGTCTGTTCTAGAATCTATACATTTCTTTAAAGTCTTAGTTTGATTATGTCACATTTAGCACAAGTGACTCCATTTTGGTTTGATCTGGTCTGTTGGGGCCTACTGCATGAGCTTAGTCCAAAACAATGGCCTCTCATAATTTTGTTTAAAAATTCCCCACTTTTGGTCAGGTTCTCACTTAGGTGAGAGTATGACCAAAATTTGGGGCCTTAGCACCTCTCTCAGTTACCATCATTTTGGGTTTCTGGTCTTAGCACGTCATTTACAGATTATAGTGCCCTCATGGTCACACATTTCTTTCAGGTCTTGTCATTCCAGTTGAAGAGAGACCACTTGACATTCTGTAAATGGCTGCATGCAAACATTTAAAACTTTTGAGAGAATACAGTGCACCAGGGAGACTACTATTATCACTATCTAAAGGATAATATCAAGAGTTTGGAGTATGCTCCTTAGCCAGGGCTCCATAAACCAAACCACCTAAAATCAAATACATCAAAAAATGAGCTAGATAAAGAGTCTACTCACTTTAACTAAGCAGTCTCTTCATTAATCCCCTACAACTGAATCTCTGTAATGCCTGATGTGATATATTTCTCCATGGGCAACAAGTGCCAGCAGCTGCACAGATACTTCTCTGTTTAGCCAGTAAGTAATCTAGAGCAATTCTATTATTTAACATAACCTTCACAAGAGAATTGAAAGTCTGTTGTGTAACCATAGCCTTTATAGTAGAATCTGCTGTAGAGCCTATCATGAGGGATAAATTTCTAATCATTGCCTCATTTACTCCAAACCATGGCAAAAGGACACCAACATGGCACATGTATACATATGTAATAAATCTGCAAGTTGTGCACATGTACCCTAGAACTTAAAGTATAAAAAAAAAAAAAAGGTGATGCTCTTCCAGAATAGTAAAGACCTCCTGGCAATGTTCTCTTTAACCTCTGATGTGGGTTAAGAGGAATGAACCAATGTTCTATTTCTGACTGAGTATGAGATAATATATGTACCGTTAAAATTTCTAACCTACATTGAGCCTTCATCTTTCATCTATCAAGGCATAAGTTTTTCAAATGTATAAGGTTGGCTGCAAAATCCTTCACAAGTAAAAGTATACCCCATGAGTACACACAACAGACTCCCTTTACACTTCCATTGTTTATAGAGGCATAAGCAATAGAAAAGAGTAAGAGTCTCATGATAGTAGAGAAACCTTGACCCATGATCTTGGGGGAAAAAGCTGTTTCCATTAAGGATGCTATCTTCTTCTGGGAAGAAATTTCCCTGGTTAGCTTTACCTTACGGTTTCCAATGGGTATACATTCCAGGAGTGTGGAGGGATCCTTCTGAGTTGTGAGATTATGAACCCAAGGTTCAAGGTCCTGAAGTTTTGCTGCAGTGTGGATGACAAGAGAGGTCTTTCTCTGATGTTCTCAGATCTAATCTTTGGGTTCTGGATTGTAAAGGGATTGATTGTCCTCAGTCAGTGAACCATGAAAAGCTTTCTTTAGCTGGTGAAAATACACTTTGGTATAATGAGCTACTGTTATAACATCAGCCCTCTTGCATGGGAAAGCTTTTATACAACCGGAAAACATGCATTGAAAATGACAATTGGATGAAATCCCTCTATAAATGTTTAAAAGGCCCATCAGGTAGTGAAATGTACCTGAAGTTTTGATTGTCTTTTTAGGAATATCGGCTTGACAAAACCACATGTTGATCATAAACTATTTTAGCAATTTAGAAGTCACCACACCAATATAATATTTAATTTGGATCATTTTATCTTTTTCTTGATGACTCATGAATGTAAAACTTGTAATTTAAAAAAAAAAAAAACTTTAAGGACTCAGGAAGGACAAGGCAGCCATCCTGGTTCTCCATGCTTAACATTGGACTTATGTCCTCTTGAATACCAGTTTCTCCAATTCAGGTGCATAGCACTGACAACTGACGAGTTACCATAGGCAATTTCACTTAGACCATGGAGTTCATTCAAACTGTATATCTAAACAATTTCAGTATTGACTGATTTAGCATTAAAATCTAGCAAAGTATTTTCTTGGTATTCAATTAATTCTTGTTCTGTTTGAGTTAGCAGTTTTATAAACCAGTCTTTTTATTAAAGTTCTAAGAATTCTTATCTAGTCCAAATGATATGATTCTAAAGTTATCAGAAACCTGTATTCAAGAGTGCTTTTCAGGGCCCTTTCCACCCTTTCATGAACCTCTTTAAAGACACCATATTACAGGATTTTGCATGCTTGTGAAGTTTTCAGAAACTGCATCATAATACACAGAAATGGCCAACAGACATATGGAAAAAAATGTTCAACATCAATAATCACTAGAGAAATGCAAATTAAATCACAATGAGATATCACCTCACACATGTTAGAATGGCTGTCATCAAAAAGAAAAAAGACAGTAAGTGTTGTCAAGGACATGGAGAAAAGGCAACTCCTGCACACTGTTGGTGGAAACTTCAATTAGTACAGTCATTATGGAAAACAGTATGAAGTTTCTCAAAAAATTAAAAGTAGAATTATCATATGATTTAGCAATCCCACTACTGTGTATATATTGAAGGGAAATGAAATCAATTTGTCAAAGAAATGTCTGTACTCTCTGCAGTGCTCGCAGTACTATTTTTTACTATGTTTACTGCAGCACTATTCACAATTGCTGCATTATGGAATCAACCTAAGTGTTCATCAACCAACAAATGGATAAAGAAAATGAGGTATATATACACAATGGAATATTATTCAGCAATTAAAAAGAAGGAAATCCTATAATTTGCAACAACATGGATGAACCAGGAGGACATTATGTTAAATGAAATAAGCAGTCACAGAAAGACAAACATCAAGCTTCACTTAAATGTGGAATCTTAAAAAGTTGGACTTGTAGAAGCAGAGAATTGATGATAGTGGTGACCAGGGGCTGGGGAGAGGGGAGTGGACAGATGTTGTGCAAAGAATACAAAATTTCAATTAGGAGAAATAAGTTCAAGAGATATACAACATGGTGACTATAGTTAATAACAATGCATTGTATTCTCAGAAATCAGTAAGAAGCTAGGTGTGATGGCTCATGCCTATAATCCCAACACTTTGGATAGCTGAGGCAGGAAGATAGCTTAAGCTCAGGAATTCAAGACTAGCCTTGACAACATAGTAAGACCTTATACAAAAATAAAATAAAATTATAATAAAATAATACCCACAAAAAATAAAATAAAAATTAACCAGGTAGGGTGCCACATATCTGTAGTCAGAGCTATTCAGGAGGCTGAGGCAGGAGGATCACTTGAGCTCGTGGATTTGAGGTTACAGTAAGTTATCATTGCACCACTACACTCCAGCCTGGGTGATGAAGTGAGACCCCCATCTCAAACAAACAAACAAAAAAATCAATAAGAGAGTAGGTTTTTAAGTGTTATTAAAAACAATAAAAAAGATGAGTATGTGAAGTAATGCATATACTAATTAGCTCAATTTACCCATTCCACAATGCGTACATATTTCAAAGCAACATGTTGTACACAATAAATATATATAATTTTTATTTATCAATTAAAAAAATAAAAAGGAAAATCTATTTTGTTCTTTTCAGCCTATTAAAGGAGGAGATTTCTTGATTTTTTTTTAGGCCATTATCTTCAGCAAACTACACAGGAACGGAAAACCAAACACTGCATGTTCTCATTTATAAGTGGGAGCTGAACAATGAGAACACATGGACACAGGAAGGGGAACAACACATACTGGGACCTGTCTGGGTTGGGGGATGGGGGGAGGGAGAGCATCAGGATAAATAGCTAATGCATGCGGGACTTAATACTTAGGTGATGGGTTCATAGGTGCAGCAAACCACCCTGGCACACGTTTACCTACGTAACAAACCTGCATATCCTGCATATATATTCCAGAACTTAACATTAAATTAAATTTTAAAATTAATAATAATTTATTACAGAGCAGATACAAATGTAAAGAATCTACAGAAGTCACATTAAGATGTAAAAGGAATCTTGGTAGGAAACCAAGCAAAAAAGTAATTTTTTCTTAAGTTTTTTATGAAGAACTATATCTCTTTTGATGGCTATGCAGGGCACTGAGAAGACAGAAAAAGTCACAGGTCTGTGTAAAATAGGCAAATCCCTCCTCCACAAGGCCCCAAATAAAGCTGGAACATCTAAGATTTTCATTGTACATATAATGGTGAATGTGAATAAATCCATCTTGCAAAACAGCATTATTCAGAAACCAAATTGTCTTGGCCCTGGTGCTAGGTGGAGAAAAAAAATACCATCCCTGAGAATTCATAGATACAACCTACCACACATGCTATCAGTGTGGTCTGAAAAAACTCAGGAAGATAATTTGATATAAAATAGTTGGCTCTGCTCCATGGAATAGTAAACACAAATTCTTTCTAACAGAATGTAAGTGCAATCTTAGTCTTCAGAAAATTCCCATAGATAAAGTTCCAAAGAACATGAGTTCACAGTCAAAACCCTCAAAACACACAAGAACCCAAAGAACAACCACTGAAAGCATCTAAAACAATAATAAGCAAAGTCAGACCAGTAAAGATTCTAGACCATAGTATTCCTAGACACAGAACACAAAATATCTGTGTCTTACATGCTTAAAGAAATGTTTAAAAGTCTTTAAAATGTGAGCAGAAAACCAAGAGATTTAGGAAGAGCCAAATAGATTGGGAAAAGAACCATATAATTCATCCAGATATTAAAAGTATCTTCTATCTTCCACCTAGGATGCAAAAAGTCAACAGAGAAAGTCGCTCCTACCCTAACAATAAGAACAAGTCTGATAGCCTATTAAAACGTCTAGTCTCCACAGAGAATTGAGGTTGCAACGTAACCTACTGCACTAAAATCCAAAAAGACGGCAACACCCTCTGAGAAGAAATGAATCCCACAGCTATTTTATCTTCAGCAAAGATGTGGAGGTAGGAGGTAGCCACCACAGAAGTTAGCAAGGATAAAACATCTGAGTCTTCAATACAATGTTAAATGATGAGTTTGGGTTGGCACGACAGTTTAGAATGACTGGGGGCCCTAGACAAGGGGAATTCTCACCCATCCACAAAATCTTTTCACTAATTTCCATTGAATATTTATGAAAAAGATTAGGGGCAGGAGAGGAAACCTGAAAAAGATTGTCCCTGCACTAAAGACAAGCAGGGCCTGCCTAAGTTTGAGGTTGAGAGAAAAATGAGAGCTGACCTCCTAAGCCCCAGACTCTGTGTGAGTAAGAAGCAGAGTCCTCCCCTGTTGGGAAAGGGCAGGAAATCCTGCTTTGCTCCTCTGAGAAGAGCCACCTCCACCCCATCTCAATCTGACTTAAAGTCACCAATCTTTTTAAGTTAAAAAAAATTCCTGCTGTAAAGTTAGTTTTATCACTTTTACCAGGTCTTCAAATATAGGGAAAAACAAATAATAAAATCTAGCAATCCCAAGACTGCTTTTTAGGTAAATGTGTAGAATAACTCCATGAAACGTTAAAACAGTTTGTTGAATCTTGCAATTGAGTTCAGTTACCTAATTATCTAGAATTCGTTGGGCAAAAACAGGAATCTTTTTCTAGAGTAAGCATCAGCACTCTATAAAGAAGAGTGGCAGAAAAAAGGTGCCATTTCACATAAAGGTAGAAGAGGAAGTTCTTCCTATGCTGTGATCATGGTCTTCCCCACTACTGCCACCAACAACAAAGCACTTCCTCCAACTTCCAAACACTTCTAGACCACTGGAATTAACAGTGGTCTAGATAGATAAGGAAAGAGTGAACAAGAGAAATTTAGAAGGAAAAATGCCTGTATGAAAAACATCATATTGAGATGATTTTATTCTTAGATGTGAGCGAGTGATCTAACAGAGTAGGTTATAACTACAACTGTATATGCAGGGAGATGGAGAAGGGGGTATCTGAAGAGGGATAGGGCATTATTTAATTTTATAACCTAAGAAAGTTGTTATAAATTAAATCAAAAAGATAACAGTAAAAAGTTCAGTTTTCATATGAATTTTATGTTTGTGGTTCGACCAAAACTAGTAACCAATACACGCCTTCACTGATATCCACATTTCTTCAGTCATCCTAATTTTGTTCAACAAATACTTAATTGAACTACTATTATGTGCCAGGTACTGTTTGACCATTTAGGATACATCAAAAAGATTTCTGTCCTCATGGAGCTCACTTACCAGTGGAGGGAGATAGAGAATAAAGAGTAAATATGATAAATGAGTAAATTATTTAATAGGAGGCAAGTGTGATGACTAAAAGAATGGGTAGAGAGGATGGGAGATCAGAAATGCAGAAAGTTGAAGTTAAATAAACCAAGCAGTTAGGTTTCTGGAAAAATTCCTGCAGGTGGGACATCTGGTATTCCAGCTGTATTCAAGGAACAGGAAGGAGGGCAAAATGTGGAGCAAGCAAGAGGAAAAGTAATGGGATTGGAGGTCATCTCCTCCTTTTTATTCATTTTTATTCCCACTCCAAGCTACTAAATCCCACTTAAGGAAAGAACACAAATGCAGTGATGGACTCCACCTTGAGATGAATTATCCAACTTCAGCTGCTATAACTCAGTCCTAGTTATGTTCTCCCTTCCCTAAATCACTTCTCACAGCAGAACTTCCAATTATATTCTTATCCAGGTGGCATTCCTGCCTCCATACCTTCACCTTCCAAAGATGCCCTTGACTCCTACTTTGTTCAGAGAGGATAAAAGACACTGGCTATGCTATTCCCATGTAACCCCACTCCCCATCTCATATGGTTCAAAGGGAGACTATCCTCCTACTCAAGGCATCTTTGCACCTGGCCTGGGTCCTTAGCACTTCCATTGCCCGTCTCTCAGGGACTCCTGAGTCTCCTTCTCTGAAGTTTCCTTATTGAATGTGGATGTCTTTCCTCAATCTCACTCTCCTCAAGCAGTTTTGTTCATGCCATCGCTATATATTTCCATCTATATGTTGATGATTTTCTCATCGACTTCTCTAGTTCTGAGTTGCTCCTGAGGTCTAAGCAGGCATTCCTAACTGTGTACTAGACATGTATGTTCTAATGATACATCAGATATAATGTGTTAAAAATCAAGCATAACTCCACCTTCCAGATATATTAACACTTCCCTTGTTTCCTGTCTCAACAGATGGCATCACTACTCTCTCAGTTATCTGGACTTTACAGTCAGCTTCTCTCTTTCCTTTATCTCCCATTTATAATCAGTCAAGTTCTATAAATTCTACTTTATAAATGTCTACCACGTCAATAGTTACCTTTTACCAAATACCTGCAATCACAACTCTCACTAGCCTCTTCATTCAAATACAAAAATCCAATCATGAGCATCTTTTACACTGATGCAAGGAATAATGAGCCAACTGCCATTTGCTGTCTCTACATAGTCTTTTTTGATAAATGAGATTTGGATTTTTGCTTGTTGTTTTGTTTTGTAACTGTTTTTAATTTTCTAGTACCCAGTGAGGTAGGTGCTTAATTCCATTAAACAATTCATATGAACAAGGAAAAACTGATTGGCTTCTATGCAAATTAAACTCATCTTAAAACCACACCATAACAGAAAAGTTAACAGGGTGAAGCACTTGAGTTTGGACTGGAGAAAAATTAAAGGCTTGCAAAGCCAATAAGGGAGTCTGGAAAGAATTTCAGAAAGAGAGAGAGAGAGAGAAAGAGAAAGAGAGAAAGAGAGAGAGAGAGAGAACACCATTGGAAAGCACACAATTTTCAGAAGAAGCCTGGAGTTTAGGCTGTCATAGGAAGGATAATGAGGAATACAGTAGGCAAGAGTGAGCTATGATTGCATTACTGCACTCCAGCCTGGGTAACACAGCCAGACCCTGTCTCTCAAAAGAAGAAAATGTAGGCAAGAGATGGATTCTATATCCACCAGGGAGGCATTGAAGAGTTTTCAGCAAAAGAGTAACCTGAGAAACATAGATGTTAGGAAGACCCCACTGTATATTGGTGGGAGGACTTGGCTTAAGTCATTTTTATTACCCCCCACAGAATCCAGTACAGTGCTTTCAAAGAATGTGTGAAAGTCAGAAATGAATTGTATTCGATTGAAGTAAATGATAGAGACTTTGTGGAAAGCAACGAGTGGCTGTGTTGTGTGCAAAGCACAGTCCTGAGCTGCCTAATTTGAAAGGGGATGTATTGGGCTGTTGTAAAGTTGAGACCAGCTTGTAAGTCCCACTCTCCCTGTTTGAAGGCTGGTGGTTGCCATGGTTATGGTTGCATGGGCAGGCTTATTTATAGCTGTACACTATCTTTAGTGAATTCCACAACAGATGAGAGAAAAATTCAACTGTGAAGCCATTTAAGTGCATTGGAAGCACTTAGGAAGAGCAATAGAATTAAATATAGAGAGAACCTCAAAAACACTAAGGAGAGCCCCATTTTAAACAACTGTTTTGTGAAGACTGTTCTGCGTAAATTGAAAAAATAAAGGGGTAGAAACTGCCAAAATCTAGGCTTCTGCATGCCCTCTACTAGCTCTGCCTCTAACAGTTTATAAGCATAAGCTCTAGGATAGGTTTTGGAAATAAATAAATTTTCTTTACCACCAATCACATGCAAGACACCTACAGATATCAGGTCTTTCAATTCTTACAAAAACAACATAAGATAAGTACTATTATTATCCCCATTCTGCACATTAGAAAAGGAAGTAAACAAGGTTAAGAGTTTCCCAGAGCCACATAGTTGGTAAAGACCAGGGCTAGCCAAGAGCCCAGGCAGTCTGCTTCCAGTAATCTTAACCACTATGATATACTGCCTTATTTTAATATGTACAACCAAAAGGTCTGGGGACCAGAAGTCATTGGAGACTAAGAAGCTATATTTATTTCAGTTTAAAGTGAATACAAACATAAAGTGATTATTTGATAATGCAGAAGACTGAGAATTCATGCTGCAGAACCAATTGTACTGAACCCTAACATTTCAAATAAAACAAACTAGGGGCATCTTACTCCTATTTCAAAAAGAGTGACAACAGGATTCCTTTATAAAGAAAATTTATCTGTTTTATGTCAAATTAAATATAATTTTAAAAAATATATTTCACGTGTGCGTGCACATGTATATGTTCATGTGCACACACAAATTTTGGGAACACATCTATTTTGAATCACAAAGTAAAACTATAAATTATTTTGAAAGGAATGGATATTGACAGCTATCGAGCGTGTTCATTCATTTAATCTTGACAAGTAAATGAGACAAGTATTATTGATCCCTAGTTAACAGAGGAAAAACTGAGGCTCATGCTAAAACTTCCCTAAACACACATACCAAGTGGGCAGCAGACCTGACCTGAAACCTAAGTCACCCCAGTGTCAAAGCCTAAAATTATTTTCTCTGTATCTTTCTGTGTCGTCTTGACTTCAAGGGAACCAAAATGTGTCCAGTTTCTAACTGAGGCTCTCCTCAAAGCCAAGAAAGCTGCCTTTGAAAAACCACAGCTGTTCAAAAGAGGATGGCAGGTAAAAACTTGCCTGGACAAGTCCTAATTCAATGCAAGAATCACTCACTTTCTGGACAAATGTGTGTTAAAATACCGTAACTTAGGCTGGAATACATTACTGTAGTATTCCTATATCCTACACTGAGAGTAGTTTTGAATAAAAGTAATATGGTAAAGCTTTGGAATTTGTATTTGTTGTTAGTGATCTTATAATCTAAAAAATCATATGATGTTTGTTCATGCTTTTATCAGATAAATGTTTACTAACTCCTTAAAATGTTCCTCTAAGTGTGGAAAGTTCTGGGGATTTAGTGTTGGATAAGACAAACATAATTTTGAATGCCAATGAAAGTGCAATCTTAGACTCACAGAACATTCAGAATATTCATTTATTCAACAAATGTTATCTAGTGACTCCCATAAAGCAGACAATATGGGAGATACTGAGGAGATAATGGTGAATAATTCACATTACTAGAAGTAACTTTAGAGATCAAACATACGACAAATGACTGAACGGAAATACCAGGAGACTCAGCACTCATCCAAGGTCCTACAGTGAAATTGGAGTTAAAACCAATGGTTAGTAACTGTGTTTTTGACCCCAGCACTTTTCCTGAGGGCTCAAAACAGTGGGAAGCCTCCTACCTTCTCTAGCACTTCATGGTATGACATAATTACCACTTGTATCTTTTCTTCTAAACTGGGGGAAGTGCCAGAAAGAAGCAATATCACATCTGCCATAAAGGTTTTGGAGCCACAATTTCAATAACAAAGAATTATCTGGTCCAAAATGTCAGTAATGCCCAGGTTGAGAAACTCTGCTCTAGCCTATCTTCTTATTAATAAAAAGGACTATAGAATATGTATGACAAAATAAAAATCATCCTTTCTGTCTAAAATAAAATACAAACTCACCTAAGGAACTAGGAAGTAGTTTGATGTGACTCAGAAAAAAAAAAAAAAAGCAGAGAGTGGTTATCTTATTATCTTTAAATATTGAAAATGGGGAGGGGGTATTTTGGGAGCTTATCGCCAGTATCAGTTTGAATAAAAAGTTCATATCCAGCTGGACCATGATTATAGGTTTAGACATGCCTTGACCTGCATATCTAACTCATTTCTGAGTCTGTATACTTACCAAGTAATTCTCAGACCTCTGTTTGCTTGCATATGCAGATTATTTCAAAGAGAAAAAGACCCACTTACTGAGTAGCAAAAATCATAGGGCAGATGGTCTTTTTGGCTTTCAGATACAATGTAGTCCTGTTTGGTCTTAAACCAAATGTAGGTAGACCCAAAACTCTGGTCAGTGAGGTCCCAGGTCTATAGAATATTATAGTTCAGAGACATAATTATAGAGTCTATACCAGCCCTTAACTGCTTCCTACTGCAGCCACTATATGCCAACTTCTCACCCTACTATTTTTGTACCCTATGTAAGTATCTTAGTTAAAATATTGAAGTCCTGGGCTTTGGAGATTTAAAAGATTTCTAATAATGATGTGAACTGATTTAATACCCCGTACCCAAAATTAGCCATGAACACAATAAATAATTATTTCTAGTAATGACGAATGCTTTTAAGATACTACTTATGAAATTGAATCTCTGCCTTGAGGAGTCCTCTGACCAGAAATAATAAACACAAAGGAATTAAAGGCCAACAAATTGGCAAAATTCAAAACATTTCTCAAGAAATTTCAAGAAGGGAAGGGTTGTAATGCTAATATAAAACAAAATAGTTTGCAACCAGCCTGGTGAACATAGCAAGACCTCACCTCTTAAAAAACAATGTTTAAAAAAAACAGCCAGAAGTGGTGGCATGAGCCTGTAGTCCCAGCTACTCAAGAGGCTGGGGCAAGAGGATCACATAAGCCCAGGAGTTTGAGTGAGCTGTGATCACACCACTGCACCAGCCTGGACAACAGAGCAATACCCTGTCTCTAAAATAAATAAACAAATAAATAATCTTTAAAAATTAAAATAAATAAAATAAAATTCAAGCTCTGAAGGGGAAAATATAGCATTTTACATTGATAAAAGGTAAAAGGCCATGTTGAACATTTATGTACAAAATAAAATAGCATGGAAAACAAAAACAGCTATTATTTGTTTAGTTCTTTGACTTGAACCTCAAAACAACCTAATGAATTAAGTATTTTGAAAGGATGAGGTCAAGACTTAATATCTGAAATTTAAAAAGCACAAAGCTGACTTTATTGCTTACCTAAATAAAGAAGAGCTATGCTGGCGAGGCATAACCTCTCCAAGCTGCTGATATAAGGAGAAAATGATGTATCTATAATTAAACTTTATGTGCCAAATAATGTTGCCTCAAAATATATTTGAAGGAAAACATGTTGGAAATATATTGAGAAACTGACAAAAAGACACCAGTGAAAGATTTCTACAGAGCAAGCAAACAATACAATGTCTCCTTATGGGGACATGTATTGACCTTCAAGGTGGAGGCCTCCACATTGTCATTAAGCCAGAGGGATCATCAGCATTTAACATGGAGGAGCTGGTCATTTCTGTAGGCCCAGAGGGTTCAATAGGATCTGAGGTTTCAAATTTATAAAGTAAAATGATACAGATAGCCCATTCCAAATCTCAGAGTCCCACACCTTTCCAATCAGGTCCTCCTGAATTTGGCATAGAAGATTTGTTGGAATAGAGAGTTCAAATTTCTCGAGAACTCTGCTACTCTTAAGTTTTGGGCCTCAGAATTTTCTGCTCTTTCAGCTAAAAGAGGTACATCTCTATATACACTGCTAAGGAGGGCCTCTGATTTACTTTGTCTTCATTTGGTGATTAACCTTTAGCCTTTCGTTGTCTTCTCCAATGCATCCATATTACGAAGCATGATCCATTCCATAATTCTCATAATTTCAGTTTCCCACACAACTCTCAAGTGCCTGAGATATTGCAGCAACCAAGGCATTCCCTTCCAATATTATACCATCCCAATGAAAATTTTAGCAGTTGCAGAATTACAGCATGCCAGGGGCCATGTACTCTACCTACTGTTGGTGATAAGGTTTTCCTGCTCCAAAACTGCGTTATAGATTGGGCTCCCTAAAACCATTTCTGGTAACAACTGTCGTAAGTTTGGCTCCCTGAAAACATACTCTAGAGCAGAGATTTGTATGAATCACCCCTTGGAGGGTAATTTCATGAATGACAACTATGAGAATTGGGCAGAGGGCAAAGTTGAACTATGATATGTGATGCAGTTACAACAGAGGTCTTGCTGATCCCACAGGGAACTCTCGAGAAAGAATGGCCCTTTAGGGTTGTCTGAAATTAAGGTAATGGGCAATCCTCATAACTCTACCTTGACCCTTTATTAGATATGGGCTACCCCTGTGGAGGGATAATCTTGGGAGAGAAGGCCCCCTTTGACTGAGGAAGCTCCTGGAGAGGAACACCTGCCATCCATCAGCACATAACATTCCTGGCAGCTGGGAGAACGTGTTCTGGAGTGATCTGGGTATTTGGTACTCTACAAACAGGAAATAAACCTTCTTTCTCATGTAATATTTTGTTTTCTGTATAATATTTTGCACTATTAACAGAAAATAGACCTTAGTGTCCATAGCATGAGAGGTGTTGTTTTCATATTTTCTAGAATGTTCTAACTCTGCATTTTCAAGCCAGCTAAGTATTTGTGTTAAATTTATATAGAATTGTTTAAGATAACCCTTTTAGCACTTCCACCCCAATCATCTACTTTGTAAAGAGCTGTTTTCCCAATATATTTTTAAACCCATTATGCAGACATAATTGGATATCCAAATTAATTGAAGGTTTTCTGAAAAAATTAGGTAGTCTTGACTGACTTTTGGCAAGTAACTACTTGTGGTTAAGAAATAAAAATCACAGGCCAGGCGCAATGGCTCACACCTGTAATCCCAGCACTTTGGGAGGCCGAGGCAGGTGGATCACCTGAGGTCAGGAGTTCGAGACCAGCCTGTCCAACATGGTGAAACTCCGTCTCTATTAAAAAATACAAAAATTAGCTGGGCATGGTGGTGGGTGCCTGTAATCCCAGCTACTTGGGAGGCTGAGGCAGGAGAATTGCTGGAACCCTGGAGGCGGAGGTTGCAGTGAGCTGACATCACGCCGTTGTACTCCAGCCTGGGTGACAGAGCAAGACTCTGTCTCAGAAAAAAAAAGAAAAAAAGGAAAAATTATACATAATATATTTGAAATATTCACCATGGTCTTAGGCCTCTACAAAAAAAGAAAATAACATAGCTTGGGATATGGCCAGAGGTTCTGATTTTATAGGACCTTAGTTACTTTATAATGAAAAGAGATGAAGATACGGAACCTGTATTATTCAAAAGAGCAAAAGATAATGATTTGTTAATTAATTTATTTTTTAAATTTAGTAGACATTTTATGTTGCTTACCACATTTTTTCAGAAATGAGGCTTGCATGTGAGTTCAGCAAAATGTCTTTGAAATTAAGATAACGGTCACTCTCTTTCAGTCACCTCTTATACCATTACTCATTTTCAAGGCAGCAGCTCAGATAAGCAAGACTAATTCTTAGATGACTGAACATCAAATGATTTGATACCTGAAAAAAAGACAAGTTTGACAAAAGATCTGGTTCTCTCCTCAACTTTTTTTTAGTACAAAGATGAGGTATTATACTCACTACTTGTGGCCAATGGTATAATGATGCTGAATGACATTTTAAAAAATCAGAACCCCTTAGCTCCTGAGTTCCATTTGCCTTCTTTGTCCAATTAACAGGAATAAAATAAAAATGAATCAAGAAATAATAAGAAAACATCAGCTACATTATATCACCCTAAGTCTTATAGCCTTAGCACACCATATTGATGGATATAAAATTAGAGAATCAGCTAATGTCACTAAGCTTTGATGAGCTACAAAACTGAAAAGGATGCCAGGACATAGAACATGGAACAAATGTAATCCCAATATTTAATGAAGAGCACCACAATATAAAACCAATCATTATGGTCACCTATACAAATACATAGATCACTAGGGGCCAGCACCAGTTCACTAGGTCAACAGGTCAGTTTGTCCTGACCAGCTAGCAGATTGGGTAAATTAGGGGAAAGTAAGACATAGTCGGTGTAGAGTTTAGCCAGCATTTGATGTTTTACCTCTCATGACATCTGTGAGAACAGCATAGAGGAATATCAGTTGGTTCCCAGTATAACTAGATATATTCGTTGTTGGTTGAATTATTGTACTGTCAAAGAAGATTTACTAACCCTCTTGAGAAGTGAGGGCAGAAAGGGTGGTCACATATAGATGCAATTCGGATTTTAGAAACAGCTGAGATGAAAATTCGAGTTCTGGCACTATCCTGGCTGACTCTGAGCAAGTCAATCCCTGCTCTGATGACCTGTAGCACCACTCCAATGGGATCTCTATCACATTTGTTCTCTTAAAACTAGTCTTTGACACTGGTTTTCGACATAGCTTCCTAATTGAACTATCCTTTCAGATTCTGTCCATGCCTCTGCAGAGTCTATAGACTTCTCTGATTATAAAACTCAGTGATGAAAACTTTCTTTCCTTCCACTGCCCTTTTATTTCTTAGCAGCTCTCTTCTTGAACTTTTAGTGTCCCTAAATTCTATCCTGAGCTCTTCCTTTGACTAGCCTTGGAATAGCTTTAAGCTGAAAATAATTAATACTCAATGGCTGTTAATGAATTACAAAGGCCAGTATCTACCACGAAGGACAGTTCTAGTGACAAGCCATGGGGCATTGAAAAGAGTAAAAAGAATAGAAACACAGAGATAGTTGTATAATCAGACCTAAGGGCTGAAAGGAAAAAACAAGTGGAAAGTTAGTGGCCAGGTCAGCCCATAAAAACAGCAGTTAGAAAGAAGAGACATGAACCAGGAAGACATACCAGAATATTCCTTATGTAAGAAGGAACTGAGGGGCCCTCAGCTTTGTTAGAGATTTTCTATACAGATGTGTGATGATAGCTCAGAGTCAAGTGGAAAAGATATGGCTGTCAGCTTTCAGGAGTCCCTGAATAACAGCCATGTAGTGCCTCTGTGGATGCTGCCTGAAGAAAACAATATGTTCCCACCTTCTAGAAGACACTCTGCCTTATAAGCTCACTTACCCCTTGGGATAACAAAATTTACACTAACAACTTTGTCTTGCTACAGATCATAGGATAATTTTAAGTGAACAATATTTAAAACAACAGATGTGCCATGGAAAGTCATTGTGGTATGTTCTTTTAATAGGAATAAGAGAGATAATAGTTACAAAGACTTTTTAAACAGCATAGAATTCTATGGCTGTGTGCCATAAAACTAGCTGTTTTCTTTAATGACAAACTATGTATTTTAAAGGGTGAGCATTATTGCCTTTTAATTTAGTAGTCTAAATCATTATGTGATATGAATTTTCTCCAGTGACCCATGGTTCTGGGTTCTATTGATTTCTAAAATAGTATCCAATATTGAAAATCTTTCAAGGTTTTATGATTGCTATTTGAAAGAAGTCTGATACAGAATAAAGCTGTAGTGACTCCTACAATCACATCAAATTTCACATCTCAAGTATAATTAGCATGACATTTTATGTATTTTGCTTGAAGAAGTCTGCAAAATAATCCTTATTTTGCAGAATCAGAGAGAATTAGACATTTAGATAACTAGCAGTTATCTTTGCTCAGATTTTATTATTAAAGTGAATTCCTAATTCTATCCACCAAGAATTCCATTCTCATTTGGAAAAAAACGTCTTTCTTCTCATGAGCTCAGTAACTGAAAGTTCATAGGAGTCACATAAAATGTCAAATTTATTATCAAGTACTCATTGATTTAATTCTATTTTATGCTGGCAAACATCTGGAAGATTATGAAAAAACACATTATTTTAAGAGCATGAAAACAATAGAGAAAAATTAGTTAGGATTTTGCTTACATATTCATTCATAAGTCAACAAATATTTATTGAAATCTATTAGACCACCCAGTCCTTATCTTACCAAAGCCAAATATTTATTTTAAGTCATTAGCATATAAAACTTAATGATAATTTACTTTGATGTTTGCTACATGTGAATTCATGAAGGTATTCATATCTAGCACTTCTCAGCATCAACCCAAGATCAGTCACTTACTTTTTACAATGGACACTGTGGTTGAGCATAAAGTTTCTAGAGTAATATAAGATTTATAACAGTTATAAATAGTACTTGAATTGGGTCTTGCTGATGTCACTGATGGTCATTGGCTAGGGTTTGGTCTTAAACAACACAACACACACACACGCATACACACACATACACTCAAGTAGTGGCCATCTGTTTCTCTGGTTGCCATCAGAAGCTCATTTTTCATTTCAGGAACCATTTCTCCCCTCCTCTTAAACTACCCCACTTTTTCTTCCAGAGAAAGACACATGACAGAGCCTGGTCAATCGTTGTCTATCCTTCTGGTCACAAATGGCCAGGTGACCAAAGTCATACTAATCAGAGCCCTCCTTGGAAGTTTTTCTGTGGCTATTGGGGAAAAAAAGTGCTTCTCTTCTAGGATTATAGAGGCTAAGGACCCGCTAAGAGGATGCGGTTAAGAATAGCTTTGTGGCTGTATGAAAAGAACCTTTCCGACCGGGCGCAGTGGCTCATGCCTGTAATCCCAGCACTTTGGGAGGCCGAGGCGGGCAGATCACAAGGTCAGGAGATTGAGATCATCCTGGCTAACACGGTGAAACCCCGTCTCTACTAAAAATACAAAAAGACAAATTAGCCGGGCGTGTTGGCGGGCGCCTGTAGTCCCAGCTACTCGGGAGGCTGAGGCAGGAGAATGGCGTGAGCCCGGAGAGCGGAGCTTGCAGTGAGCCGAGATCGGGCCACTGCACTCCAGGCTGGGTGACAGGGCGAGGCTCCGTCTCAAAAAAAAAAAAAAGAAAAGAAAAGAAAGAAAGAAAAGAATCTTTCTGAGAATGAGTGCAACAGAGGAGTACAGCTCTGAGAGATGGAGAAAACAAAACAAACAAACAAAAATTCTTAATGACATCAATCTAACCTCACAGTCCAACCATTTCTAAAAATAACTTGACCCCTTGAAAAAATCCCGGTTATATGAGCCAATTGATTCCAATTTGTGTTTATTTAAGCTGACTTGAACTGAGTCTCTGACATTTGCAACTGAATAAATCCAGACAACATACATACATACCCACAGATTCATTATCTTGTTTGTGATTTTTTCCTTATAACAATATACATCACACACATGCATATGCGCACACACACTCACAGTGTGCTACAGAAGCTTAGCATTTGTCCTGTAGATGATGACAAAAAATTTTACAGTATGGTTTTCACCTTCATGGCCAACAGGATTTTGCTGAAATTCAGCAACTTTTTATCTGATTGATGTGCAACAACATGTTCTGACTGCTTGCAGAAACTCTTTTAGCCATTGACCCAAACGTGACAATACTTCAAATTGTGCATCAGCCCTCCATCTGGGTAGCATTATTTCTGCCTGAGCTCTGAGAATCAGAAAACTCACTCACGTTTCTCACAAAGTTGGAGTCCCGTAAATTATCCAGTCTCCAAAATGTTGGGCCTAAAATGATGTAAACACCTGGAGGTTTTACCCATGATTATATAGGGATCTGTTTTCAGTTGGAACTTTATTCCTTATTGATGCCAAGTTGAGACTGGCTTAGTTGTGCATTTTCTATATCTTTGGCTGACAGCATATTGTCAGAGTTTGCTCGATTATAGCAGAAACTCCTAATTGTTTTCAGCTGCAAATAAATGCAAGGCTGACTCTATAGAGGTACGTGTCTTTTGTTCCTTTGATCAGTAGCTTTGGTTTGTCCCATCAAGATGGCATCTGTACACAGCATCTCAAGATTAACTGCATTCAGTGTAATATATTCTGTTGTATTATTTAACATGTATACTAACCGTTAAATTTTCTTTTCTTCAAGATAGTAGAATTAGGACCACATTACCAAGTGGACACATGTTAACCTTTGGATTTCAAAAGCCAAAGCTAGGCAGAGGAAAAGCCAGAGTTTGAATCTAAGCCAACATACAAGCATAATAGACTTACTGAGTTCATATCCTGGCTTTTTGGGCAAGTTATCTCACTTTTCTAAGCCTCAATTTCCTCATCTATGAAGTGAAAATATTTACAAGTATTGCCTTATCAAGTTCATAATTCATTAAGGTTTAATAGACATTAGTTACTAATGTTAATAGCTTTATAAAGTCAGTAAATGTTAAACTATTCCTGAATAAACATCAATGATCAATAAACAGTATCTATTCATATTATTGCTATTAGTATCTAGAAAAGTCCTTTCACCTCCCTGAATTTCAGACTTCTCAACTGCAAAATGGAAGAATTACTGACAACTTTCTGAAACCGCTTTTAAACTCAAATGAGAAAATTTACATGAAAGCACTTTATAAAATGTAAAGTATATGAAAATATATGATGGTATTGTTGCCATTTCTGCTGTGGTTGTCTTCATTATTAGCACTGGGGTATGAAAAAATAAGTGTATTCGTATGTATTAAGCATCTAGCATGTACAAGGTTCTGGTAAGACAAAAATCCTATTCTCTAAATGCTTATAATCATTGAGAAGACATTAACAAGAATAACTTCAAAACATAATAGTCTTTTTCACTATTTTAACTAGCAAATCCCTTTCACAATAACACAGATAACTGTGGTCCGATAGAATTTTCTATGATAACACAAATGTTCTACATCTGTACTGTACAATATGATAGCCAAGAGTCATGCATATTACTAAGCAAGTGAGATGTGGCTGGTGTGAGTAGGAAACTAACTTTTAAATTTTCATTTTAATTAATTTAAACTTAAATAGCCACACACAGCTAGTGGCTACCATATTAAATAGCACATATCTAGAAGGTCTTCAATACCTTGATACCTGTTGGCGGATTTGACAGTTTTTGCATTGTATGTTATAAGGATGTGATTTTAGGTTAAAAATCTGTTACATTCTAAATTCCATTTAAATGCAATCTTCCACAAATTGTATATTTATCTTTAATATTTATATATAAAATATAATATATAATTCCAACTTTGAACCCAGTGTCTCATTTCAAATAATTTACCTTATTTACTTGAATATTTGTCCCTTTTAAGAATTATTTATCACTCTGGGTATATGTTGCCTGAGGCCAGTTAAAGCTAAAGAGAAAAAGAAGAAAGAAAGAAAAAGAAAATATTTATACCACCTATATATAAAAACAAGTTTTGACTTTTTTCTAACAATGAGAAATGCTACTTAATTTAAAATAATTTTGTAAGTAAAAGTATAATTTTAAATGCATATTATATTGATATGGGCAGCAAAGAGTATAATAAAATTTAAATTTAACTGCATTATGGCATAAAATGAATTAAAAACTATCTTGCTGAGGAAGTTTGAAATTCATATATTTTACACACAAAAATACAAAATTTTCATATTTTGTTTCATTTGTCTGAGGATGCACATCCCTCTAATAGTAACACATGTGGCAAACAATAGTCTTTATTCCCACACAAATGAAAAGTCAACTTTACATTCTCCATTTAATATTGATTTTTGAATTATTCTCAACTGTCCTGTTGTGCTACATGAGAATTTTGATCAAATTGATGCAGCTTATAGATTTGAGAATTATTAACATTTTATATGCCTCATTAACTTGATGTATATAAGTTTCTGTATTCCTTATGTCCCATCTTAAGTAATTGTCGAATATTAAGAACAATTTTATTCTTTTTTTTATTATTGTACTTTAAGTTCTAGAGTACATGTGCACAATGTGCAGGTTTGTTACATATGTGCACATATGCCATGTTGGTGTGCTGCACCCATTAACTCGTGATTTACATTAGGTATATCTCCTAATGCTCTCCCTCCCCCCTACCCCCACCCCAAAACAGGCCCTGGTGTGTGATGTTCCCCACCCTGTGTCGAAGTGTTCTCATTGTTCAGTTCCCACCTATGAGTGAGAACATGCGGTGTTTCATTTTCTGTCCTTGTGATAGTTTGCTCAGAATGATGGTTACCAGCTTCATCCATGTCCCCACAAAGGACATGAACTCATCCTTTTTTAAGGCCGCATAGTATTCCATGGTGTATATGGGCCACATTTTCTTAATCCAGTCTGTCATTGACATTTGGGTTGGTTTCAAGTCTTTGCTATTGTGAATAGTGCCACAATAAACATACGTGTGCATGTGTCTTTATAGCAGCATGATTTATGTTTCTTTGGGTATATACCCAGTAA
>NW_012116411.1:3685233-3692422 GCF_000951035.1 Colobus angolensis palliatus
GTACCAGTACCATGCTGTTTTGGTTACTGTAGCCTTGTAGTATACTTTGAAGTCAGGTAGTGTGATGCCTCCAGCTTTGTTCTTTTGGCTTAGGATTGTCTTTGGCAATGTGGGCTCTTTTTTGCTTCCATATAAACTTGAAAGTATTTTTTTCCAATTCTGTGAAGAAAGTCATTGGCAGCTTGATGACAATGGCATTGAATCTATAAATTACCTTGGACAGTATGGCCATTTTTACGATATTGATTCTTCATATCCATGAGCATGGTATGTTCTTCCATTTGTTTGTGTCCTCTTTTATTTCATTGAGCAGTGGTTTGTAGTTTTCCTTGAGGAGGTTCTGTTCACATCCCTTGTAAGTTGGATTCCTAGGTATTTTATTCTCTTTGAAGCGATTGTGAATAGGAGTTCATTCGTGATTTGGCTCTCTGTTTGTCTGTTATTGGTGTATAGGAATGCTTGTGATTTTTGCACATTGATTTTGTATCCTGAGACTTTGATGAAGTTGCTTATCAGCTTAAGGAGATTTGGGGCTGAGATGATGGGGTTTTCTAAATATACAATCATGTCATCTGCAGACAGAGACAATTTGACTTCCTCTTTTCCTAACTGAATACGCTTTATTTCTTTCTCTTGCCTGATTGCCCTAGCCAGAACTTCCAACACTATGTTGAATAGGAAGGTGAGAGAGGGCATCCTTGTCTTGTGCCAGTTTTCAAAGGGAATGCTTCCTGTTTCTGCCCATTCAGTATGCTATTGGCTGTGGGTTTGTCATAAATAGTTCTTATTATTTTGAGACACGTCCCATCAATACCTAATTTATTGAGAGTTTTTAGCATGAAGGGCTGCTGAATTTTGTCAAAGGCCTTTTCTGCATATTGAGATAATCATGTGGTTTTGTCTTTTGTTCTGTTTATATGATGGATTACATTTATTGATCTGTGTATGTTGAACCAGCCTTGCATCCCAGGGATGAAGCCAACTTGATCGTGGTGGATAAGCTTTTTGATGTGCTGTTGGATTCAGTTTGCCAGTATTTTCTCGAGGATTTTTGCATTGATGTTCATCAGGGATATTGGTCTAAAATTCTCTTTTTTTTGTTGTGTCTGCCAGACTTTGGTATCAGGATGATGCTGGCCTCATAAAATGATTTAGGGAGGATTCTCTCTTTTTCTATTTATTGGAATAGTTTCAGAAGGAATGGTACCAGCAACTCTTTGTATCTCTGGTTGAATTCCGGTGTGAATCTGTCTGGTCCTGGACTTTTTTTGGTTGGTAGGCTATTAATTATTGCCTCAATTTAAGAGCCTCTTATTGGTCTATTCAGGGATTCAATTTCTTCCTGGTTTAGTCTTGGGAGGGTGTAGGTGTCCAGGAATTTATCCATTTCTTCTAGATTTTCTAGTTTATTTGCGTAGAAGTGTTTATAGTATTCTCTGATGGTAGTTTGTATTTCTGTGTGTCTATTTGGTTCTCTCTTTTCTTCTTTATTAGTCTTGCTAACAGTCTATCAATTTTGTTTATCTTTTCCAAAAACCAGCTCTTGGATTCACTGATTTTTTGAAGGGTTTTCTGTGTCTCTATCTCCTTCAGTTCTGCTCTGATCTTAGTTATTTCTTGCCTTCTGCTAGCTCGAATGTGCTTGCTCTTGCTTCTCTAGTTCTCTTAATTGTGATGTTAGGGTGTCAATTTTAGATCTTTCCTGCTTTCTCTTGTGAGCATTTAGTGCTATAAATTTCCCTCTACACACTACTTTAAATGTGTCCCAGAGATTCTGGTATGTTGTGTCTTTGCTCTCATTGGTTTCAAAGAACATCTTTATTTCTGCCTTCATTTCAATATGTACCCAGTAGTCACTCAGGAGCAGGTTGTTCAGTTTCCATGTAGTTGAGCGGTTTTGAGTGAGTTTTTTAATCCTGAATTCTAATTTGATTGTACTGTGGTCTGAGAGACAGTTTGTTATAATTTCACTAAGGATAAAAACACTTTATGGTATGTGTTGGGCAAGTTTACCATGGTTGGTGGTTATTATTTAGCTCAGTTTTTGGCTAAATGACTGAGTCATAAGCACATTCATCTCCACAATGGGCAATGACCACATACTCAAGAACTACAACCCTGTCCTCTTTTAAAGGGATATTTTTGACAAAAATTACTTTGTCTGTTGCTCTTTAAATGAATGTAAATATATTAGTATTATTGTTTTTGATCACAAAGTTAACATGGCAGTAAACTTCTCATCTTATTCTGATATGTTGTTTTCTTTTTTTAATCAGTGGTCATTTTAGATAATATTTTAATTTGAGAATTTTCTCTCCCTACTTGCATTTAAACTAATACCAATTAGCTCTTGTGCAGATTGAAAAAAAGAGAATTGAAATAATTTATTATTCCTGTGAGTTGAATTGAATAATAAGTTTCTTTTAGTCTTTTCCATAAATCTAATTGATGATATATTTGAAAATTAACTAAATGTCTCTGCCATAGTGTGATGGAGTGTTGGTGGGTGTTGGGAAGTTGATTCCTCTCAACTCATATATATCCACAAGAGATTCCCATGCAGATTCCATTCATGCCAATTACTTATCTATGAATTAGAGAATTAGCTGGAAAATTAGAGATTGCCTCTCATGCCAAAATTTGAAATGCATTTAATACTAAATATAAATCCTAAGAACATAATATATGTGCTTTTCCAGATAATACTTTATTAGGTCGATAATTCAGATGTTCATTGGCTATCATTTTGTCTTAACTGTTAAGTTTAACTCTTCTTATTTTGAGACACTGCAGACAAAAAAAAAAAAAAATCAGTGGTCATATCCTATTCTAGTTCCTAATGTCACTTAATTTCTTCAGTAGTCAAGCAGAAATTCATTTCAATATTTTTCCCAATAATTTTGGAATTTATTAATCAAATCTTCTTATTCCTGTTTTCTAATCCACCCAAATCTTCTTTTATCTTTATTAATTTCTTTCTCCTGGTCTCCTTTGACTCATTTATTGTTTTCTTTAGGACCACTTGAAATGAAAGGGTGAGTATATTTATTTGTGTTTTTTCTAATCAATGATTTAAAAAAGATAATATGTAATTCCAGTTTTGAACCCAGTTTCTTCTTTCAAATGATTAAAATTAGTTACCTGAATATTTATCCTTTTTATAAGAATTATTTATTCCTCTGGGTATGACATTGTTATTAAATTTACAATTGATATTTAGGCTTAATTTTTAATTTAAGTTTTAGTATTTCCCATCATTCCTTTTTCAAAAAAAAATTACATCCAGTAAAATTCACATTTTTAGGAGTACAATTTTATACACTTTGACAAAGGTATGTAGTTTTGTAACTATCACAATCAAAATAAAATTTTATCTTCATCAAAAACTTTCTTGTGTACCTCTCCTATTCCCAGCACCTAACAACCATTGATCTAATTTCTGTTCGTATAGTTTTACTTTTCTACATGTATTTTCTACATGTGTATACATATTGTTGTATGTATTAGTAGTTTGTTCCTTTTTATTGCTCAACAGTATTCCATTGTATGGGTGTGCCAAAATTTCATTTATCCATTCATCAGTTGATGGACATTTGGGTTGCTATATTTACAAAGAGACCTTTGTGTAGGCAGATATTTTCACTTCTCATGGGCAAATACCTAGGGGTGGGATTGCTGGCCCTATGCTAAGTATATCTTTATAAGAAACTGCCAAACTGCTTTCCAAAATTGCCATACTATTCTGCATTCCCACCAGCAACATATGACAGTTCCAGGTACTCCATATCCTCATATCCTTGTCAACACTTAGAATTGTCAGATTAGCGTGGGGGTGCACAAACAAATGAAGGAGTGGAGTTTATTCGTCTTGTTGTTGTCATTCTAATAAATGTGTGGTAGTATTTACTGGCATTACTTTGTAATTCCCTTGTAAGTAATTGTGTTAAGTGTCTTTTCATGTGCTTATTTGCAACCAGCCATCTGGTATCTCTTCTTCGATAAAGTGTCTGCTCAAAGCTTTGGTCCATTTTTTAAAATTAGGTTTGTTATTTTACTACTGCATTTTGATACATCTTTATATATTCTAGTTACAAAAGCTCACGTGTTTTGCAAATATTTTCTTTCAACTATGGCTCCCTTTTTTCATTTTTAATAGTATTTCTCACTTTATTCATTTTTAACAGCATTTTCCAAAGAGCAGAAGTTTTTAACTTTGAAGAATTCCAATTTATAAGATTTTTTCTTTTATGGTCTGGGCTTTGTGCATCCTCTCTGTGAAATCTCTGCCTAACTCAAAGTCTCAAACATTTGCCTTAAGTTTCAGGTTTTATATTTAAGCCTCTGATCCATTTTTTCATTCATTTTCAAATATACTGTGAGATATGGGTCACTTTTTTTCATATGGATGTACACTTGTTCCAGCATTATCTTTGAAAAGACTGTCCTTCCTCTATTGAATTACCTCAGCACCTTTGTTGAAAATCAGTTGACCATATTTGTATTGTTCCATTTCTAGACACTCTATTCAGTTCTACTGATCTATACTACTATCCTTTCACCAATACCACCCTGTTCAGATTACTATCATTTTAAAGTAAATTCGGAACAGTCCTCCAACTTTGTTCTTTATTTACAAAATTAGTTTGGCTATTCTAAGTCTTTTGTAATTCCATAACATGTTAGAATCAGCTTGTTAATTTCAACAAAGCCTTTGGGGATATTGATGGCTATTTCATTAGATCTATAGATGACTTTGAAAAGAACTGACATTTTTTTCAATGCTGAGCCATTCAATCCTTGAACATAAGATCTCCTTCCATTTGTTTAGGTCCTTTTTAATTTCACTTATCACTGTTTCCTGTTTTTGATTTTCAACATTCAAATATTGATATTTTGTTAAAATTGATCTTAAGTTTTTTACATTTTATGATTCTATTGCAAGTAGTACTGGTTTTACTCCAATTTCCAATTTTCACTGTTCATATGTAAAAGAACAGCTGATTTTCTAGTATATTGAGTTTGTAATCTGCAACCTTGCCAAACTCGTGTAGGTCATAGTTCTAATAGCCTTTTTATTTAGATGTTGGGGAGAATATCTACATTGACAATCAGGTTGTCAAATGAAGATAATTTTATTTTCTCTTTTCTAATCTGATTGTCTTTTATATTTATCTTGTCTTCTTGAGCTAACTGAAACCCAGAATACAAGGCTGAATAGGGATATAAGAATAAACATCCTTTTTTTGTTTTCATTCTTAAAGAAACTGCATTCCATCTTTCATCATTAAGTATGATACCTGCATAAGATCACCATTGATGTCCTTTATCAGGATGAAGAATTTCCCTTCAAGTTCTAGTCTGGTAAGAGTTTTTATCAAGAGCGGATGTCGAAATGTGTCAGATAATTTTTCTGCATCTGGTCATATAATTTTTCTCTTTTAATCTGTTGATATAATGTTATGCTGATTTTTAATGTTAAACCAACTTTGCATTCCTAGTACAAATACCACTTGGTTATCTCTACCCCTTTTAAGCCACACTTTCATGTTTTGTTCTCTATTTTTGTTTTATTTCTCACTTTAGTATTTCAGCAACTATCTTTGATGTCTACTCTATTTTAAGCATTGGCCCAGGTACTGAGAAAGGAGTGTGAATAAGACATTAGAAATCCCCTGCCCTTCTGGAGCTTAGATTCCAGTGGTGAGGAGAGACCCACAATAAAAAGCAAACAAGTAATTTTAAATGGTGTACTAGAGTATCAAGTAACATGTTTTCAGGTGCAAGTCACACACACAAAAAAAATCCCAAAACTTGTAAGCTTAAACATCACACACCGGGGCCTATTATGGGGAGGGGGGAGGGGGGAGGGATTGTATTGTGAGTTATACCTGATGTAAATGATGAGTTGATGGGTGCTGACGAGTTGATGGGTGCAGCACACCAACATGGCACAAGTATGCATATATAACAAACCTGCAGGCTGTGCACATGTACCCTAGAACTTAACGTATAATAATATAAAAAAAAAGAAAGAATTTACAATATGTACCACAAATAAAGGAAAAAATTGCTGCAATTAAATAACTACAGTATGTTTACTTACAGATTATAAGACCATCTTGATTTCAGAGATATTAAAATGTAAAAAAAAAGTAAAAAAAAAAAAACAAGAATGTATTTCACTATTTTATAAAGCTTAAGTTCAGAAATAGGACAGACTTCAAGCATGCTTTAATCATTGGCTCAATAATGTCCTAAAAAACCTGAATACTTTTCCTAACTCCACTGTTTTCTCCAATGTAAGCTTTGCCTAAGACTATTCTTCCCTCCTGGTTATTATTAGGCTACCAGTGAGCATGTCCTTTTGAATTTTTTTATTCAGTTTGGACAGACTAGAATGTTAAAATTACCTCCTAAATTTCCTTACAGCTATATTTCCATATGTAAATTAGGTCTCGGCAATTAGAATTACCTGCTTGATATTTAGAAAGCAGGCGTGAGACAGGATATGTTTTCCCAGACCTTATTTGGCTGTTTCTGTCAGCAACACAGTCATGGGAACATGAGTTTACTCTGCAGCAGTGTCCCTTCTCTGGTTTTCTGGCTGGTGAGTAGTTGTGGGGGTGATTGAAGTGGCAGCATTGACTTCATGCTTTGGTTTGCTATTCCAGGAATCAAAGCTATGATGTGTGTATTCTAGCTCTGCATGTTTCCAAAGGGAATTGCAGTGGTCAATGGCAGCAGGAGGTTTTTCATTTGTAATAGGTTCAGTAGTGGTCTCAGAGGTAGTTGCTCTCCTGTTGGGTCAGTCCTATATTTTTCTGAGAGTCATTCCTAAATATTCAGCCTAGAATCTACTCTGTCAGTGCTTCCAAAAGTTTTTAAAGCACTATGCGGTTTTGGTTACAGTAGCCTTGTAGTATACTTTGAAGTCAGGTAGCGTGATGCCTCCAGCTTTGTTCTTTTGGCTTAGGATTGTCTTGGCAATGCGGGGTCTTTTTTGGTTCCATATGAACTTTAGAGAAGTTTTTTCCAATTCTGTGAAGAAAGTCATTGGTACCTTAATGGGGATGGCATTAAATCTATAAATTACCTTGGGCAGTATGCCCATTTTCACAATATTGATTCTTCGTATCCATCAGCATGGTGTGTTCTTCCATTTGTTTGTGTCCTCTTTTATTTCACTGAG
>NW_012116411.1:3694272-3722228 GCF_000951035.1 Colobus angolensis palliatus
TAAATGACGAGTTAATGGGTGCAGCACACCAACATGGCACATGTATACATATGTAACAAACCTGCACGTTGTGCACATGAACCCTAGAACTTAAAGTATAATAATGAAAAAAAAGTGAAAAAAAAGTTCTTAAAGCAATAATCTCCTATGTTAAGTCCATTTCTGCTCCCCAGATTCTTAACATGATTATCTTCACTGAAACCTGGCTCATGAAAGATCTAGGGATTGCCAGAGATGCTTATAGTGTCAAAGAAGCAAACTATCAGCCATATTAGAGATGCATCTGCCCTCCTCATAAGAATTACCGGTGAGAAATTCCTTGCAACTGGGGGAGGCAATTCATCAAAGAGCCCATGAAGGTACCCTGGAAAGCAAGAGTCAACTTTACCTACACACCATGTCTACAGAGTTCTGATGCTATTTCACCAAGACAGTGCCCATGACATACGAACTTTATTGCTCCCCTTAACTTATCTTTCACCTTTTGGTCCAATCTGCAGTTCTCAGAAACAAAGATCTGCAAAATAGAAAAAAGTAAATGTGCTAGATGGAGAAGTACAGCACTTTTCTCTCCTATTCAACTGCAGTTTGGCTATAATAAAAAGTTCCAGCTGGGGAGGAAGAGAAGTCTCAACTTTAAACCGAAAACTGAAGTATTAAGTGTTACAGTGGACTTGATATTTTAATTATCAAACTGTTTCATGGCTTGAATTGACCTCAGAATTATGTATTACCTAACAGTAACTAGAAGAGTAATGGATCCTGCCGGAATGTTCATCCCACGAGAGGATGAGAATTAGCCTCATACACTAACCTTTAAGATACAATGGGTCTCCAAATTAAGTTGTTTTATTATTACACACCATGAACTGTGCTTATTCAGTATAATATTACACCGTCCTTATATTTCATTGATATTTATCCTATTAGCAAGAGCTGAATAGGATGCCCTTACGCAATCTGATATTTTTTCCCATAATCTCTATTCCTTCCTTCCCTTAGTCTTCAAAATATATATTTCTTTGGAAATTCCCCAGCCTTATAGATAACCTCTTATTTCAAAAACTGCTTTTAATAGCCCAGCATCAGTTTTCTTCCCTAAATAACTTTTCCCCAGTTTGACACAGCAGCAATGAGTGCCACTTACCTGGTTCTTAAGTGAACAGTGCCAGACAATCATGAGACTTAAAAGACTGATGTTGCTGGATACTATGATAAAATAATAATATGTTCTGTTACCAATATCAGTTGACACCTTCAATTGTGAAATTAAGATCAGTAATCCCTTCTCATAGGATTGATGTATGGATTAAGTTTAATACTATTTAAGAAAGTACCTCAAAGAGATTAAGTCACATAAAAGTCACTTAATGAAAGTCAGTTGACTCTAAATCTGATTTGAACTTCACTCTGTGCAGCTCTGTCTCAAAATCCCAGACAACAAATGTCAAAGATCCTTATGTTCCAATAGCATAAAGCACAATTTTACCACTGAGTTTCAAAATTCATTTGGATTAACTGGACTTTATACCACAAAGAGAAATAATGGAGGCCACAAAGAAGAAAAGTTTTTGAAGAAAGATAAACCACATTGCTAATCAGTAATAATCATTTCCCATGGAATAAACTTATTTTTGACTGAAAATGAACAAGTTATACTCAACAGCAGGACCTATCACTGTATTAATATAAGTTCAGTAAAATGCCATTAACTTTCTCTACCTCACTTCCTCGATCTTTAAAATGGTGGTTACGGTTATCGTTGATGACTTTTATGACTGTCAAATTAAAAGTTATGTTCCCAGTAGGAGAGATGGATTTGTGGATTTTAATAACATCTTTCCCCACCACGCAGTATTGCCAGTGATAACAAGTCCCTAGGACCTGAGCACTGGTATGAATTGGACTCATATAATAGAGGTTATATTTATAAGTTTGTAAAATAGCATTAATAATGTCCCTCATCTGCCATATTGCTCCAAAATTTTTTCCTTCCACAGTTGGCGAGAGGAAAATCATTCTTTAACTTTGTGAACAACCTTCAGAACTAATTTCAAAGGTACCAGGCAGGATTGCCAAGATAATAATGGATATCTAGAGAGTATTTGAGAAAATCAGATCTGAAGTTTTGCAATTCTGGATATAAAAAGAAGCCCCAGGTTTGACCAGATTATCTGCACAAAGAGAATTCATCCATGTGAAGCAGAATGTGCTGAAAGCCCCCAGGAAGGTTGTTTTTCTTAACGCCTGATTTCAAAGCAAGAAATACCACTAAATGAAACTAACCTTCAGCCTAGTAAGCACACGTGGGTTTAAAGATAGTTTGTCTTTTGAATTCAGTTTCTGTTTAGGATTTCCCTCATGTGCTGTTCAATATAATTAATCCTATACCCAGAAAAGCAGAAAGTTATTTCAATTCAGGGTACACTGTCATTTACAAAGCTTTCTACTAGAGGTGGGACACTCAGAACTGAGAATGCATGGTTGCTATTCTCAGATAGCTGGTGTAGTGATGTTCACTGAAGCACCTCTCTCAGAAATGCTGACATAATGGAGAAAGTGACCGTATTAGTCAGGATTCTCCAGAGGGACAGAATAGTGTGTGTGTGTGTATACATATATATATACACACACATATACATATATATGTGAAGAGGAGTTTATTAAGGAGAATTGACTCACCCTATCACAAGCTGAAGTCCCACAATAAGGCATCTGCGAACTGAGGAGCAAGGAAACCAGTAGTGGCTCAGTCCAAGTCCCAAAGCCCCCAAAGTAAGGAAGCCGACAGTGCAGCCTTCAGTCTATGGCCAAAGGCTAGAGAGCCCCTGGCAAACCACTGTTGTAAGTCCAAGAGTCCAAAGGCTGAAGAGCCTGCAGTCTGGTGTTCAAGGTCAGGAAGCATGCATCATGGAAGAAAGATGAAAGGTGGAAGACTCTGCAAGCCAGCTTATTCCATCCTCTTCCAACTGCTTTTTCTAGCCTCACTGGCAGCCAATTGGATGGTGCCTACCCACATTAAGGGTGAGTTTTTGTCTTCCAGTACACTGACTCAAATGTTCATCTCCTCTGGCAACACCCCCATAGACACACCCAGAAACAATACTTTGCATCCTTCAATCCAACCAAGTTGACACTTAATATTAACCACTACAGTAAATAAAAGTTATGTTTTTATGAATCCTCAGTGGACCTCCTGGGAAGGCAGTGGAGGGGGCGTGTAAGTGACGGCTTGTATCCAAGATACTGGAATGTAAGCTGTCAGTGAGAAACTGGAGTGGACATTGCTTGTGCTCTACTCAGAGCCCTACAATCCTACAGTGAACTCGACAAAGGTGACAAGAATATACACTGGGGAAAAGACAGTCCCATTTACTTTTTCCATGTGCCCCTTCCCCATCTTTGGTGTGTTTTTGCTTTTGACAGCGCATACCTACAATGCTAATTTGGAAGGCTGCACTGTGGCTGCTGGAGCCATGTTGCCCAAGCACACAGAAAGTCAGAGGTGCCTGGGAATTCACATCCCCAAAGAGTATGGCTAAAGTGTACAAGAGTATGAAAGCTCAGCTGCCTTGCTTTGGGATGGGATAGCATTGACATAAAATCTGCATTCCACAATTCTTCTATAAGATCAAGCTAACACTCCCTTCTGCAGGATTTTCTGAAACTGCACACTGTCCTCTTTCCTGTTCCAGTTTCCACACTATCTTGCTAATTTCTCCCAGGAACATGTCCTTAATCAATTGCTCACATACAAATCCTCTTCTCAGGGTCTTATTGACAGGAATCAAAACAGGCTATGCCCAAGCCCTTAGGAAATTCCATGGATAAGAAAGAAGTAAACCAAAAATAAAAAAAGAACATAAGGGTATACCCATGTTCATAGCAGCATTACTCACAATAGCTAAAACATGGAAGCAACTCCTGTTCATCAACAGATGAATGGATAAGCAAAATATGGTACATACATACAACGTAATATTTTTCAGCTTAAAAAGGAAAAATTCTGACATACGATAAAACATGAATGACACTTGAGGACATTATGCTAAGTGAGATAAGCCAATCACAAAGGGACAAATACTATATGATTCCACTTATATGAGGTACCTAGAGTAGGCAAATTTATAGAGACAAAGTAGAAGAGTGGTTGCCAACAGTCAGGAGTTGGGGGAGATAATGTAGACTTGCCATTTAATGGGTATAGAGCTTCATATTTGCAAGATGAAAGGAGTTCTGTGATGAATGGGGGTAATGGTTACACAACAATGTGAATATATTTAATACCATTGAACCGTCCACTCAAAAATACTTAAGATGGTAAATTCTATGTGTATTTTCCCACATTTTTTAAACTGAGAAAAAAGAATGTAAGGATCTGGGGGGTCATTCGTGGGACGTGGGACACTAGCCTTGAAGACATTACTGGAAGTAAAATACTGCAAGGTGCCTATAGAATATCTCCCACTGCTGGCTGGGCGTGGTGGTTCATGCCTGTAATCCCAGCACTTTAGGAGGCCGAGGCAGGCAGATCACGAGGTCAGGAGATCTTCACCATCCTGACTAACATGGTGAAACCCCATCTCTACTAAAAACAAAAAAAAATTAGGCTGGCATGGTGGTGGGCACCTATAGTCGCAGCTACTCGGGAGGCTGAAGCAGGAGAATGGCATGAACTCAGGAGGCAGAGCTTGCAGTAAGCCCAGATGTTGCCACCGCACTCCAGCCTGGGCGACAGAGCCACACTTTGTCTCAAAAAAAAAGTATCTCCCACTGCTGGCTAAGGAAAAAAAGTCTCACATTCCAGGTATCCAGAGCAGGCTACAAAAGGCTGAGACAGTTCAGTAGCCCTCCTTAAAAGCAAAGCACCACAATCCATCCACAAGCCCCAGCAAAGTCCTCCTAAAGGTGGCCAGGTTAATATGAGAGTAAGAGAAAGGGGATATCAAGATTGTCAGTTGGTGGAGTGGAGATCAGACACCAACAGGTATAAGACAAAACTTTAAAAACAGTGCTACGTAGAAATAGAAAGAACTATTCCAAAATTCATATGAAACCTAAAAAGAGTCCAAATAGCCAAAGCAATCCTAAGTGAAAAGAACAAAGCCAAAGGCAACACACTACCCAACCTCAAACTATACTACAAGGCTACAGTAACCAAAACAGCATGATACTGATACAAAAACAGACACTAGATGAACAGAACAGGTTACAGAACCAAAAAATAAAGCTGCACACCTACAATCATCTGTCTTCAACAAAGTTGACAAAAACAAGCAATGGAGGACAGGCACAGTAGCTCAAACCTATAATCCCAGCACTCTGGGAGACCAAGGCAGGCAGATCACTTGACACTAGGAGTTTGAGACCAGTCTGGTCAACATGGCGAAACTCCATTTCTACTAAAAATACAAAAATTAGCCGGCATGGTGGTTCATGCCTATAACCCCAGCTACTCTGAAAGCTGAGGCACGAGAATCACTTGAACCCGGGAGGTGGAGGTTGCAGTCAATCGAATCATACCACTGCACTCCAGCCTGGGCAACAGAGCAAAACTCTGTCTCAAGAAAACAAACAAACAAACAAACAAAAAAAACCCAGCAATTGGGAAAGGACTCCCTATTCAATAAATGGTGCTGGGATAACTGGCTAGCCATATGCAAAAGATTGAAACCGGACCCCTTCCTTTCACCACATACAAAAATCAATTCAAGATGGATTAAAGATTTAAATATGAAACCTAAGACTATAAAAACTCTAGAAGAAAATCTAGGAAATATTCTGGACATCAGCCCTGGCAAAGAACAAGCAACTCTATTTTTAAAAATGAGCAAAGGACATGAACAGACAGTTCTCAGAAAAAGACATACACATGCCCAACAAGCATATGAAAAAATGCTCATCACTAATCATTAGAGAAATGCAAATCAAAACACAATGAGATACCATCTCGTGCCAGTCAGAATGGCTATTATTAAAATGTCAAAAAATAACAAATGTTGGCAAGGTTGCAGAGAAAAGGGAACACATAGGAATGTTAGTGGGAATGTACATTAGTTCAACCACTGTGGAAAGCAATTTGGAGATTTCTCATAGAACTTAAAATAGAAATACAACTCAACCCAACAATTCCATTACTGGATATATACACAAAGGAAAATAAATCATCTGACCAAAAAGACACATACACTACTATATTCATTGCAGCACTATTCACAATAGCAAAGACATTGAATCAATCTAGAAGCCCATCAACGGTGGATTGGATAAAGAAAATGTGGTACACATACACCACGGAATACGATGCAGTCATATAAAAGAATAAAATCATATCCTTTGCAGCAACATGGATGAAGCAAGAGGCCATTATCCCAAGTGAATTTCTGCAGAACAGAAAACCAAATACCACATATTCTCACTTACAGGTGGGCACTAAACGTTGGGTACTCGTAGAAACAAAGATAGAAACAATGGACACTAGGGACTACTAAAAGGGGGAAAAGAAAGAAGGGGGTAAAAGCTGAAAAACTACCAGCTACCTATTGGATACTATGCTTACTACCTAGGTGACAATGTCATTTGTACCCCAAACTTCAGCATCACACAATATATCTATGTAACAAACCTGCACATGTACCCAATGAACCCAAAATAAAAGTTGAAATTAAATTAATAAAATAATAAAAATAATGCTATGGACTGAATGTATGTTCCACCAAAATTCATATGTTGAAATCTAACCCCCCAATATGATGGTGTTTGGAGGCAAGCCTTTGGAAGGTGACTAGGTAATGAGGATAGAGGCCTTATGAATAGGATTAGTGCCCTTATCTCCCAGTTGCCTGAGAGAGTTTTCTTGCCTCTTTTGCTACATGAGTACTCAGCTAGAGGACAGCCATCTCTGCACCAGGAAACAGGCCCTCACCAGACACTGACTGCCAACCTTGGCAGGCCTTGATCTTGGACTTCTTAGCCTCTGTGAGGGATAAATTGCTGTTGTTTATAAGCCTCCTAATCTATGGTAGTTTGTTATAGCAACCCAAATGGACAGAGAAAAATAGCAATAGGAATTTATGAGTTACATAGAGATAAACTCACAGGGATTTACCAGGGAGTGGACTCAGAGTCTGACAGTTTTTGCATCTTCTAAAGGAGACAGCATGTGTACAAATCACCTCCCACCACAAAAGGCAAGACATGATGTACATCACAAGGCATATGCAAGATGAATATGAAAATGCAGAGTAGAAAAAATTCTTCCAGATGAGAAAATTTGCAGCATCTGGGACCATGTGAACAAAAGCATGGAAATGGTGTGTTGCAGGACATAATCACCTATAGATTTAAGAGGAGCTGTGATACAAGTTATAAATGCCATGATATATTGATTAAAGCATTTATTAACTCCAGCAACCTCTAGAACTTACTGAAGTGTTACTCACACTTAAATGTCACAAACAGACACTCACGCATTGCAAATATTCCTAAGATATACAAAGCCATTTATTACCTCATAGGTCCACTCCAATTCAAAAGTTTCTATTCCATGCCTGCTGGGCATGGCCAGAATAAGAATATCATGAAAGCTGGAAGATTCATACTCTGATGGAATTTTCCTTTCTCATAAAATTCTGTCTAACACCTTGTAATCTCAAAGAGAAGGCCCAGTCCAATCTTGGTCTTCCAGTTTTGCTAATCTGCTTTGTAGACCTTCAGAAACTCACAAGACTAATAAAACCTTCCCCAAGAAAGATTAGGTTTTGTTGGTCTTCACAGCATTATTCATGGCAACTATAGTCAGTTTTTGATCACATATGAACTCAGAACATTAACAAATTTATAAGATTTTTATTGATCATAATTCATAACAAAGGACTATTTAATAATTTGAAAATAAAACCTATTGATGGAGAAATTACACTCCCAGCCTTCCCAGCCACACCCAAACCTTCTCCAGGGTTTCTTGCCTCAGTGAGTGGCACCACAATCCACCCACAAGCCCCAGCAAAATCCTCTATGTCATCATTGCTTCTTTTTATCTCTGTTCACCCACATCCAATTAATTGCCATATCCCGGTATCTCTGCCTTACTTAAATTTCTTACTTCTTGCCTCTTCTCTCCTTCTTCACTTATGTGACTTTAGTTCAGGCATGACCATGACTCAGTTAGAGCACTCTAACAACTTTCCGTCTCCCCATTTCCATTCTGACCCACTTCATTTGGCTCTCCATATTACAAACAGAGTGATCTTTCAAAAGTGCAAATATTAAGGATAAATTGTAAATGCTTTGCATGACAAGCATGCTTTGTTTATTAGAGTCTCAAAAGGAAACATGATACACTCAAATTGAGAAATTGAGAACATAATGAAAAAAAAATTTGCAAAGTAACAGCAGGATTTAGAGCCTGGTTAACAGTAGGTGGCCAACTTTTTTGGTCAAAACCTAAAAGTTTTCTGAATTTAAGACTTCCAGTGTTAAAACCCAGAAATTCCCAGGCAAACTCAAGATGCAACATTCACAGTCAGTTACAACCAGAAACCATCACCATCCTATGCCTGAAGGCACATGAGAAGGGAGTGGTGGTGAGATCCAGAGAGAAAAGCTGTACAAAGATGGCCACCTCAGGAGTTGTGGCATTTTGAAGACAGGTAGACACCTAACCTGTAGAGACCCAGAAGGAAGGAGGCTAGAATAATAAAGCTCAAACTCTTCATGCTCTTTGATTTCCTGCTGGTGTCTTTCAGTGGCCTAACCTGGAGAAAAGGGCAAGAAAGATTACTTGGTGTCATCATATGGGTCATCTTGGGGGAAGCAGAAGAGGGAAAACCAGAGGTGGCAACATGAAAAAGATGCAATCTGACATTTTTGGCTTTGAAGATAGACAAAGGGTACCAAAATCCAAGGAATGCAGCTGGCCTCTAAAAACTAGAAAAGGTCAGCAAGTAGATTCTCCCCTAGAGCCTCCAGAAAAAATGCAGCCCAGCTAACACCTTCATTTTAGCCCAGTGAGACCCATTTCAAACTCTGACCTCCAGAAGTATAAGAAAATAAATGTATGTTGTTTTAAGCCACCAAGCTTGTGGTAATTTTTTATAGCAGTGATGGAAACTAATACAGAAGGAAATTCAGAGGGTATCTGGTCTAACATCTCAGCCAAGGCATGAGTTGAACCAGAGCTTTGACAAGTGCGGGAAGTGACTTTACTCTGCTGACAGTGTGAAGTTTGTGAAGGTCTTTAACCTGGGAAGTAACATACTAAAAGCTATGCTCCCACCTCCATTATAGGTGAGATGGGAAGGATGAGCAACTAAATGAAGGAAGACCAGTTAGAAGGCCAATACGAAAGTCGGGTTAAGAGGTATAGGCTTAAAATAAGGTGGAGACAGTAGGGATATATAGGAAGACAAGTGTGGCGGAGATATCATTATGTGATGAACGCAACTCTGTGATGGTTAGAAGGAGAACAGAAGCCAGTTTTTAAGACTGACTGACTCCAATAATGATGCCATCATTAAGAGAGCCAACGTGGCCTTTCCTGTTGGCATTGTGCCTGCCACCTTTAACCGAGTCAAGAGTCTCTTAGAAAACATTTGAAACTCAGCTTCTAAATAAATTAAAATGTGAAAAATAAGTTATTTGTTTAAATAAAGGCCAAATCTAAAGTAATAAAAAATAGCTGAAATTCAATCAAGTAAATTGACGGTATGAGTAACTCCAGAAGTGCTTACTATGAAAATACTATAGTTACTACTCCTCCATTTCCATTTTTCCTTAAGTTGCTCCATTTTAGGAAATTTTAAGTAAATGTTTTTGAGGTATATAGCAAATATGGTCAATTTTTCACACACACATTTCTTTTCTTTTTTTCATTTAATGAAGACAGCCTAGTGAAGGCACTAAACCACTTTGAACATGTCTTGTAAATAATGAAGACAGAGTTTGAGCAGATGGTTTTTATTCCATAACCAAGAGGGACATCAATAAGCCACCAATGAGGTTGATGTTTGTGTTGTTGTTGTTTAAGTGTTTAAGGTGCTATCCCTGAGGGAGAACGTAAGATAAGGACACATGAGAAGTAATTTATTAGGAAGTTTCTCAAAGAAAACTGGTGGAAAAATGGAGAACTGGGATAGGAAACCAAAAAAAAAGGCAGAGCAAGGATATGATATCAATAAAAGTCTTGCAGTGAGCTCAGTCTGAAGGGGAATTCTGGAGACTGACCATGTAGTTGTGGTAGCATAAAACAACAAAGCTGGAATATTTATATTCCCACCTGGCTTAATTTTGGTTAAGGCTGCCCCTCATGAACCCTGAAAGCACATCCTTCTCTCCAACTGAGCAGGCAAAGTGGGTTCCAGCAGCCTTTGCGTAGCCCTACAGCAAATGAATACAGGGACTGGCTGCTGGGAATGAAAGTACACCTGGAGCCTGTGTACAAGGGAAAGGTAAAGGAATCCAAAGGGACCATGGCTGAGGACTTACAGTGTCTGCGATTAAACATTACTGAAACTTTCAACATTTGTATTTTGACTAAGAAATTGATTCAAATGGTTCAATGGGGTTTCTATATCCATAGGTCTAGCAAATTCACTGTTAAAAAAAAGTCCCCAATGATTTTCATTGTTACTAAATCCAATAAATATCTTTTGTTCACGTCTTACTCCTGTTCGTAGCTGTGCCATTGCCTCCCTATTGAGACACAGTCCTCTTCTCTCTCAGCTTCTCTAACACTGCACTCTTGTAGGTCCCTCCTACTCAGTCTCTTTTGCTGGCTGTTTATATTTTTCCATAAATCTTAAAACTCATTCCCGGGCCTTTCTTTTAAAAAAAATTATTTAACTTTTTTTTTATTTTTAAACAATCTCAAACCCTCAGAAAAGTTGCCAGTACGGTACAAAATTTTTTTTTTAATTTTTTTTATTTTATTATACTTTAAGTTCTAGGGTACATGTGCATAACATGCAGGTTTGTTACATATGTATACTTGTGCCATGTTGGTGTGCTGCACCCATCAACTCGTCAGCACCCATCAATTTATCATTTATATCATGTATAACTCCCCAATGCAATCCCTCCCCCGTCCCCCCTCCCCATGATAGGCCCCAGTGTGTGATGTTCCCCTTCCCGAGTCCAAGTGATCTCATTGTTCAGTTCCCACCTATGAGTGAGAACATGCGGTGTTTGGTTTTCTGTTCTTGTGATAGTTTGCTAAGAATGATGGTTTCCAGCTGCATCCATGTCCCTACAAAGGACGCAAACTCATCCTTTTTTATGGCTGCATAGTATTCCATGGTGTATATGTGGAACGTACCTCAAAATAGTAAGAGCTATTTATGACAAACCCACAGCTAATATCATACTGAATGGGCAAAAACTGGAAAAATTCCCTTTGAAAACTGGCACAAGACAGGGATGCCCTCTCTCACCACTCCTATTCAACATAGTGTTGGAAGTTCTGGCTAGGGCAATCAGGCAAGAGAAAGAAATCAAGGGTATTCAGTTAGGAAAAGAAGAAGTCAAATTGTCCCTGTTTGCAGAGGACATGATTGTATATTTAGAAAACCCCATTGTCTCAGCCCAAAATCTCCTGAAGCTGATAAGCAACTTCAGCAAAGTCTCAGGATACAAAATTAATGTGCAAAAATCACAAGCATTCTTATACACCAGTAACAGACAAGCACAGAGCCAAATCAGGAATGAACTTCCATTCACAATTGCTTCAAAGAGAATAAAATACCTAGGAATTCAACTTACAAGGGATGTAAAGGACCTCTTCAAGGAGAACTACAAACCACTGCTCAGTGAAATCAAAGAGGACACAAACAAATGGAAGAACATACCATGCTCATGGATAGGAAGAATCAATATCGTGAAAATGGCCATACTGCCCAAGGTTATTTATAGATTCAATGCCATCCCCATCAAGCTACCAATGAGTTTCTTCACAGAATTGGAAAAAACTGCTTTAAAGTTCATATGGAACCAAAAAAGAGCCCGCATTGCCAAGACAATACTAAGTCAAAAGGACAAAGCTGGAGGCATCACGCTACCTGACTTCAAACTATACTACAAGGCTAAGTAACCAAAACAGCATGGTACTGGTACCAAAACAGAGATATAGACCAATGGAACAGAACAGAGTCCTCAGAAATAATACCACACATCTACAGCCATCTGATCTTTGACAAACCTGAGAGAAACAAGAAATGGGGAAAGGATTCCCTATTTAATAAATGGTGCTGGGAAAATTAGCTAGCCATAAGTAGAAAGCTGAAACTGGATCCTTTCCTTACTCCGTATACGAAGATTAATTCAAGATGGATTAGAGACTTAAATGTTAGACCTAATACCATAAAAACCCTAGAAGAAAATCTAGGTAGTACCATTCAGGACATAGGCATGGGCAAGGACTTCATGTCTAAAACACCAAAAGCAACGGCAGCAAATGCCAAAATTGACAAATGGGATCTAATTAAACAAAAATTTTTTATCTGAAATATCTGAATGTAAATATCAACAAAATGCCCCCTCACCATTAACTAGGTTATTGTATATTTTCTCCAATGAAAACATTCTCCTACATTGAAAGAATACAATCATCAAAATTAGGAAATTATTACATAGATACAATAATCTCATCTAATTCCACATTTTCTTCCTTCAACTCATCTATTCCCACAGCTTTAAAGACCCTAACACTGTAGTCTCCTCATTTTGAATCTCCATTACAGATCTCTCCTCCAAGCTTAAGCCTCACTGCCAACTGCTTACTTGGTATCTTCGCTTGAATATTTTTAAAACCGTATCAATTTTAAAGCACCAAAATTAGAAGCTCTGCTGGTCTCCGCATCCTATATTTTGCAACCAGATGGTCAGGAGAGTGCCTGGGACTCAACCTGATTGTTTTCTAAATTCCTGTATCTAGTCCCACAGCATTCCATATGGGCAATACTTCCAAATATAGCATGGATCCGTTCACTTCTTTCCACCTGCACTGCTAAAACTGTGGTCCAACCTTAGTCTTTCATCTGGATGCCACAGTCATCTCCCAACTAGTCTTCCTGATGTTACTTCTGTCCTCTTCAAATTCAATCTCCAAGTAATAGCTAAAATGATTGTTTAAAATTGAATTCTGCCATTTTCCCATTAAAATACTTTATTGGCTTCCCATGGTATTGTAACTCCTGTCACTCTCCTGATTAAAACACTTTATTGTCTTTCCATGGCATTTAAAATTAAATATGACAATGTCCTGTAGCACATGGCCTCTGCGTGCCTTTCCAACGTCATCTCACATTTCCTCTGCTTGTTTTGCTTTGTCACACAGGATTCTGACATTTACCAGACATCTCTCTCTGCAATGGTCCTGGGACACCCTTAATACTAGCTCTCCACATAGGTGGTTCCTTCTCATCCTCTTAGGTCGCAGCGTAAATATCACCTCCTTGAAGAAGCCCTCCCTTATCCCTGTCTGTTTATTGCTTCTTACCATATCATTATTTCTGGAAATATTTCTTCTTTAGCACTTATCACAATCAGTATCTCTTTTGTTTGTTCATCCAACTGTTTAAGTGTTCCCTCCACTAGAAGGTAAGCTCCTTAAGGACAGGCATCATATGTGTTGTTCACCATTGCATCCCAGTACCAACAGTGTCTGATTCACATTCCGTGCTGATTTTAAGAGTAAATGAATGAATAAAACACCGGGCTACTACATCTTATTTCACTTTCACTCCTAACAACTTGACTATTTGAAGTCATTTAGGTATCATCACTTAATATAAAAGACCTGACCAGAGACCAGGCATGATGGCTCACACCTGTAATCCCAGCACTTTGGGAAACCAAGGCAGGTGGATCACTTGAGATCAGGAGTTCAAGACCAGCCTGGCCAACATGGTGAAACCCCCATCTCTACTAAAAATATTAGCCAGTCGTGGTGGCACATGCCTGTAATCCCAGGTACTCAGGAGGCTGAGGCAGGAGAATCGCTTGAACCTGGGAGGTGGAGGTTGTAGTGAGCTGGGATGGTACTGCTGCACTCCAGCCTGGGCAACAGAGTGAGATCCTGCCCCCCCCCCCAAAAAAAAAGAAAGAAAGAAAAGAAAAAAAGAAAAAGATCTGACCAAATCTCAATTATGACCAACAAGCAAATTTGCAATCCTGGGGGAAAAAGAACTGATGCTTTTTTTCCCATGTTGAATTGGTCAGTTAAACAGGTTTATATATGACAGATAACTTTTCAGAATGGGTACAAGACTTTCCAGCATCATACTGTCTCTATTTTAGATAGTTATGCAGATAGTTTCACTGATATGTTCAAACTGTTTTGTGTCAAGTCTTCTCCTCAACTGTCCTTATTAATGCCTGGTAGATTCAAGGGGACTAACCCCTGGCAATCATTTATTGAAACTAAGAAGTAGTACTTGACTTTTTAAAATTATTTTTCTCCTTATTTGACAAGTTTTATTTTAGAATCTTAAAAGAGGATCCAATTTAGTTGATGGGTTTTGGCCCAATTTCTACATTATTCAGTTAAGCTAACTGGATGTGTTAGATGTGTGAATACTTTAAGACGATGCAAGCTGACACTCTCACTTCTAGGAAATTTGTTCTTTATAGTATGCATAGTTTATTATCCTTTGTCAATGCTAATTGAGATTAACAAATTGACATTATAGATGCTATCATTTAGTAAGATGTGGCTTCCATCAAATACCATTTATTTTTTATTCTAATGATCAATGTAGTTAATAGGTATTCATTTTAGAAAATTTGGAAAAGGCAGAAAAAAGGAATTATCAACAAAATTCCTCCTAGAAATAACCCTGTTATTGCATTTTGCTATATGTTATTTCAGTCTTTTTATTTACACATATACATATTCATTCCTTCACTCACTTATTCGACAAACACTCATATAGTATCACTTGTCAAAAACAAGTCTAGGTGCTGCTGAACAAGACATATACATTCATGAGGCTTGCATTCTGGGGAAGAGATAAAACAAATAAATAAGATCATTCAGTGAGTGACAGAACACAAAACAAGTAATGTGACAGAGTGAAGGTCATAAATGGGGAGACAGTGAGGGCTGGCTACTTTAGAGAGGGTTAACAGAGAAAACCTTCCTAAGAAGAAAATTTTTGACCTGAGACCTAAAGTACGAGGAAGGGCCAGTCATGCGAGGATGTGCAGGAAGAACATTCCAGGCAAAGGGAACAGCAGATGCAAGGAAAGGTCTGGTTGTTTCTAGTAATTGCCACTAGGTTATTGTGGTTGGAGCTAGAGAATAAAAAGGCCAGGACTTCTCATATGAATTATGCATTTTAACCAGCTTTGTGTGAATTTTTTTGTTTATGGTATTTCTGACCTAGAGAGTTTAAATTTTAGTGTTGTCAAATCAATCTGTCTTTTTCCTTATTTTTCCCATTAGAAAATCTTTTAGCTAAATTTCATTCTGAAAAAAACATTCACCCATGTTTTCTTTGGGTACCTTTATTATGTCATTAATACAACCACAGTTTATTATAATGTATAGCAAATATTTACATGGGAATTTTCCCTAAGTAAATAACTCATGTCTAAGCACAACTTTATATATATATACTTTAAGTTCTAGGGTACATGTGCACAACGTGCAGGTTTGTTACATATATATACATGTGCCATGTTGGTGTGCTGCACCCATCAATTCATCAGCACCTATCAACTCGTCATTATAACTCCCAATGCCATCCCTACCGCCTCCCGCCTCCCCACAATAGGCCTTGGTGCGTGATGTTCCCCTTCCCATGTCCAAGTGATCTCATTGTTCAATTCCCACCTATGAGTGAGAACATGCGGTGTTTGGTTCTCTGTTCTTGCAATAGTTTGCTGAGAATGATGGTTTCCAGCTGCATCCATCATGCCCTATAAAGGACATGAACTCATCCTTTTTTATGGCTGCATAGTATTCCATGGTGTATATGGACCACATTTTCTTAATCCAGTCTGTCACTGATGGACATTTGGGTTGATTCCAAGTCTTTGCTATTGTGAATAGTGCCACAACAAACATACGTGTGCATGTGTCTTTATAGCAGCATGATTTATAATCCTTTGGGTATATACCCAGTAATGGGATGGCTGGGTCAAATGGTATTTCTAGTTCTAGATCCTTGAGGAATCGCCATACTGTTTTCCACAATGGTTGAACTAGTTTACAGTCCCACCAACAGTGTAAAAGTGTTCCTATTTCTCCACATCCTCTCCAGCACCTGTTGTTTCCTGACTTTTTAATGATTGCCATTCTAACTGGTGTGAGATGGTATCTCATTGTGGTTTTGATTTGCATTTCTCTGATGGCCAGTGATGATGAGCATTTTTTCATGTGTCTGTTGGCTGTATGAATGTCTTCTTTTGAGAAATATCTGTTCATATCCTTTGCCCACTTTTTGATGGAGTTGTTTGCTTTTTTCTTGTAAATTTGTTTGAGTTCTTTGTAGGTTCTGGATATTAGATCTTTGTCAGATGAGTAGATTGCAAAAATTTTCTCCCATTCTGTAGATTGCCTGTTCACTCTGATGGTGGTTTCTTTTGCTGAAGCACAACTTTTTGAATGATCCTTTCTTCTCTGCTTATTTTGATGGTGCCATTAACATATACTTATTTCTTATATTGAAGGCCCATGAAGAGAAGAGTGATAATAGCATAGTGATCTAAGCAGTTTTTTAGGATATTTATTCTGGCAAAAGTTTGAACCGTTTAAACAGAGACGGTCAGGAGCTTGAAAAGTGGAAGACCAATTGAAAAGCTACAGTAGTCATTCAGACAAAAGGTGATAAGGGCTTCAATTAGGACAATAATACTGAGAATGGAAGAGAAGTCACAGATTCAAAAAAAACTGAAGACAGCAAATAAATAGAGCTCATCAAATGACTGGAAAGTATGGCTGAGAAAAAAATAATTCTGAGCAGAACCCAAAATATAAAGCCTCTATATTTTGATTCATGTTACTTGTTCAGAATCAAATGCCTACTCTTACTCATTTATTCTGAACTCTAATAAAATATTGGAACAGGGAAGAATAAACTAATCTTTCTTCTTGGCATATTGGAAGCAAAAATCACAGAGCCCAGTTACAAACTGAGTCCCATGATGAATTTAAAGTCCCCAATCCCATCTATCCCCACTAACTCCTTCAAACCCTTGCTTATCTAGACTTCACCTCTGTAGGCTGAGTGATTCTTGTTTCAACTCCAGCTCTCCAAATCTTCACACTTGTTTCTTTTTCTTTCAGGATAAACAATGTGGCTTCCTTCTGGTCCTCACCTAGATTAGCCTCACCAACAGTAAGAATTTAGTTAATGATTAGGGTTGTGATAAGTTTTAAGATAGTTCAGTAATTCTTGGCTATAAGTCACTCATCATCTAACTTGATCCAAGTCTTTCTGAGTCTCCAAGCTAACACCCATAGTTCTCTGGTAAATATCTCTCTGTAGAAATTCTACCAACACAATAATGTAGATTAAACAGTTCTCCCCAGGTGTTGATCCTGGTGGTTTCCAAGGTGAAGGAGGCCATCCACCCTCTCTTCTTCTGCCAAATCAGTTTTTCTAGACAGTCAGAATTATAAAAGACTTGAACATAAACACAGAAATGGCATGCTGTCATGCACTGCTAACTGTGGCATTATAATGCATAGGGTTATGAAATTATTTATTGTGTTTACTGTAAAAATGTTGCTTAGACAAAAAAAGATGGTGTTTGCCAGTGGAGTGACTATTCCATGGGTGTGGGGTTTTCAGCTGATGAAAAAATTCTGGAAATAGATCGTGGGCGCTGATGGTTGCACAATAATGTGAAAGTACTTAATACTACTGAATTGTACATTTTAAAATAGCTAAAATGGTAAATGTTATATGCTATGTGTACTTTATCACAATTTTTAAATGAATATTGTTGATGCCATTATCTAGATTTCAAAATGATCTAACTATAAATATCCATGAGAAGAATGTCTCATATTACCATTATGAATTGCATAGTGAATCATATTTCCCTGGAATACTGGCATACAGGAAGGTTCAATTCAACTTTCATCCCTCCCCTGACAAGTACATGCCTTTTTTTTTTTTTTGAGACGGAGTCTCGTTCTGTCGCCCGGGCTGGAGGGCAGTGGTGCGAGCTTGGCTCACTGCAAGCTCCGCCTCCCGTATTCACGCCATTCTCCTGCCTCAGCCTCCTGAGTAGCTGGGACTATAGGCGCCCGCCACCACGCCCGGCTAATTTTTTGTATTTTTAGTAGAGAAGGGGTTTCATAGTGTCAGCCAGGATGGTCTTGATCTCCTGACCTCCTGATCCATCCACCTTGGCCTCCCAAAGTGCTGGAATTACAGGCGTGAGCCACCACGCCGGGCCCGTGCATGCCTTTTTAAATAAACTTTTATTTTAGGTTCGGGGGTACATGTGAAGGTTTTCTGCTCCTCTCCCTCCTCCCACCCTCCACACCTCCCAGTGTCTGTTGGTCTGTTGTTCCGCTTCTTGTGTTCATGAGTTTTCATCATTTTGCTCCCACTTTTATAAGTGAGAATTTGGTTTCGTTTTCCTCCGTTAGTTTGCTGATAATAATCTCCAGCCCCATCCATCTTCCTGCAAAAGTCATGATCCTGTTCTTTTTATGGTTGCCTAGTATTCCATGGTGTATATGTACCATATTTTCTATATCCAATCTGTCATTGATGGGCATTCAGGTTGATACCATGTCTTTGCTATTTTAAATAGTGCTGCAGTGAACATTCACATGCCTGTGTCTTTATGACAGAATGATTTCTACTCCTCTGGGTATACACCCAGTTATGAGATTGCTGGGTTTAATAGTAGTTCTGTTTTCAGCTGTTCAAGAGTTGCCATACTGCGATCCACACGGCTGAACAACTTTACACTCCCGTCAACAGTGTATAAGTGTTCTCTTTTCTCTGCAACGTCTTCAGCATCTGTTATTTTCTGACTTTTTACTAACAGCCATTATGACTGATGTGATATGGTATCTCATTATGGTTTTGATTTCCATTTCTCTTGTGATCAGTGATGTTGAGCTTTTTCTTATATGCATGTTGACTGCATGTATGCCTTCTTTTGAAAAGTGTCTGTTTATGTCCTTTGCCCACTTTTTAATGGGATTGTTTTTCTATTGTAAATTTAAGTTCCTTGTACATACTGGATATTAGACCTTTGTCAGATGCATAGTTTGCAAACATTTTCTCCCATTCTGCAGGTTGTCTCTTTACTCTGTTGATAGTTTCTTTTGCTGTGCAGAAGCTCTTTAGTTTTGTTAGGTACCTTTTATCAATGTTCGCTTTTGTTGCAATTGCTTTTGGTGTCTTTGTCATGAAATCTTTGCCAATTCCTATGTCCAGGATGGTACTGCCTAGGTTGTCTTCCAGGATTTGTACAGTTTTGCCTTTTTGATACTAAACTAATTCCAGACTCCATCACAGTTTCCTAACTTTTTCTTTTCTGTCTCATTTTTCATGTCTATTTTCAATTTATTTTATCTTACTACTACTATTTGTGGATTTTTGTAAGATCCTTAAATCCCTTTAATGACCTGACAGAATATAAATAACCTAATATCAAAATATGACCAGATACAGTGTTTGCTTATTTCATCTCTCATAATGTGGTCTCCTTTCCTGGTGTGAGCTTCAAAATGGTCCTTGCATTGAGATCTCCAAGAAATTCTATTAGACAAATTGTTATTTGATAATTAACTTACTCATAGTGAACATATTCTTTTTACTGACTTTGTTTGCACCTGGTATTTTCCTTTGTTAGTGGAGCACCAACCGTCAAACACCATATTATAAATGCAGTGATAATGATGAAATGTCCTTAACTCTGAGTAATACCACTACTAGGAAACTGAATCACACTTCCTGTCTGCCAGGTTTTTACTGCTTTCCATGCTTATAAGCAAAAAGGCTTAACAATGCCTTTTTGTCCTGAAAGTGCAAAAATTTGCCAACTTTTAGAAAAAGAAGTAATAGACAACTATAATGTGCATTCTTCTTTTTATGGCAAATTGGAAACATAAAAATAATTCCTCATAGCAGCAATGCAAGCTTTTGTCCTTGGAGGATGGGAGAGATTCCCCATAAAACAGAGGCTGGTTACAGTGGCAGATAATATTCTTAAATAAATATCTCCATGTTTGGTCTAAAACAAATATTGAATATATGGACACTTAGAATATGTCTTGGAGATTAGATGGGTCATCAAGACTGTAGTTCTGACTAATATGGTGACAATATTAATTACTTTATCCATTTGCCCAACAAATATTTGAGCTATATGTATTGAGTACTGTACTATGCCCCAAGGATAAAACAGTGGGAAAATATGTTGACTCTTTAGTCAAGGAGAGAGATAAATAAACATACAGTTATCATAAACATATCATATTGTGCTAGGAAGCACAATATAGGTGGTTACGGAAAGCTCCTAGAGAAAGTGACATCTACATTGAGATCCGAAGTCAATCTTAGGAGAGGTGGGACTGAACTGGAAACCAAGAGCTCTTTCCAAACAAAAGGATGAGCACATCCAAAACCCCAAAACCGAGGAGAGGAGAGAATGGTACATTTGAAGAGTAAGTAGCTCAGTATGGCTGGAACTTAGAAGGCAAAGGAGCGAACAGCTAGAAACAAAGCTGGAGGAGGAAAGCAAAGGACATTTGAAGGAATTTGAGGGTCATTAATATCTAGGGTTTATTCTGAGAAAACTGGGAACCACTGAGGTTTTAAGGCAAGAGAGGAACATGATCAGATTTACATTATAATAATAAACACCTAGCATCAGTGGATGGGATTGGAGGAGAGTAAAACATATGAACATTTGCAGAGAACAAACCATTGCAGCAGTATAGGGAAAAAATGATGGGCCGGGCGTGGTGGCTCACGCCTGTAATCCCAGCACTTTGGGAGGCCGAGGCAGGCAGATCACGAGGTCAGGAGATCGAGACCATCCTGGCAAACACAGTGAAACCTCGTCTCTACTAAAAATACAAAAAAAATTAACCGGGCGTGGTGGTGGGCATCTGTAGTCCCAGCTACTCACGAGACTGAGGCAGGAGAATGGCGTGAACCCTGGGGGCAGAGCTTGCAGTGAGCTGAGATAAGGCCACTGCACTCCAGCCTGGGTGACGGAGCGAGACTCCATCTCAAAAAAAAATTAAAAAAGAAATGATGAAGACCTAACTTACTGTTGCCTAAATGTTTTGATCATGCACTCATATCATTAAAATAATCTTGAACAATGTGCTCTTATTTTATGCAAATTTATATATATATATAAACTATAAATATGTATTATTGCATTAATAAAACTAATTAAGAAAAATAAATCAATAAATAAAATAAAATAGAGACAAAAATTCAGTATTTTATTCTTACATCCCAACAGATTGCCTTATACACATCCCCAAATGAACATGCCACACTCTGAAGACCACTGGCCTGAACAAAGAAAGTGAAAATAGAGGAATGTTAATAAACTGGAGAGACAGATAAGATATACAAGAATATTTGAATGATTGAAGATGGAGAAGAAGTGAAATAAACACCAGAAACACCTGGGTTTTCAAGGTTTGGGTAGCTGGTGCTATATATTGAGTTATGGTGCGCTGGAGAAAAAATTAGGTTTGGCTGGAAAAAAAAATAGAACACCTTTTTGCACATACTGAATTGAGATAGTGAAGCACAGCAAACACTAGTTTAAGCAGGTATGATGATTAATATTGAGTGTCAACTTGATTGGATTAAAGGATGCAAAGTATTGTTCCTGGGTGTGTTTGTGATGGTGTTGTCAAAGGAGATGAACTTTTGAGACAGTGGGCTGGGAAAGGCAGACCCACCCTTAATCTGGGTGGGCACCATCCCCTCGGCTGCCAGCGCAGCTAGAAAAAGCAGGCAGAAGAAGGTGGAATGAGCAGACGTGCCGAGTCTTCTGACCTTCATCTTTCTCCCATGCCGAATGCTTCCTGCCCTCGAATATCAGGCTCCATGTTCTTCGGCTTTTGGACTCTTGGACTTACACCAGTGGTTTGCCAGGGGCTCTTGGGCCCAAGACTGAAGACTGCACTGTCAGCTTCCCTAGTTTTGAGGTTTTGGGACTCGGACTGATCCACTACTGGCTTCCTTGCTCCTCAGCTTGCAGACGGCCTATCGTGGGACTTCACCTTGTGATCGTGTGGGTCAATTCCCCTTAATAAACTCCCTTTCATATATACATATATCCTATTAGTTCTGTCCCTCTGGAGAACATGACTAATACAGCAGGTATGGAGAAAGTTTATTGGGCACTGACATATGGAGATACAGAAAAGTCACCTCACCTTTCTGGCTAAACTCACGAGTCACAGAATTTTTTTAGTTATGATTAAAACTGGGAATTCTCTTCCTACCAATTACACAAGGATCTCATTTCTGTTTGTGGCTGCATAATTAGGGAACTCTATGAGATAGAAAACATTAGACTTTCCATCATGAAGGTATCAATTTCCCTTAAGAATCTTGGCCTTCCATAAGAATGATACAGTGGAATTTGGGGACTCTGGGGAAAGGATGGAAGAGGGGAAGGGATTAAAGACTACACATTGAGTACAGTGAACACTGCTCGGGTGATGGGTGCACTGAAATCTTAGAAATCACTACTAAAAAACTCATCATGTAACCACATACCACCTGTTACCCAAAAACCTATTGAAACTTTAAAAAATTAATTAAAAAAAAATCTTGGCCTTCAGTTCTGGTATTCTATTAATCCACTACATCAGGGTTTAGTAATGGGTACCATTAGTTAAAATACCTGAAATGTAATATGTTCCTTAAATGAAGATAGGCTTTCTGTGACCTCTAAACTCATGTACTTCAAGGCAACTCATTTAGAAGCTAGAACATCTATTCTAATATAAAATTTGGAAGCTCTAACAACATAAAAATATTTACTATTTACTGATTGAGTCTAATGTCATACAGACAGCTAATGCAGAAGTCATCTGAAAGCTCCCAATGTCAGTCACTGAGACTCACTGTGGACGCCAATTATTCCACGGAGAAGACAGAAAAAGTGTAAAGAAAGGACCAAAGCCATATATATACTTTCAACCTTACCTTTAAGATGTTTAACTGATCTCTTCCTAATTCTCTCTCAAATGAGAAAAGTAGTGACTAAAGATTAATGTCAGATGTGTTACCATGTTTTGTTTTTGTTTTTGTTTTTGTTTTTGTTTTTTGAGATAAAGTCTTGTTCTATCACCCAGGCTGGAGTGCAGTGGCACGATTTCAGCTCACCGCAACCTCTGCCTCCTGGTTTCAAGCGATTCTCATGCCTCAGCCTCCCAAGTAACTGGGATTACAGGCGGACACCACCACCCCAGCTAATTTTTGTATTTTTAGTAAAGACAGGGTTTCACCATGCTGGCCAGGCTGGTCTCGAACTCCTGACTTCAAGTAATCCGCCCGCCTCAGCTTCCCAAAGTGCTGGGATTACAGGCGTGAGCCACCATGCCCAGCTGTCTTAGCATGTTTTCATCTTATGTTAAAAAGGCATCAAGATTTATCATTGTTAGAAGACAAGTTGTAATTTCATTGGAGGATGTTGATTTTCTGGTACAGATACATTCTCCTTGAAGCTCACAATAGCCATATTCAGGCAGCTGTGGAAACACTACCTGAAAAGCAGAGAGCACTGCTGATCCTCACCATTACACCATGGCATCTCGCTGGCTCAGCCAGCAGTGCTGAGTGAGTGTTGCTCTCATACACGTTTTAAGGAAGGCGAGAATAAAAAATAATAATAACAAATACAAGAAAAATTTAAAAGTTCAAAGAGGCAGTGGTTTTCACTAAGTCACCTAGACCATGAGTACACGGAGTAAAAATAAACGTAGGTTTCCTACCACCCAGTCCAGAACTTTTGCACTATAGCACATATGCAACCACACTCACATATGCACACACACACAGAAATAACAAGAGCTCAGCTTTACAACTGCCAGGCAAGAAATGCACCACCTTACACTGAGGAAGCTGTGAAAGCAGAAAAATCAATCTACCGTTTTAATGAAAAATGTGAGAAACTGAGATGAGGTGTGGTGCAATCACTTTGGGCAGATCTGGCTGTTTTACTATTAATCATTTCTCTACTGTGCAGTCAGCACAACTAAGTCTATTCAGTGTATTGTTGGGGCCAGTGTAGAGATACTGTAACCAAGTCGGATGAGATTATCAAACCATCATTGTATCCTAAGGACCAAGAACTATGCGAAAAATTGCAGTTTTCAAGTAAAAAAGATTAACTCTAGGAAAAAAACAATCATTTTCCCCAGGACTGGAATATTGAAATTTCCTGACATGATAACTTACAGTCTAGCAATTACAAATCTTGGATTTAAGATAAAATCTTATGCCAAATCTGGGATCAGTCTTCAATCACTTTCTGTTTAAAGAAAGTAAATAAGATAATACCTTATAACCTCTCATTATAAGCTATTATCAAGTTAATACTTTATAATGAGAGTCTTAAATTTGCTTATAGATCTAATTATTTTTCTTTATCTTCACCTCCTGCTCCCAAACTAATTTAGAGACCTTAGTGCCTCACAGGCCATCACATTATCCTTCCTAATGTTTGATATTTACAGAATCATTCTGCTGACTACTGAGTTACCTAGAGCATAGGGAGTATTTTCTAACAAGCCCCTGAAATCCACCCACATGAGCCTATTGTATTAGTCAGGGTTCGGTTCTCTAGAGGGATAGAACTAATAGGATAGATATATACATATATAAAGGGGATTTTATTAAGTATTAACTCACATGATCAAAAGGTCCCACAATAGGCCATCTGCAAGCTGAGGAGAAAGGAGAGCCAGTCCGACTTCCAAAACTGAAGAACCTGGAATCCAACGTTTGGGGGGCAGAAAGCATCCAGCACAGGAGAAAGATGTAGTCTGGGAGGCTAGGCCAGTCTCATATTTTCACATGTTTCTGCTTGCTTTATATTCTAGCCTCGCTGGCAGCTGATTAGATGATGCCCACCCAGATTAAGGGTATGTCTGCCTTTCCCAGCCCACAGAGGGTGCTACCCCAATGTTAATGTCCTTTGGCAACACCCTCACAGACACAGACACACCCAGGATCAATACTTTGCATCCTTCAATCCAATCAAATTCACACTCAGTATTAATCATTACACTTATTGAATACCTAAAATACCCAGATCTTGAAGCAAAAGCCTAAGTATTGGAAGACAACAGTCAATAGAAGCAATAGTGCCATCAAAGACCCATCTCCACTCATCTCCTCTACTAGTCTCACAGCTCCACACTCTCTATATCCAAGAATCCTCCATGGGAACAGATGTCACTGGTGGTGCATCCAATGTTGGTGCTCCTTCTTGAACAAAGGTTGGTTGGCATTGGTTTATCAACTTCAAGAGCTGGTCCAAGGTAAAGATATCAAGTCTCAGCATCAACCCAGCAAGCATAGATAAGATCCCTTTTCTCAATACCATATTCCCTCCTAAGAGAGAGCCAACTAAAGCAGGGGCTTTCTTCATATTAATTCAACTATTTACTATTGCTTAGTGAAGGCAAAATCCAGAACGCAAAAACAAAAAGATGCATTTGCTGAAGAGTATAATATTTTCTCTACTTTCTTTCCCTAAACCTTAATCTCATTCCAGTCCTAAACATCTTTAGCTTTTTATGACCTCTTTCCCTTATACCCTGTCCCAAGGCTCAGATAATTATAACAATATTCTTTCAAAAATCTCTTTGTGTAATACAGATTTGCTACCCCGATACTGCAGCAGCATGGCTTTGGTGGTCTCTGCACATGTGCACGTTGTGTTACCCCAGCCTGAGCTCAGTCTCCCTGTCCCTCTGTGAATGCCATGCTCTCTCCACCCCCTAAAAAGGCAGCTGTTTGCTTTTGTGTATAAGGTATTAACCTTACAATACCTTATCTCATTTGTTACTTACCTTCTCAACTGCAGCAGCAAAACCACATCATGATTCACTCAGGGTCTACATGACCTCCCATTTGGCAATACTGTTCCAGGGTAAAAACCTCACTGACAACAATTTGGGTCCTCTAAATGCCCATCCCTAACATACTGGCCACAAAATCTGAGACTTCACTTGTTCTAGGTTCTTCTGGTTTGGATGTCCAACCTGGTCTCACTGTGAAATTCACCGACCAGTCTATCCTCAGGACCAATAGCGGCCTCAGACAAACTGTTAAATATTTGTGACCTCAAAAACTCCTACAATACGATATGAATGTGCTTCCCTGTCAGATTCTTCTAAGCGTGGCAAGCAGAATTCAAATCTGTATGCATGCAGTTTGAGGCTATTTTATCCCAATCCTATTGTTTGAGGTACAGAAGAATCTCTTTGGGATAAAGGGCCCAAATAATCTCTAGAAAGATCATTCTTGAGAAAACTATACTTCCCTCCATAGATTTATCCTGTTTCTACATTTCAACATATCTTTTTACCATATTTAGTAAATAGTAAATATAAAGTTTTGACTTCATATTTAGAGCAAGTAGGGGGGGCTCCAAAAGAAAATTAAATCTTCTAATTCTTCCTATTGGCTCCCTCCAGGAAAACAATTACATCTGCATAGACCAAATGCTGAGTTTCTACACAAGATGGTCATCAATTTTATACAGATTAATAAAAGCATATTCATTCAAATCCCGTTAATTTGAGATTTCTCATGAAGTCAGATGATTTCCCCATATTATGTGAGAAAAAAATGCCATCTCAAGCATATTAAGACAAAATGACAGGGGGACAATATATGATATCAATCTTCAATCTCTTCTAAGTACATTTTTAAAGCACTCCTAGAAGTATCAGTATACACATACCACAACATTCTTCATTCATTGTTGACTCCAATGATTGTTGAATGTCTTGTTTTTGCCAAATAGCTGCCCTCAAAGAATTCACCATCTAGTAGCCACAAATTACAAATTTCCTTAGTTATAAATCATCCTAGTTATTGGATTTTTAATTATATAATATTGCACATGGACAAAAGAAAGCCTTATGTACATACATTATAAAGTATAACAATGAAATAAATATCCCATGACACTACCACCTAGCCTAAGAACTAGAATATTCCCAACATCCTTGTATTCACCTACATGCTCCTTTCTTATCCCCTCATCTGCCTCTTTCCCCATCCCCACCAGAACTAACCACTACCCTGAAATGTTGTGTTTATCTTTCCTTTGATTTTCTTATAGTGTTATTTCATATGTATGTATTCTTAAGCACTAAATCAAGCTTTGTTTTTTCAAACTTTTTTAAAAAATGACATTGTACTGTATGAAAAGCAGATTTTGTTATCTGCTTTCTTCATTCAGTATTAAGTTTTAAGATTTATTCATGCTGAGGGGCAGAGCAAGATGGCCGAATAGGAACAGCTCCAGTCTCCAACTACCAGCACAAGCAACACAGAAGACCGGTGATTTCTGCATTTTCAACTGAGGTACTGGGGTCATCTCACTAGGGAGTGCCGGACAATCGGTGCTGGTCAGCTGCTGCAGCCCGACCAGCGAGAGCTGAAGCAGGGCTAGGCATCGCCTCTCCTGGGAAGGGCAAGGGGGAAGGGAATCCCTTTTCCTAGCCAGGGGAACTGAGACACACAACACCTGGAAAATCGGGTAATTCCCACCCCATTACTGCGCTTTAAGCAAACGGGCACACCAGGAGATTATATCCCACACCTGGCCAGGAGGGTCCCACGTCCATGGAGCCTCCCTCATTGCTAACACAGCAGTCTGCGATCTAACCACAAGGCAGCAGCGAGGCTGGGGGAGGGGCGCCCACCATTGCTGAGGCTTAAGTAGGTAAACAAAGCCGCTGAGAAGCTCGAACTGGGTGGAGCTCA
>NW_012116411.1:3727903-3741710 GCF_000951035.1 Colobus angolensis palliatus
CACAAGTATACATATGTAACAAACCTGCACGTTATGCACATGTACCCTAGAACTTAAAGTATAATAAATAAATAAATAAATAAAAAGATTTATTCATGCTATAGCTGTATAGCTGTGATTTGTTCATCCTCACTACTGTATATTATTCCATTTTACTTACCTATTCTCATGATAATGGACATTTGGGCTGTTACCAGTATTTTTCTATTACAAATAACACTGCTAGAAACATTTTTGCACATGTGTGGTGTTCATAAACAAGAGTTTCTCTAGAATATACCTAGAAAGAGAAATGCTGGGACCTGGAGCATATTCAAGTTTACAAGTACTAAAATAATTTCCAAAATGGTTGTATCAATTTATAGTTCCCTCAGCAAGGTATAGTTTTCCATTGGTCTATCCTCACTTCAACAGTTAATATTGGTAGATTTGTCTTTAAAATTTTGTGAATTTAGTGAATGGGAATGTTATATCATTGCAACTTTAATTTACATTTCAATGACTATCAATAAAATTGAGCATATTATCATACGTTTACCAACCATTTGGATTTATTTTGTGAAATGCTTGTCCAAGTCTCAGAAATTTTTATATCAGATTGCCTCTTTTACTGATTTTACTGATTCGTTGGTGTAATGTATATATTAAAGATACTGGTCCTTTGCCAGTTACATGTGCTGCAAATTACTTTTCTTAGTTTATGACTTGTCTTTTCATCCTGCTTATGGTGTTTTGTAGTGAATAAAAATACCTTATTTTAATTTAATTGAATTTATCAGTCTCTTCTTTTATGATTTTTTTTATGTCTTAAGAAATCATGTCCACCTCTGAGACCATACAGGTAAAAAATCACTATTCTTATAAATTAATTACTTGTCCTTACAAAAGTATAACTATCTTTCTTTTGAACTATTCTGTAATTTCAGCCAGTATTTATTTGCCAAAATGTATTCCTAGGACACCTGCATCAGAATTTCTAAATATTTTTAAAATGCTAATTCCCAGGTTCCATTTTTTTTTCAGCAGATATTTAAGCAGCTTTTAAATGCCAGGTTCTAAACCTGAGAACACCAAAGTAAACAAAATAGACAAAGCACCTCAAGACTATGTGACTTACATGTACGGACAGAAAGAAACAACAAATAAATAAATTCAGTCTGGACATGGTAGCTCATGCCTGTAATACCAACACTTTGGGAAGCCGAGACAGGCAGATCACTGGAGGCCAGGAGTTCAAGACCAGCCTGGTCAACATGGTGAAACCCATTCTCTACTAAAAATACAAACATCAGTGAAGCATGGTGGCACATGCCTGTAGTCACAGCTACTCGGGAGGCTGAGGCAGGAAAATTGCTTGAACTGGGAAGTGGAGGTTGCAGTGAGCCGAGATTGCACCACGGCACTCCAGCCTGGGCTGTAGAGAGAGACTCTGCCAAAAAAATAAAATAAAATAAAATAAAACAAAATTTCATTGTATGCCATCTTCCCATTTGTCTCCCTCCTTTTATTTCTGTACTCTGGGACTCCCAGTTTTTCTGACTCAGGTCTTTTACACTGACTGTAACACTATGGCAAGGATGTCTTCACAGACATTGCCAGAAAATTGCAACTATGACATATGTTTTAGCCTTTAGGATTTCATTTTAGGGAGAGCTGTTAGCATAGGGCAATGAGCAAGGTGCTAGTAAACTCTTGTAAATTCTCACCTCTTCTCACATATAGAGCAAGTAACCTCAATAAATATTTCTGTCAACTTAGCAGAAGCCTGTCATCTTGTTGATGCTTAAATATCTGATCAGATTAATATATACACTAAGTATTAATGCAGCTACTCCAAAATCTAAGACCCTTGCTTTCTTCAAGAAATAAACATTTTTTCTTATTTGACAAAATCAGTACTGATTTAAAGGCAAATTTAGACCTTACAGTTTGAACTTAAAATAGAAATATTGAAAATTGATAATTATGGAAACTGCACTTTAGGAAAATTCAAAGACTGAACCAAGACAGAAAAAAGATCCCATATTTAATATGCTTACTGTGCAGATTATTCATTTGCAATTTAGCTCCAAAATCCCTTTATGTTCTCACTTATGTCTCAAGGGATGACGGCCTGGGAACTACATTTCCCAGAATCCTTACAGCAGAGTTCTGGTTAGAGAATGCCAATGAGAAACTTTTAATCTTGTGCATGATTAGAAGGTAAGAGAGAAGGAACTGCCATGTCATTGTTCCCCCAGCAGCAGTGGGGGAACATATACATATGTTCCTGTATATGCAGGATTTGAAAGGACCTCTACATGAACCTCCTAACTTGGTGCTACAGGAACTCTGTGAGGTTCCTGCAACTTTCTGATTTCCTGAAAGTGAACCTGAGAGCTAGCAATGGCCATCCTTGAACTTGTATACCCCTATCTTTTTCAATGGTTTAGACAGCACCCAATTACCTGTATTAAATTCCTTTTTGCTTGAAATACCTACAGTGGTTTCTGTTTTCTAGGCTAAACCTTGGATAATACACCATACCATTCCATTTCGTTTTCTTTCTTTCTTGATTTCTAAATTCCCAAATCAGAATTAATTTGACTGATAAGCTTCAAAACACGGATGACTCCTTCCCCCATTCCCAAACTGGAGACCTGAAACCTCAGAAAATCTAACCTTTAAGTGAAACGATGAAATAGATCCTTTAAAATACAGAAGAAGAAAAAAACATAAGAATTTATATTTTATTTCATTCTTACTGTGACCATGAAATTTTCATGATTCATAAATTTCTATGTACACGTACTGAGCAAGATGACCTTTTTTAAGAATTATATATTTTAACAGATAATTTGGAGAATTAAATTCATTAAACTTTACAGGTATATTTCTACTAAAGGCCAATTTACCGAACATCAGAAATATGTCTTCCAATTTAGCATCTGTATTAGTTTTGAGAGGCTGTCATAATAAAGTACCACAAACAACAAACTGAGTGACTTTAAACAACAAACAGTTATTGTCCCAGTTCTGGAGGTTAGATGAGGAAGTCTAAGGTCAACATGTCAGCACAGTTCTCTGAAGGCACTAGGGAAAGATCTATTCCAAGAGTTTGCTGGCAATCTTTCGTGTTCCTTAGCTTACAGATGCATCAGCTTGATTTTCCTTGTATGTGTGTATGTCTCTGTGTCCAAATTTCTCCTTTTTATAAGGACATTAGTCATATTTCATCAGGATCCATCCTAAAGACTTTATTTTAACTTAACTAATTAAATCTGCAATGACCCTATCTCCAAATTATTCACATTCTCAAGTCCTGAAAGTTAGGGTTCCAACATATCTTGGTGGGGAGACACAATTCAACACATAACAACATCCTTCAAAACTGTCTCTCAGCAGGGTCAAAGCAAAACAGAGAAAACACTGATAGACTGCAAGCCATATTCTCAAGCTGGTAAAATCCTAACAATAAAATATAAGTATATTTTAATCATTTTTCCTCTCGCATATCACCGAAGTGAAAAAAAAAAAAAACGGTAACTCTAGATTTTCCATGAAGATGAGCAGCTTGGGACAGATAACGAGCACTAAGCAAGTTATACAGAAGACCTGGATTCAACCACGCGCTTGAATTTGCTAGTGATGTAAATTTGCACAAGAACCTACGCTCTAAACTTCCATTTCTCCATCAGTAAAATAGAGAAAATAACTTCCATACCAGCAGCAGTTCCACAATTTTGAAACAGGAGAGTTCCCTTGCACCCCATCATAGCATGTCCAACAGGGGTGTGGTTCGTCTGTTCGGCCACAGTGTGCACTCAAACCCCTCACGGGAGCAAAAGAAAATGTCTTTTCCAGTCGCCACCTCTACCCACCTCAAGTCTCGTGTCACAGAGAGGTGTGATTCAGAATACATCCTTCCAGATCTTATTAAAGCATGTAAATATAAAATGCTTTTCTTTTTGTTTATCTAAATTTCGCAGTGTGCATAAATGAACACATAGTGCTCACCTTTAAAAGAAAAAAATAGAAGCTTTGAAAAAAAAATGGAAATTTTATTTCTAGCTATCTTAGGTGTATCTCTGGAACTGCATGGGCAAAGGAAGACAGAGATACCCTTAGTGGGGAGAAAGGCAACATTTGTTTGCATATTGCAATAGAAATATTCACTGTGTTTATTAGCAGACTCATTACTATTCAACTGGACAAGAACTAACTGACTCAGTTTTTGGCACACAATAGCTGCTCAATAAATATTATTAATTAATTAGACAATAAAGTAGTTTCCAGGAAACATCATTTGGGACTGGAGATTCTTGATTAGGAAGCTGTGAGGGCACAGGTGGTGTTGTCATTGCTTCTTCCAACTAACAGTTGGGAGTTTCAAAGAGAAGGGAGGCTATGGGAGGTGAAAGGCTGGCTATGCAGATGGTGTCAAAGAATGTAATTTATATTTCTGGACCACAATCTGAAACAGCAAAATGATAAGCTTTTGGCTAAAAATGCAATGCATGTTAGTAATTCATAGAAGCATATGTTTGTCCAAAAATGAGCTAACCTGGTTAAAAGGTCCTGAGAATGGAGCAGGGGATCTGGACACAAGTTGAAGTTTTGCCTCAATTAAGCTTAATTAAGCCAAATCATTGCACTAATTTTATACTAGCCACTTTTTAAATGACAAGACAATGTCTCAGAGCTCTTCTAATCTTAATATTCAATGTGTCTCTAAAGAGGGAGGGAGAAAATAAGAAACTGAAGTGTGTATCCACTTATTATGGAGACCCAGTAGAAATGACCTGGTACACAGTGGTGTCCACAAAACAACAAGCTTAAAAAGATTCAGAAATAATAGTCATGGCCTTAGATGATTATACACCATTATGTAGAGTATAAGTAGAGAACAAAGGAATCTCGATATTGTGGGGAAAAAAAAAATGCAACATCATTGTAGTCCTCAGACTTGATAGACAGCTGCATGGAAATGGAATATTGTGACTTATGTGAAGGAAGGAGAGGAATAATTTTATTGGGTGTTGATAAGATATACACCTACTCAAAGATTCTTAAATGTGAGGGTGATACCTGGAAGAATACATGGGTACGGATAAAGAAAAGATCAACTGTAATAATGTATTTATTCATTCATGCATTCAATATGGATGATATTCAAAATATTTATGAATGGGTATAATATAGCAAATCAGAATATAAGCTCCAAAAGAGATACCAGCTTTAAACTAATGGCATAATGGTGTGGGGCACCTGGTGCACATGTGCAAACTATCATGTCTGCATTCAGCAGTTGAGCACGTAACAGCAGTTGAGCGTGTAACAGCAGTGTGTGTGTGTGTGTGTGTGTGTGTGTAAAACTACACGGAACACACTTTTCACCACATATATCCCCACCTTACATAACATGGTACGTCAAAATTATTGCTAATAAAATTTTAAGATTACATATTTTCTCATGGAGAAAACATTTTGAAACCCTCATTTAATTTAAAAACTCATTTTACTATAAATGTTTGACTTAATTCTGTTTCACTGGTTTAAAAAAACCCACAAATTCATTTCTACCATGTTTTATTTATTTTTGGAATATTGGAGTAAAACATCCAATATATGTATGTATTTCTCCATGCCTTTCTGAACTTTGAAAGAGCCAGTCCCTCAAGATTAATCCTAAGTGACTAACTGGGCCTAAATTCAAGTTAGACCCAAACAGCCATTTGCTTACTAGAGGTCACACACGTACTCTGAGTTCCAAAAGAACCTGCACATCTTAACTTTGGAACTTTCATAGCTACCTGGGTTTATGCTACCTGAGCTAACCAATAGGTCGTGACCTACACTGGCCAATCATAACCCAGCAAGCATCGACCACAGTTCAGCAAACACCAACTAATCAGAGTAAACAAATCTGAACACTTCATTTACATTAAGTGAACCTGAACAGAAACTTTCTGAATAAAAGACAAACCCTCCCTTTATTCTCTGGAATCCAGTTTTATTTTTCAACAAAGTCTGCTGGTTTTCACCAAAGGCTTCTATTGCCCTCATTTGCAAACTCTTCACTGAAATAAAGTATCTTTCCTCTAATTTATTTTCAAACAACTTTTGTTCATACCTTACATACCTGACATGTATTTCCCTTGCCTTTACACATAAACTCTAATTTAAATAGGCATTACATTGGTAAGGTCTCAAAAGTTTCCTTATAGATTTGAAATCAGTGTCCCACTGTTCTTCAGCATTTATCCTTTCTAAGGAGAATTCTGAGTCAGGAGGATTTTTAATCCTTTGCAGGTAAACATCATATGCAATGAGATTGTTTCCCTTTCATCTGAGTAAATTTTAGCAGTAACTGTCCAGGTGTGATTTCCTTTTTAATTTTTAATTCTCTTTTTCATTTTTTATAAACTCCTTTCAGGAAACATTTCTGCTTTTGTCTCTGACTTCTGTTTCCTTTTCTCTATCTGTTCTTTCCTTATACTATTCTTTCCTTTTTCAAAAGACCTATACCTCTTACCAACAAATAGTTTTCTAAAATATGTGCATGTTTTATAACTTTTTTATGTTTAAATATATTTATAAATATATACTATAATAAATAAAATATAAATATTTTAATAAATATACACATGATAAAATATAAATATTTTTATAAATATATGCTCTCTCCATATATATATTATATATATATGCACATAATTTTTAGCCTCAGCCTCTGAGTCAGGCTATTTCCTTTTCCTGGTTCTGATGCAATTTTTCTGTTGGCCTCATGTTGTTGTGGCAGATGTTGCTGTGATTGTTGCTGTTGCTGTTGTTGTTTTCATCATAAATGAGAAGCAGTCTGCCTAGATATCATGCTTTTCAACAAACAGGTTTTTTTTATTTCCTTGACTTTGTTCTACGTACATTTAGACAATGATGAAATCCCCTTTCTGGGATCTAAAAATGAAGGGCAGGTTGATGTACCCAATCGTGGCTGGTAAGTGGCAGATTTAGGATAGGAAAACAGCTCTTTTGACTCCATAGTTTTTCTTGATGCTACACTATAAGAAGAATCTAATGTACCCAGGTATGGCATTGTGATAAAGCAGTGATGCTAATTTTACAAATGTATGAGTGCATATGTAAATATATATAATATATAATGGCCGTCTGTCCTATAAATACTCTTCTATAACAGAAGAGGATTCAAAATAACACTAAAACCAAGAAGAAAAAGTAACACTAAAGCCAAAGACGATATTGTAAAATATTGTTACCAACATGATGTGAGCAGAGGCTCAGTATAGCTTATGCAAAGAGTAATCCAAAGAGTACTATTCATTGAAGTAAATCAAAGGACTTCTTTCAAATTCATAATATATACTAGATAATCCTCCTCCCTTTGGTTTTCACATTTGCCCTAAAAGAGACTGGAGAGTTATGTAATTGCAAAATGACATGCAGCACGAAAAGTGATTTTTTTTTCATTTTATGCCATCCACTGATTAAGTGATCCAGTTTGCAACAATGTCAGCAATATTTAAGAAAAGTCAGAGATTAAATACTGTATAAAAACATACAGAGGAGGTAAATGAATAAATTGTTTTTTAAGACTTACAGAAACTTGATAATGGAGTTTCATATTTAAATTAAAAACTAATTCACCTTTAAATAATGTCGATATTAGCAATATATAAAACTTGCCCTGCAGTGCATTTCTGGTATGCCTTCTATGGTCTTTAAGTGGCAAGTCCTTTATGTTACGCATATTTATAATCTTGATTCTTTGGGGGATCATGGTCATACAGGATCACCTTGAACTCAATTTTGTAGAAAAGTCTGGAAACCACTCCTACAATAACATTAACCTGTTCACTAGCCTTGCTGAGTATTTAATAAGCACCAAATTGTTAAGAAGCCAAATTAACATGACCTTACAGTCTCTTTAAAAGTTTAAACGCAAGTTTCCACCACTTAATTGTAAAAATATAACTAAATTTTTGTATCTGATTCAGTCACCTAATAACCCATCAAAAATTTGCTTCTCAATTCTAAGCAAATTATTTAGCTTATGCTTTGCTAGTTTGAATAAAAACAAAGTAATTCAAACAAATTTCCTTCCACTCCCTCAAGATTATATAGTCAAAAATCACTTGGATTCAGATCCACTGACTTTTGAATTACATATTGTTTATTTTTTTCTTAATATAAAATAGTTTATATTAATTTAAAACTTTTTCAAATAAAAAAATGAAGAGCATCAGCAGTACTTCCATCATTAAAAATAATTGTGGTAGGGACTTGCTGGCAAGATGGCCAAATAGGAACAGCTCTGGTCTGCAGCTCCCAAGCGAGACTGATGCAGAAGGTGGGTGATTTCTGCATTTCCAACTGAGGTACCCGGTTCATCTCATTGGGACTGGTTGGACAATGGGTGCAGCCCATGGAGGATGAGCCAAAGTAGGGTGGGGCGTCATCTTACCTGGGAAGTGCAAGGGTTTGGGGGATTTTCCTTTCCTAGCCAAGGGAAGCCGTGAGAGATTGTATCAGGAGGAACAGTGCACGCCAGCCCAGATACTGCGCTTTTCCCATGGTCTTCACAACCAACAGACCAGGAGATTCCCTCCAGTGCTTGGCTCAGTGGGTCCCACCCCCACGGAGCGCAGCAAGCTAAGATCCACTGGCTTGAAATTCTTGCTGCAAGTGCAGCAGTCTGGGGTCAACCTGGGATGCTCAAACTTGGTAAGGGGAGGAGCATCTGCCATTGCTGAGGCTTGAGTAGGCATTTTTACCCTCACAGTGTAAACAAAGCCGCCAGGAAGTTGGGACTGGACGGAGCCCACCTCAGCTCAGCAAGGCCGCTGGGCCAGACTGTATCTCTAGATTTCCTCCTCTGTGGGCAGGGCATCTCTGAAAAAAAGTCAGGGACTTAGAGATAAAACCCCCATCTCCCTGGAACAGAGCACCTGGGGGAAGGGGCGGCTGTGGGTGCAGCTTCAGCAGACTTAAACATCCCTGCCTGGCAGCTCTTAAGAGAGCAGCGAATCTGCCAGCATAGATGGAGCTCTGATAAGGGACAGGCTGGGCTGCCTCTTAAAGTGGTTCCCTGACCCCTGTGTATCTTTTTTTTTTTTTTTTTTTTTTTTGAGATGGAGTCTCGCTCTGTCGCCCGGGCTGGAGTGCAGTGGCCGGATCTCAGCTCACTGCAAGCTCCGCCTCCCGGGTTTATGCCATTCTCCTGCCTCAGCCTCCCGAGTAGCTGGGACTACAGGCGCCCGCCACCTCGCCCGGCTAGTTTTTTGTATTTTTTAGTAGAGACGGGGTTTCACCGTGTTGGCCAGGATGGTCTCGATCTCCTGACCTTGTGATCCGCCCGTCTCAGCCTCCCAAAGTGCTGGGATTACAGGCTTGAGCCACCGCGCCCGGCCCCCCTGTGTATCTTAACTGGGAGACATGTGATCCGCCCGTCTCAGCCTCCCAAAGTGCTGGGATTACAGGCTTGAGCCACCGCGCCCGGCCCCCCTGTGTATCTTAACTGGGAGAAACCTCCCAGTACTGGCTGACAGACACTTCATACAGGAGAACTCTAACGGGCATCTGGTAGATTCCCCTCTGGGATGAAGCTTCCAGAGGAAGGAACAGGCAGCAATCTTTGCTGTTCTGCAGCCTCTACTGGTGATACCCAGGCAAACAGGTTCTAGAGTAGACCTCCATCAAACTCCAGCAGACCTGCAGAAGAAGGACCTGACTGTTAGAAGGAAAACTACCAAACAGAAAGGAATAGGAGCAACATCAACAAAAAGGATGTCTACTCAGAGATCCGTAGGTCACCAACATCAAAGACCAAAGGTAGATAAATCCACAAAGATGGGGAGAAACCGGAAAAAAAAAAAAGCCTGAAAACTCCAAAAACCAGAATGCTTCTTCTCCTCCAAAGGATCACAGCTCCTTACCAGCAAGGGAACAAGACTGGACAGAGAATGAGTTTGACAAATTGACAGAAGTAGGCTTCAGAAGATGGGTATCAATAGCGAAATCGATCAAGTGGAAGAAAGGATATCAGAGCTGGAAAGTCAACTCAATGAAATAAAACAAGAAGGCAAGAATAGAGAAAAAAAGAGTGAAAAGAAATGAACAAAGCATCCAAGAAATATGGGACTATGTGAGAAGATCAAATGTACATTTGAATGGTGTACCTGAAAGTGACAGGGAGAATGGAACCAAGTTGGAAAACACTCTTCAGGTAACACTCTTCCAGGAGAACTTCCCCAACCTAGCAAGGCAGGCCAACATTCAAATTCAGGAAACATAGAGAACACTACAAAGATACTCCTCGAGAAGGGCAACTCCAAGACACATAATTATCAGATTCACCAAGGTTGAAATAAAGGAAAAAATGTTAAGGGCAGCCAGAGAGAAAGGCCAGGTTACCCACAAAAGGAAACTCATCAGATTAACAGCGGATCCCTCGGCAGAAACCCTACAAGCCAGAAGAGAGTGGGGGCCCATATTCAACATTCTTAAAGAGAAGAATTTTTAATCCAGAATTTCACATCCAGCCAAACTAAGCTTTATAAGTGAAGGAGAAATAAAATCCTTTACTGAAAAGCAAATGCTGAGAGATTTTGTCACCACCAGGCCTGCCTTACAAGAGATCCTGAAGGAAGCACTAAACATGGAAAGGAATGACCAGTACTAGCCACTGCAAAAACATACCAAATTGTAAAGCTCATCAAAACTATGACCCCCGCATCAACTAACAGGCAAAATAACCAGCTAGCATGATAATGACAGGATCAGATTCACACATAACAACATTAACCTTAAATGTAAATGGGTTAAATGCTTCAATTAAAAGACACAGACTGGCAAATTGGATAAACAGTCAAGACTCATTGGTGTGCTGTATTCAGGAGACCCATCTCGCATGGAAAGACACACATAGGCTCAAAATGAAGGGATGGAGGAATATTTGCCAAAAAAATGGAAAGCAAAAAAAAGCAGGAGTTGCAATCCTGGTGTCTGATAAGACAGACTTTAAACCAACAAAGATCAAGAGAGACAAAGAAGGGCATTACATAATGGTAAAAGGATCAATGTGACAAAAAGAGCTAACTATCCTAAATATATATGCACCCAATACATGAGCACCCAGATTCATAAAGCAAATTCTTAGAGAACTACAAAGAGACTTAGACTCCCACACAATAATAGTGGAGACTTTGACAACCCACTGTCAACACTAGACAGATCAACGAGACAAAAAATTAACAAGGATATTAAGGACTTGAACTCAGCTCTGGACCAAGACCTAACAGACATCTACAGAACTCTCTACCCCAAATCAACAGAATATACATTCTTCTTGGCACCATGTCACACTTATTCCAAAATTGACCCATAATTGGAAGTAAAACACTCCTCAGAAAATGCAAAAGAACAGAAATCATAATCAATAGTCTCTCAGACCACAGTGCTATCAAATTAGAACTCAGGATTAAGAAACTCCCTCAAAACCACACAACTACATGGAAACTAACCTGCTCCTGGATGACCACTGGGTAAATAACAAAATGAAAGCAGAAATAAAGATGTTCTTTGAAACCAATGAGAACAAAGACACAACATACCAGAATCTCTGGGACACATTTAAAGCAGTGTGTAGAGGGAAATTTATAACACTAAATGCCCACAAGAGAAGCAGGAAAGATCTAAAATCAACACCCTAACATCACAATTAAAATAACTACAGAAGCAAGAGCAAACAAATTGAAGAGCTAGCAGAAGACAGGAAGTAACTAAGATCAGAGCAGAACTGAAGGAGATAGAGACATGAAAAGCCCTTCAAAAAATCAATGAATTCAAGAACTGGTATTTTGAAAAGATCAACAAAATAGATAAACTGCTAGCAAGACTAATAAAGAAGAAAATAAACAGATGCAATAAAAAATGACAAAGTGGATAGCACCACCGATTTCATCACAAACTACCATCAGAGAATACTATAAAAATCTCTATGCAAATAAACTAGAAAATCTAGAAGAAACAGAAAAATTCCTAGACACATACACCTTACCTAGAATAAACCAGGAAGAAGTTGAATCCCTGAAAAGACCAATGACAAAGTCTGAAATTGAGGCAGTAATTAATAGCCTACCAACCAAAAAAAGTCCAGGATCAGATGGATTCACAGCAGAATTCTATCAGCCGTACAAAGAGGAGCTGGTACCATTCCTTCTGAAACTATTCCAAATAATAGAAAAAGAGGGCCTTGGCCGGGCGCTGTGGTTCACGCCTGTAATCCTAGCACTTTGGGAGGCCGAGGCAGGTGGATCACGAGGTCAGGAGACTGACACCATCCTGGCTAACACAGTGAAACCCCGTCTTTACTAAAAATACAAAAAATTAGCCAGGCGTGGTGGTGGGTGCCTATAGTCCCAACTACTCGGGACGCTGAGGCAGGAGAATCGTGTGAACCCAGGAGGCGGAGCTTGCAGTGAGCTGAGATGGCACCACTGCACTCCAGCCTGGGTGACAGAGTGAGTCTCCATCACAAAAAAAAAGAAGAAGAAGAAGAAGAAGAGAAAAGAAAAAGAGAAAGAGAAAAGAGAACCTCTCCTCCCTAACTCATTTTATGAGATCAGCATCATCCTGATACTAAAACCTGGCAGAGACACAACAAAAAGAGAAAATTTCAGGCCAATATCTCTGATGAACATTGATGCAAAAATCCTCAATAAAATACTGGCAAACCAAATCCAGCAGCACATCAAAAAGCTTATCTACCATAATCAAGTCTGCTTCATCCCTGGGATGCAAGGCTGGTTCAACATATGCAAATCAATAAACATAACCCATCACATAAACAGACCCAATGACCAAAACCACATGATTATCTCAAGAGATGCAGAAAAAGAATTTGACAAAATTCAACAGCCCTTCATGTGAAAAACTCTCATTAAAATAGGTATTGATGGAACAAATCTCAAAATAATAAGAGCTATTTATGACAAACCCACAACAAATATCATATTGAATGGGGAAAAAAACTGGAAGCATTCCCTTTGAAAACTGGCACAAGACGAGGATGCCTTCTCTTATCACTCCTATTCAACATAGTATTGGAAGTTCTGGCCAGGGCAATCAGGCAAGAGAAAGAAATAAAGGGTCTTCAAACAGGATTAGAGGAAGTCAAATTATCCCTGTTTTTTGCGGATGACATGATTGTATATTTAGAAAACCCCATTGTCTCAGTCCAAAATCTCATTAAACTGATAAGCAACTTCAACAAAGCCCCAGGATATAAAATCAATGTGCAAAAATCACAAGCATTTGCATAAACCAATAACAGACAAACAGAGAGCCAAATCATGAGTGAACTCCCATTCACAATTACTACAAAGGGAATAAAATACCTAGGAATCCAACTTACAAGGAATGTGAAGGACCTCTTCAAGGAGAACTACAAACCACAATTCAAGGAAATAGAGGGGACACAAACAAATGAAAAAACATTCCACACTCATGGATAGAAACAAGCAATATCGTGAAAACGACCATAATGCCCAAAGTAATTTATAGACTCAATGCTATTCCCATCAACCTATCATTGACTTTCTTCACAGAATTGGAGAAAGCTAAATTTCATATGGAACCAAAAAGAACCTCCATAGCCAAGACAATCCTAAGCAAAAGGAACAAAGCTGGAAGCATCACGCTACCTGACTTCAAACTATACTACAAGGCTACAGTAACCAAACCAGCAGGGTACTAGTACCAAAACACATATATAGACTAATGAAACAGAACAGAGGCCTCAGAAATAACA
>NW_012116411.1:3742962-3759489 GCF_000951035.1 Colobus angolensis palliatus
AGACTGGATAAAGAAAATGTGGCACATATACACCATGGAATACTATGTAGCCATAAAAAAGGATGAGTTCATGTCCTTTGCAGGGACCTGGATGAAGTTGGAAACCATCATTTTCAGCAAACTAATGCAAAAACAGAAAACCACACATCACATGTTCTCACTCATAAATGGGAGCTGAACAATAAGAACACATGGATACAGGGAGGGGAATATCACACACCATGGCCTGTCAGGAAATGGGGACATGGGTAGGGGAGGGATAGCATTAGGAGAAATATCTAATGTCAATGACGGGTTGATGGGTGCAGCAAACCACCATGGCACATGTATACCTATGTAACAAACCTGCACGTTCTGCACATGTACCCCATAACTTAAAATACAATAAAGTAAATTAATAAATAATTGTGGTTAAAATAGATATATATCTCAGCTAGTCATTCTATAAATATTTACTGTAACTTTACCATATACTGTGCTAAGTGCTATAAAACACAGTAGTGAGCAAGAACAAATTCTTTCCCCCATAGAGTTAACAGCCTGATAAGAAATGAAGACACTGAGCAAGTAATCATAATTTGATTGGTAGTTCTGAGACAGTAGTTCTGGATATTTTAGGAGCATTCAGTCAAGGGTTCACGTAGTGTATGATTAAGAAAGAGGTTCCTTGAAGAACTGATACTCTCTCCTTCCACTAGAATGTAAGCTCCACATAGGCAGAAATCTGTTCACTGTAGTTCCCAGCACTGATAAATATGTATAGACACTTAATATATACGTATTATATGAATGACTGTAGCTAGAAGGGAAGTAAGCAAAGTCCAAAGAAAATATAGGGATCTATGTTAAGGACTTGGCACTTCAAAGTAGTAGGAAACCATAGAAAAATTTTAAGCACATATGTAACATAATCATATTTATATTTTTAAAAATATTTCTGTAACAATAAATGGAGAATGGTATAGAAAGGGACAATAGTGAGCCAATTCAGATGCTAAGTAATCTACATGAAAGATGATGGTGACAGAGACTAGTGAATGGCAGTAGGATTAAAGAGAAGTGAATGGACTTAAGAGATAATTTGAGCATAAAATATAGGGTTCTTGTTCACTGGTTGGATGAGAGGAGGAAAGAGAGAGGAAAAAATCAAAGATCACTCTAAAGTTTCCGGCTTTTTAAACTAGGGAGATGGTAATAGCATTTGATGAGAAGCAGGCAACTAATGTTGGTGCAGACTTGTTAGTGGGGATTGGATATGATGGATTACACTATAAATATGTTGAGTTTGAGGCACTAGTGAGACTTTCAGCTGGAGATATTCAATAGGCAGCTGCAAATACAGGTCAAGAACCCTGGAAGAAGGTGCAGGCTAGAAATAGACTTTTAAGGATTGTTAGAATATAGATGCTAAGTTAAGCAGTGAGAATGAGTCACATAACTCAGAAAGAGTATATACAGGAAAGAAGCAAGCTTAACATACTGACTTAGTACAATATTTAGATTGGATTAAAAGAGGTAGAACTACCATAGACACTGGGAAGGATCAACAGAGAGGAGTAAAGCAGCCCAAGAGAGTGTGCTGTCATGGAAACCAAGGGAAAAAACTTTCAAGAAACAGAATGGTCAATAACTTTGAATGCTATTGAGAGGGCAAATAAGGATGGAAAAATGACTGTGGGAATAAGTTATGGGAAGACCATTGGTGAACTTAACGCATACAGTTACAGTAGCATGATAAAAGATATTTTAGAATTGAGTGAGGAAAGAAAAGGAAGAGAAGAAATGGAGATAATCACTAAGATTTAAGAAGCTTTGCTGTGAATGGGAAGAGAGAGGTGTCTGTACAGAAAAAAAAGCAAGTCGGATTGAGTTTTTTTAAGATAGGAAAGACATTATCAATTTAAATATTTATGGAAGTTTATATAAGAAAGGGATGTGTTGAAGATTCAGAAGCAAGAAAGTATAAATTACTAGTAGATAAAATAGGTGGGAAAATAGAGAAGAGGAGAGACAATTCTTCAAATAGGTGAGAAAGATGAAAAATAAAAGGAAAAACAAGATTGCAGGTTAACAAATTTGGTGAAGGGAAGTTCACAGAAGTCTTATCTGAAAGCATCTATTTTATCTGTCAAGTAAGAAGTATTGTATCTTAATCTGCTTAGAGTACTATAGGAATAATTGGGAAAAGGAGGTGTCAGATGTCTAAGGAGAAGAAAATATGAAACAATTGTGTAGGGCCAGAGTTTGAGTTGCTGAAGAAACTGGTAATCATAAACTTATAGTGGCAAAAATTTGATCGGATTGTGAATTTTTGCTCACAGAAGGACGTAGCTGCATGCAGGCAAGGCAAAGGCAGATAGTTGAGTTAATCCAGCTTTGGGGTTTTTCAAAACAGATACATTATACAAATAAAGGACAGGACAGCATAATGTGTTTCAGGTTCATCCATGTTGTGGCATGTGTCTGTAGCTTATTTCTTCCAATTGTTGAGTAGTATTTTAAGTAGCATAGTTTGTTTACTCATTCACCAGTTAACAGATAGTGGATTTTGCAGGTTTGGGGGCTCTTATAAATAATGCTACTATTTGCAAACAAGTCTTTTCTTGGGTAGGTACCTAGGAGGAGAATTGTTATGACATCTGGAAAGTATAGGTTTTTAAATTCTATGAAACTGAAACTGTTTCCCACAGTGGCTGCTCCATTCTTCATTCCAACCAGTAATGTAAAAAGGTTTCAGTTTCTCCACATCTTTGCCAACACTTGATATTGTTAGTCTTTAGGATTACAACCATTCTAGTGAGTGTGTAGTGGTATCTCACTGTGGTTTTAATTTGCACATCTTTAACAACATTTTAAGATGTGCTGTGGCATTTTCTTCTCTACTTTGTTTGATGGGGCTGGCTCTATTTTTAATTCAGTTCCTTGTTCTAATATGTCATCAATCAACTATTTCTTCAAAAGTTCATGTTTTCTTTAACTGACAGCACTGTGTAGGAGCATTTCTGTTTCTTGCTGAAAATTATTCTCAAAAAACATGCTTTTGTTCTGCCTCTTTCTACTTTTATTTTATCTTTCAGAATCATTTCATAATTTCTATGTCAGATATCATTCTATTTTGTTTGACTTTATTTTCCATCTTTGAATGAAAATAACTTTAACCTGGACTTTAATTTACCCTCAAAATGATCTGGTTAATTTCTTCCTAGATCCTTTCCCTGATGCCCTGAACACCATTAAAGTCTTCTTAAATTCTAAAATGAAAAAAGGTTTCACAGTCTTGCAGCCTGAGAGAGGATCTGGGATTGGGGGAAATCTCAGCAATTGTCTTTCTGTAACCACTTCTTTGTTGAGAAGCCACAACCACCTTTCTGTATTTGATTCTCCACTCCTTGTACTCAGTATGACTGAGGGAATCCTTCTTGCTGATATTACTGCCCATCATTTTTGGGGTGACCCCATCTCATTAGTGGGAAGTCATGTCAAGAAAAAGCCTGACACCTGCTGGTTTCCTATTTGGTATCGCCATGTTACTCTCTTAGCCCCATCAGAGCCATGTCCAAATGCTATTGATCTGTGGTGAAGAAAGAAGCTCCAGGTGGCATGGCCCTTGCTATTGATTCTTCGTTTGTCCGTGAAATTTATTCTTCTTACTAGGATTTTCACTGTAGGTACACTGAGCACTTTTGACCTGCAGATTCAGGGGGTTTTCCACTGAGTAAAAATTATTTAATGCAACTTATTTTCCTTTTGTCCTGATTTCTTTATATGGCATGTATTTATATTTTTAATTCTGCCATACCTGACATTTTCCTATCATCTTTACATTTCATGGCCTTTTTTCTTTATTCCAAGAAAGCATCTCAAAACTGTCTTCTGCATATATTATATCATTTCCTAAAATCTTTTCTGCTTTACGTCCTTCTAATTCTGATTTTAAATCTGAAATTATATTTTTAATTTAATTAAACTCTAATCCAGGTCTTCATTTCTGCATGCCTTTCAAGAAACTCTTTTGTTCATTCTCAATATAATGCCTCATTATCTTGTCTTTTACCTTTTATCATAGTCACTGAAACACCAAGTATTTACTTAATTCCAGAAACAGATGTTATCAAAATGCTTTGTAAGTCCTACAGCAAATTTGTATCAAAATATTTGTCCTTCTTCTGCATTTTTATTGTCTTTGTTTTGCCATCCCATTTTTGAAGAATCCCATATTGATTTTTCTTTACTTCTCACCCTGTAACTAGAAGAGGCCTAAGTTTTCCCTTGCTGCCCACCTGGTTATTGTTGGAATTTCTTCAGTTGTAAACATGAATGCTTCTTATGTGCCTTTACATCACAGTTCAGTGAACCAGGGGCAGCTGTAGCAAGGAAACTTCAAGTGTCATTTGATAGTGCCTTTAACGAAGGAAACCTGAAAAAGAAATCCAGCCAAGCATAAGTATAACCTGAAAAATGAAAACAAGAGCAAAGGACTAAAATCCTTCACAAAGATCTTGCAGGTTGGTATATAATGAGATTCAGAGTTTAATAATAGAAAACAATCTCAGTGTAAAATGTGTACATTAATGTCAAGTTGAGATGAAGTGCAAATAAGACTCACAGTTCTGCAGAGTTCTCTCTTCTCTATTCTATATTCCCTTTCTTGCCTATCCCCGAATAGCCTGGGAAAATGCCACACATCTTGAGATTCAAAAAATATTTGTAAAGATAAATGGCAAAATAACTTTCCAAGGGTCACTCAGCTATTTTCCAGGAAACTGGTGAATACTAGAACAGATACCTGGTGCAAATTTCTCCAAATACAGATTCCAATTTTAAGTTAGCAAATATTTGTCAGACTATACCAAGTGCTCTAGGCATTTATACACACTTTGGCTAATTTAATTTCATAATGTCTTCATGAGATAAATGTCTTTTTCCCAGAACAGATATGAGGACACCTCGGCTCTTTAAAGTAATGGGTCTTTCTCAAAATGAAGAGCAAGGTGGGTAATGCTGTCCCATGTGACAAATGAACAAATAGAAGCAGATGGAGGAACTGCTGTTGAAACCAGATAAGAGGTTTTATTTGATGTTAGAGTGAAAGTGGTGGGTCTCCTCATTAAACAAGGCCAGAGGACTATGCTAAATGCAAGGACACTGTGGTTTTTAAAAAGTGTAAGCCCTGCCTTTTCATTCATGGTGCTTACAGTCTAGTTGGAAAGACAAACATTAAGTAGACTACCTCATTACAACTTATTTTAAATAGTAAAAAGGACTATAACAGAGAAGCTTGGGTAAACAGAAGTTGTCCAGGTAAAGAGTATAGATAAGACCATTCCAGGTAGCTGACACAGTATATCTGAAGGCACTGAGACAGGTAAAAGCTGTGAAAATCCAAAACAATGAACAAGCGCCAGCTGGTGTGAGTGGATGGTGACCAAGGGCAGATAGTGACAACAGATGAGGCTGGAGGGATAGGCAGGGCCCGATCACAATGGGACTTGTAAGGCATGATAAGGACTTTCTAAATTTTAACTTTATCCAAAGAGGAAACTGAAGCCAAAGAGCAGTTTTAAATAAAGAAGTGGCACAACACAATTTTCTTTTTTAAAAGACTACACTAACTAGACTGTGGAGAAAAGATGAATGAAGGCAAAAATAAATATTGTGTGGTGAGTATCTCATGTGTGCTGCCCTTTACCTTCCTTCTAGGTTAACACTTTCTCAAAATCCTTCAGGTTATTTCTCCTGTGACATTCCTAGCCATGTAGTTGAAATAAGATTTATCCTACCTTAACTCAAAGAATGAGCCTTAATTAGTTACTTCAATCATCAAAGTTCATGCCTCTGACTACAGAGAAGAACACATCACCCAAATTGAGTAAATGGGATATGAGAGGGTGTTTTCTAAGAAAGATCACTGGGAAAGAAGCTTTGTCACCATTCTATAAAAACTGCTGAGAGAGATGTTCTCTCTTCCTTAAGATCATGAACAAAGAAGCATGAGGCTCTAAGACCTCCTGACCACCCCCTTGTTTGACACTGTGAGCCAGCTTCAGCAGCACGATAAAACAGCAGAAGGTTGAGAGGAGAAATAGAATAAACCAGAATTTCGTTGACATGTTGATATGCTAAATCAAGTCTTGCCTGAATCCTACCCCAACTCTGGGCTTTTCAATTATATAAAGCAATGAAAGTTTTTTATTGCTTAAGCTGTTTTCTGTTATTTGCTACCAAAAGATTCCTATAGAGACATCTCTTAGAAGGCTATATTCCAGGATAAACATACCATTAGCATGGGCTAGGATTGTAACAATAAACACGGATAAATGTGATAAATTTCATATTTATTTAAGAGCTATACTTAACAGAATTGGTGATGATGGATTTTAAAGAGAAAGAGATGACAAGGATGATTGCCAGGTTCAGGGGATGATGAAGAAGGAGCTGGCTTCAGATTAGTTTTGGGGAAGGGAGTTAGAGAAGACGATCGTAGTTTTAGAGTCTGAGGACTCTGATATAGCCAAGTAGAAATAGTATAGGCAGTAGAAATGCAAGTACCTAAGGGGGAGTAATAAAATAGTACTACATAACCAGCTACTTCTTTCTCACTTCGGATGTGAAAGAGCAAGTCCGTACAATCTCTTAAAGTTAGCCTGTTCTCAGCCTCTGAAATTACAGGTGAGTGATAAGAAAAAGACAGGTCAATATAATCTTTGTTTAACAAAACAGGCAAAGAACAGTATTTCCCATTCTTTATAAAAATTATAGAAATGCTAAGGAAAGTGGGATTTGGGTGTGAACCATAACATCTTCAAGGGGAAGGAGGGGCCCTGGAAGGGGAAATCCCTGAGAACTGCAGTACATTGGTGATTCGAAAAAGAGAAGAGTTTCAGCTAGTAACAATGGGAAGGGGTCTTTTTGATCTATTATTATACTACTGTTTCAGGATCATTGGGGTGTCGATATTCCGGCTGGAAACCTCTGTGGCCAGTGGCACCTTCGACTAAGTTCTTGTCCTGCATCCAGGAAGAATGAGGTATACAGACAAGTAGAGGGTGAATAAGATGGATATGAGCTTTACTGAGTATTAGAACAATTCAAAGGAGACTGGCAGTGGGTCTCCTCTCTGTAGGCAGTCCGTCCCATCAAGTGTTCAGCTCTCCGCAGAGAGGAGGCCCTGGAGAGGCTAGGTCCTCTCTGCAGCTGGTCAGCCTGACGTCTGCCCAGCTCCTAGCAGAGGGGAGGCCCTGGAGTGCAAAGCTCCTCTCTGCAGCTAGTAGTCCCGATGTCCCTGCAGGTCTCTGAAGCTCTCAGCAGAGAGGGTAGCTCCTCTCCACAGCTGGTCTTCCCATGCTCTCTGTCCTCTACCCTGCTCTGACTGAATCCAGGCCTTTTATGGACATCAGAGGGGAGGTAGTGCATGTCGATTGGTCCATGGGCAGCCATGGGAGGCCTGGAAAAGGCACCACAATTCCCCACTCCGGTGAGCAGGTCTGGCAGCCCACCCCCAGCCTTCTGGCCTTCCCTGGCCTGAAGGTGGGGCCTTACTGAGGACCCTCCCCCTTCCACTCAGGAACCTGTCAGCCTTCAGCAGCCATCCATGGTGCCCAGGCTGCTTTCATCAAGGGGCACCTGCAGGCCAGCACCCAGTCACCTTCACCTCCCCTTCGGTTTCCCCTCTCATGCTGGTTGGTGCCCAAATTCCAGAGGGAGCCAAGGCAGCAGGGGGCGGGCATGTAAGCACTGTCCTGAGCCATGTGTACACCCAGCCAAGCTGTGACAGCACCTGGGGTTGACCCCAACCCTGCTCCAAGACTGCGGCAGGTGCTGGGAGCAGAGAGAGGCCAGGCAGTAGGAGCAGCACTCCCATGGAGATGGTGGGGGGCCTTCCTACTTCATGGAGCAGACAATAGCCCCACCCTCCTTGGTAGAGCTGCAACTGCCCAAGTTGTGGCAACAGATCTGAGCCTCCCTGTGCTCTTGGGGGTGCCAGGAGCAGGCAGGATCTCCGCTCTCCTGGGTGCAGCTGCAGCCACCTGATCCCCAGCTGCAGACCCAGGCCTCCTGCTCTACCTAGCAGGCAGGAGCCGGGTACAAGTGGGAGCCCTGCCTCTTCTGAGTTGGAGTGGGAGCTCCCCAGGTACCACTGCAGCTACCCAAACGGTGCTGTAGACCCAGCCTCCTGCTTCATGGAACAGGCAGGAGCCTCACCCTCCTGGGATGTGGAAAAACCAAAGATAAGAAAGCTAAAATATGAGCGATTAAGGAAAGCAAGCCAAAGAAAACAACTCTGACTAATATAAGGAAGGAGAATGATTTCAAAGGATCTCAATGACACACAGAATCAATAAAAGCCTAGAAAACCAGGTTTGGAAATAGACGGAAACCAACCAAGCTCCAGTAAGCAAAGAGGCAGGAACTTTAGTCCATCCTGTGGATAGAAGAGGCTCTAGGATTTGAAGAACTTCAAAGAACGGCCACTCATTCGTCCTGTCCCACTTGCTCAAGTTTCAAAGTTCTAGGAGAGAGCATTCAATTGTCCAAGCTTGAAATAATATTTCCAGGATCCTTGAATAAATTCCACTAAACTGTAACCTCCTTAAAAGTCAAGACCAAGCAATATATAATGTACGTGTAATATCCACAGTCCTACCATGCTTATGACAGTGGTTTTCTTAAGGCAGCTACGCAATAAATGCTTGTTGAATGAATGACTGAACAAAAATCAAAACCATGTGTACATTAAATAGGCTATATTTAGAACATTCTTTCACATGAATTAATGACATGAAACGAAAAATAATTCCTTCAACACTGTCTCAAATCATTCACAAATGCCCTTTTATTTGTTTTTATTTCTAAGAGATTCCTCAATTCCACCCCTTTCTCTTCATTCTCACTTCCACACTGTGAGTTCAGGCCTTTAGCCTCTCTCTGCTTAACAATAGGAGCAGATTTAATAAATACTTAGGTAGACCTCTACATAGCAATTCAAGTGATGCATTTAAATTTTTTAAATTACTTTATCTGTTTCTGCTCAAAACATTTCAATAACACCTATTGCCTACTTGAACACACACACTGGCATGACCATACAACATATGACATACACACACACACAACTTTTTAGCCTCCATTTGCAATTCTTGAAAATTCTTATTCTTCTATACCTTTGCTTGTGCTATACCTCCATGGTCCTTAGACTACTTTCCACCTGCAAAAAGCTTATGTACCTTTCCAACTCAATTGACTTGAGCATTATGTTTTATTTGTCCACATTCCACTGGAATTCCGTGAGCTTTGTGAGACTCAGAACTGTGTCTAACTTACTTTTCGATTCTCTCTCATATCTATCACAGTTGCTGGCACATTGTGAGCCCTTTATAGAAAATTTTAAATATATCAATTAATTAGCTGATGAAGGCACAAAGTTACTGTGACTTTTCAGAGTGCGAGTGAGCTATGATACTACTAAAATTTCTCATCATTAAAGATTTAATATACATGGGTAGATCTTCAAGAAGAAAAATTATATTTTACACAGAACTTTATTCTCTCAATACTCTGGATTTACCTTTCATACATACACAAAACCAATTTTGACCCAATTGTGTAAGTTAATTTGAGTGTTATTCTGACTACCATGATTTTATGCAATAGCCAGAGACTAATGAAGACAATTAACTCACTGGAAAATGACAAATAAAAACCAAAAGAGACTCTGAGTTTGATTTGTTTCTGATGAGGTTAATTGCATAAGGTTTATAACTGGAAGTGAAAGATATGGTCTTACAGTCACTCATGCATCCTTATTAGTCTCTCTGAGTAACAATTTTCTAAATGGAGACACTGGTGCTTGAACTCAATATAAATGAAAATGCAACCATAGATTTACTAACTTTAGACAAAATCTACCAATATATAAAAAAAAGCTGTATTGGAGATAGTTCTACATTTGGAATGAAACTCCAGGAAGTCCTGCTTAGTCCCATTATTAGTTGTGTGGTTTGGGCTGCAAAACAAACTTTCTGAGCTTCTGTGCCATCTTCTTTATGTACCAGATAATTACCACACCAGATTATCATGAGATTCAAATAAGTAGTAAATATTAATGTGTTTTTGTAAACCATAAAATGATCACAACATGTAAAGAAAGAACAAAAAATCTCCACTGACAACGTTAAATAGGAATTTAGACTCAAAAGTAGCAGGATGTTCATCTTTCAATGCAGGTTCACAGTTATCAGGTTTAACAAGTGGTATGACAAAGTTCTGGGAGCTTACATGAGTGTTCATTTCCCTTTTGAGCCACTGTCTACCAGTAGCTCCCCATGTTCCATTTATTTTACAAAGGCACAGGAAGACAGGGGCGGTCATTGCTAGGTATCTTTTTCTTTTAAGTGGTACAGCAGAGTAGTTAGGAGCATGAACTCTGGAATCAGATGGCCAGGGTTGGGTTCCTGCTCTAACCATGCAAACCTTGGCAAGTTTCTTCATCTCACCAAGCCTCCATTTTCTATTATTAAAATTTATTATATTACAGTTTTGGAGGTCACAAGTCCAAAATCGGTCTCGCTGGGCTAAAGTCAAGATGTAGTTGGAGTTAGATCCTTCTAAAGACTCCAAAGGTGAATCTGTTCCCTTGCCTTTTTCAGCTTCTAGAGGCTGCTTCCACTCTTTGGCTCATGGCCCCCCTCCCTTCATCTTTGAAGCCAGTAGCAGAACACATTTCTAACTCTCTTCTATCTTTGCATATCTGTGACCACAGCAGGGAAAGGCCCTATGCTTGGAAGGACCCATGTGCTTACATTGAGCTCACCCAGGTAATCTAGCATGATCTCTCCATCTCAAGGTCCTCCATCTGATCATCTCTGCAAAGTCCCTTTTGCCATATAAAATCACATATTCTTAACAAGTTACAGGGATTAAGATGTGCACATCATTGGGGGCCATTATTCAGCCTACCACCCCCTCTTTCATAGGATTAATATAAAGATGAGACAATTATGAGCACAATGTTGTACAGCTGACCTCTAGAACATATTCATCTTGTATAACTGTAACTTTACAGCCAATGAATATCAATTCTCCATTTCCATTTCCCCCTTTGCTCAACCCCTGGATACCACTATTCTACTCTCTGCTTCCATGAGTTGACAATTTTAGATACCTCATGTAAGTGGAATCACCTAACATTTGTCATTTATGACTGGTTTATTTCACTTAGTGTAATGTCCTCCTCAAATTGTACACTTTAAATGTGTACAGTTTTGTGTATATCAATTATACTTCAATAAAGATGGTACTTTTTAAAAGATAAACTTAAAGTATTTAGAACAGTGCTTGCCACATAAAAAAAATCACATAAATATTACTGAATATTATAATTATAATAATCACACAATTCTGTTTTGTCTAAGCCAGTTAGCTAATAGAGATGTGGAAGGAGCAGAAGCAGGAGGCAAATGCAATTCCAAAATAAGTTGCTACAATCAGTGCTGAATTTGCTCTTAGAAAAAGCAGGTGAGGTCAACTGCCATGCCCACTCCAGCAATGAATCGCACAGGAAGCTAGTCATTTTCCAGGCACTGATTCCTCATTACCCAGACCTGTAAAAGTTGATGTTACACAATATCAACTTTTAAGAGCCTAATTTGTGCCCAATGGCTCACTTCATGTTTTTTTATATTGTGACTATTTAACTTGATAACAAATGTTCTTCCTCAGGATAAAGCGGAAAGGAAATACACATTTTGGAGCACCAATTACATAATGGTACTCTGCCGAATATTCACAAATGGCATTTCATAAAATCTTCACAATACTCCTGGGAAGTCAGTATTCTTGTTCTTAGCTTCCAGATGAGAGAATTGAAGTTTGGAAAGGTTGAATAATTTGCCACCATCACACAGAGTAGCAATTGGTCAGGCCAGGTTCCCAGCATAGGGCTATCTGGGTCCTGTCTGACCCCAGTGCCCATTGTCTTTTCATTACACACGTCTCATAAAACTCAGAATGTGTATGTAGAGATACATCTTCCTGAATTCCGCCAGAAAGAAGAGAGCTGTGAGTTTGGGGAAGTCAAAACATCTGGGAGTCATCTTAGCACCTCCCAAACAAGTGATGGGAGTAGATGGCTTCTGATATCCCTATAGGGCAGGGCTTCTCAATCTCAACACTAAGACATTGGGGCCAGAAAACCCTATGTTCTGAGCCTTGTAGGTTGTTGATCAGCATCCTTGGCCTTTCACGCGATGCCAGTAGGAGCACCTCTGCCCCATTTGTTACAACTAAAAATGTCTCCAGACATTACCAAATGTTCACTGGGGAACAGTACCCCTCAGTTGAGAAACACTGCTCCAGGCCCAACATTCTGCAATTCTGAGACCTTCAACACAAGAAAGGAGGACAACTTCTCAATATAAACAGCCTAGGTCAACATTGGTCTGAGACCAATTAAGAGCCAAACCTACAGTGAAAATGAAAAGCTTTGGTTCTGCTCTCCTGGTCTCTCTCTGGGGCAGTGGGCTAATGGGCTCAAAGCTAAGTCACGAATATCAAATAGTGATGGATCAACACAGCAAAACTATGTTGTATTTATTTTTCTATTCAAATTAACGTTGGTTGCACAGACGAATTAGCCAAATTTGAGGGCCACTACTTGTGGTTCCAGGATTCTCTATTTTGTGTAATGTTATTTTGTAAGTATGGTTATCCTATTTATAAATGCTCAAAGAAAAAAATATTACCTGTAATCTTAACAACACATATATATAATCACATTTATATAATCAATATTTACATATAGGTAACATATATATGGGTAATATGTGTGTACATATGTATATATAATTTATAGTAAATAACACATATGTAAAATCACATTCAGCTTCAGAGGTTGTCTTTTTAGTCTATCTAAGCAGTGGCTGTGGTTAACAGCTCAGACTTTGCAGTCAAGTTTTTCCCAATTGAATCACTGTTTTGCCTAGTGACCCTGAGCAAGGGTTTCTGTGCCTGTTTCCTCATCTGTAAAATAGGTGCAATAATAGTACCTCACAAGTTTTGTAAAGAATTACATTATTTAATACATGTAAAGCAACTTGGGTAGTGCCCGACACACAGTATTCACTCAATGTACATTAACTATTACTATTATTTCTATATCAAATACACTGTTTAAAAATACATATGTGTTTTTAACAAAAAATATTATTAATTACTTGGCAGCCCGGTTGTTTTACTGAGTAATGTATCATAAACACCTCCATGCCTCTAAATCTTTTTCTACAACATGATACCTAATGGGATGGATGTACCTCATTTAGCATACACAGTTTATTTGAGGACATTGAAGAAAGTTGCAGATTTGAGATACTGAGAAATATTACAATTGGGCATACTTGAACATCTCTCTCATTATTTCCTTAGGATACAGTCCTAGAAGAAAAATTGTCAGGATAAAAGGTATATTTATTTTGAAGTATTTTGATACAATTTAGATCCCAGGATTCTGTCACCTGGAGTTCTTTGTGATATTTTATTCTTGGCTTATTATGAAAGAGGCCATAGGTGATTGCCTTTGAGAAAAGTATTAAGTTGGTGCAAAAGTATCTGCAGTTTTTCAATGAGATCACTTGGACATGGGAAGGGGAACATCATACACTGGGGCCTATTACGGGGAGGGGGGAGGGGGGAGGGAGGGCATTGGGAGTTATACCTGATGTAAATGACGAGTTGATGGGTGCTGACGAGTTGACGGGTGCAGCACACCAACATGGCACATGTATACATATGTAACAAACCTGCACGTTGTGCACATGTACCCTAGAACTTAAAGTATAATAAAAAAAAAAAAATCTGCAGTTTTTGCCATTCAAATGTAACATCCTATGCAGGGACCTGGATGAAGCTGGAAGCCATTATCCCAGCAAACTAACGCAGGAACAGAACACCAAACACCACATGTTCTCACTTATACGTGGGAGCTGAACAATGAGAACCCATGGACACAGGGAGGGGAGCAACACTCACTGGGGCCTGTCAGGGGAGGGCAGGGGGGCAGGGAGAGCATTAGGGAAAAGAGTTAATGCATGCGGGGCTTAATACCTAGGTAATGGGTTGATAGGTGCAGCAAATCACCATGACACATGTTTACCTATGTTTAAAAAACCTGCACATGCTGCACATGTACCCCAGAACTTAAAAAATAATAATTTAAAAAAAGAAAAGAAGAAAAGAAAAAAAAAGTAATGGCAGAACCGCAATTACTTTTGCATCAACCTGATAACATAATCAAATCAGGGTGCTGTGTTCCTCAGCTACTCTCAACAGAAATATGATGCTCAATTGCAAGTTGTGGATGATGTGAACATCCCATGAAGGTGATTTGGTGATGGATGTGGGCTGGCTATCAGGCCAGGTCCTCTCCAACCCCATGCTGTTTGAGGTACCAGTGTTCTTCCGATATAACTAACTCTAAAAACAAAAAGCATCATCTGGCCCTGAGTGTCAGGGATCCTTAGCTTCAAACTGTGATAAAATCAGGGAACTCAGAACAACTGCATTGATACGCATTTCTCAGGCTATCTCTCTTCATTTATTCCATTCATGGAGAATTCCTCTTGGCAAGGTGTTACAGCCCTTGTGTCAGGAAAGACTTGTATAATTCAGAAAAGTGTTCCTAAAATAGTGAAAGGGCTGAAATGGCTCAGAGGCATAAAAATGTCCTGAAAGGACTGCATCGAGAGGAACCTTGCCAGAGAGAGCTGATCACATGGAACTGCAGGTAAGGCAACAACAATGACATGAGATCCAACCCATTAGTCCAACACTTTATACCTGTCTGTAATTAAAGGGACACCAATAAATAAGTGCTTTAATATTTAGAGAAGATATAAAATCATGAATTCATGGACTCTCAATATTATAGGGATCTGCAAGGTCATCTATTCTAGCCAATGGTCAGTTGCTGCTTGAATTCTATTTACAATTGTCCTGACAAGTGATCTCCAGCCTCTGCTTGGATATTTCCAGTAGTAGCACAGAACTTGCCACTTCCTGCAGGTGATTCTCTCCTTAGAATACCTAATTTTTGTTGCTGCTTTTTATTTGTTTTGATGCAGGGTCTTGTTCTGATGCCCAGGCAGGAATGCAGTGGCAAGATCACGGCTCACTACAGCCTTGACCTCCGAAGCTTAAGCAACCTTCCCACCTCAGCCTCCTGAGTAGCTAGGACTGGAGGACTGGAGGTGCACACCACCACACCTGTCTCATTTTTGTAGTTTTTGTAGAATAAGGTTTCTACAACCCCCATAGAAACGTGAGGTTTTGCCATGTTGCTCAGGCTGGTGTTGAACTCCTGGATTCAAGTGATCTGCCTGCCTCAGCCTCACAAAGTTCTGGGATTACAGGCATGTACCATTATGCCTGGTCTTAGAATACGTTTTGTAACTAGAAATTTTGTCCTTATTAAGATCCTGAAATCCACCAACCGAAACAAACAAATAAACAAATGTTTTCAAGGCATTGTTGAGTGACACAGGGTGTTGAAAAAAAGTAATCTTAATAGCTGACTCCCTCTTAAGTAGGGAACTAACTTTGTTTAGAAAAATACTTCATAACCCATTTTGATTGACAAAGATGAGGTCCTAAGGGCTTCGAGTAAAGTAAAACCAAACTCTTCTGCCCTAGAAATTAATGGAAATTTGGTGGTGGGATGAGCAGTCTAAGGTCAGAGATGGAATTTGTAGTCGGCAGAAGGGGGCTGAACAAGACATTGGGTCCTGCAGGGAAAAGGTGGCCAGTTAGAAATTCCCTGTGCCACAGGTCCTTTAAGAACAATATTACATTTTAAATTTATTTTATTTCTACAAAATGGAAAATAGATTGGTATAACACTTTAACAAGCAATTTGGTTAAAAATACCCAATTTGAAATTAGCCAAGAATAATCCTAATTCTTGACATCTATCCTGAAAACCTGAATCAAAATGTGTACATGCAAAAATCTGGGAGCAATCAAAATAAAAAACCAATGATTGCTAAGTGAATTATGGTACAGCCCCTTAGTGGAATATTTTACAACTATTAAATATGATGTTAAAGATAATTTAACATGGGAAATGTATGACAAAACGTTTTTGAGAACATAAGAAAAATTATTATCCAGTGTTACCTAATAAGTAAACAAAATGACAAATTCTATGCATAGAAAACATTTTCAATGGAAGTAAAGCCTTCTTTAGCAAACGTAAAAGAACAGAAATTATAACAAACTGTCTCTCAGACCACAGTGCAATCAAATTAGAACTCAGCATTAAGAAACTCACTCAAAACCACTCAACTACATGGAAACAGAACAACCCGCTCCTGAATGACTACTGGGTACATAACAAAATGAAGGCAGAAATAAAGATGTTCTTTGAAACCAATGAGAATAAAGACACAATATACCAGAATCTCTGGGACACATTTAAAGCAGTGTGTAGAGGGAAATTTATAGCACTAAATGCCCACAAGAGAAAGCAGGAAAGATCTA